>NC_049205.1:10276411-10576411 GCF_013347855.1 Anguilla anguilla | reverse complement strand
TGGGACAGATGCCTATACTGATACCCTGTGGGTTTAAACAAGCCATCGGACAGCCCCCTTCTCCATGTTTAAAAATGATATGAAAGACAACAAATTTTAGCTTCAGTAATTTCATTTGAAATGGCATATTTAATATCAATATTTACTGCATATAATATTGTCTGCATATTGTGTTGGTTTGATGGCTAATGTCACTCATACTCATTTATTTGTCCAAATCTGGGAGGATATATTTCTGGCTAATCAATGTGTCCATGGACCTCACTCCCCAATGGTACAGTTGTGATGTGTCTGTATAGCAGGCCAAATTAAAGCAACTATCATTACCTGGGCTGGTTCCCAGTCACCTTCAGCTGTGCATGTACCTGTAGTGAGTGTGAGGTCCCTGCTCTCCCATGTCCTGATGCTCCCAGGTAGTGAGAGGCAACAAGAACTCCTGATTGCCGGAGCCAAGCTCAACCATCACTCCCTCCTGCTTCTCACACCACCCCCTTTCAGACCCAATCACTTATAACTCTCAAATACTAACAAAATGCCGCAACTGCATTATTCCAAAATTGACATTGTGAAAGCCTGGACGTACACAGTCCTTTGCGTTGATTGTGAAGGTCGAGTGAGGGCTTAGCTGTGGTAAAATGGCGCGGTAAAGTAGTGCGGCAAATCACCTCTTCCACTTCAAAGTGAAAAGCAGTTGTTGTTCGCAAAGCGATCAAAGAAAAGTTCCCTTCAAAATAAACACACATACTGTAGCACTTCCATTTGACATCGAGTCTCTAAAAAGAGCTTGTCTCCTTTAAATACATCACCTTGGTAACAGACCAGCAGTTCATCAATTTCCCATGTCAGAGTAGTTCTACTGGCTGCTGTTACTTGCTAGCACTCACACAGTACCAGTGTTACACCAGAGACAATCTAAGATTAAATTTAGCGTAAGGATGGTCAAGTAACACTTTATTTTGAAAATTCAGGTCAAATAGCAGCGAGGCACTTGAATAGACCCCAAGCGAGCGCGTGAATGGAAGGTTAAAATAACAAATTTATTTTCCGATTTTTCAGTCTTAGGAGGAGGCAAATGGCACGGTGAAGAGGAGCCCCCTTTCTTTCCTCGAGGCAGAGATGCATCCTCCATTTCAGTTTCTTTGTGTGCTTCTCTGGCCCTTCTCAGTTTGATGTTGCTTTACAGACATGACATTACTCAGCCCTGCCAAAGAAAGGGACACATAACAGCAACAGACAACAGTCTGTTCTCCCCCTCTCTCTCTCTCTCTCTCTCTATGCCCTGTGCTTTCCTGTGATCTGTCCTGGGATGTTATTAGCCTTTGGATTTGCCTCCGGGCGCCCTGTACGCGTGGAGTGGACCGGCCGGTCCAGACAAATGTCCGGCGCATTTCCCACCGCACCCCTTTAAATATTTAATCTCACCGGGAGTCCGCGGGGGCGAGGCGGTGCGCCCGAGTGTTTGCCGGTGACAAACAGCCACCAAAGGACAGCGGGGGCAGTTTCAGAGGAGAGTCTCTCATATCCACCGAGCTCTCGCACAGGTTCAAGGGGCCCTGAGGCCCTGTTCTCTGAATAAAAAAGACTACAAAGATCAGCTCTGTGTCTTGCAACTATATACTGTATGTGTGTGTGTGTGTGTGTGTGTGTGTGTGTGTGTGGGTGTAGGTGTGTGTGGGTGTCGGTGTGTGTGTGTGTGCGCGTGTGTGTGCACGTGCGTGTGTGCGTGCGTGTGTGTATGTGTATGTGTGTGTGTGTATATATATATATATATATACTTTAATACATTTACTTTGCTGTAAGGTGTCAATGCAAGCAATTGGAGAAATAGACCTCTTTGGTGGGCAATTGTGGAGTTGTTTTGTGAGACACAGCAAGTTCTCACCAATGAAGTGATCCTTAAAGCGCTGCTGGTTTATGCATTCATAAATGCTTGGGTATGTCCGACCACACGCTTTCACCTGAGCGCAGCTTGCTCCCATGACCACCCGGGGCGTCTTTTAATTTTTTTTCCCCTACGACCGCAAATATCACATTAAGTTCAGCGTGCGAGCAAGGCCACGAAGCGGTCGTAAAAGAACATATGCGAAGCTGGGGTTAACGCAGATTTTTTTAAAAACGCACATTAATTAGCCGGTGAGTAATTGCGTGTGGATCCAGGCCCGTGTCTGAGCGGGCGGCTGTTGTGAAGCGGTGTCAGAATGGGATTAGCTCTGTCTCGTGTCCCCGCAGCATGACTCTCCCCCTCTCCGGCTTCACCGCACCGACAGCCTGGCGATTTGGCACCGCCTCGCATCGCTCCTCTCCTCCTGATGCCTCGGCTGCGAGGCCCCGACTTCAAACAGGCCTTCTGAGTCACTCTTTAAACTGCGAAAGAGAGGGGGGGAGAGAGAGAGAGAGAGAGAGGGGGGGAGAGAGAGAGAGAGAGAGAGAGAGGGAGTGGGATAGCTAGAGACAGAGACAGAGAGAGAGAGGGATTGAGAAAGAGAGAGAGAGAGAGGGAGTGAGAAAGAGAGAGACAGAGAGTGAGAGAGAGGGGGAGAGAGAGAGAGAGAGAGAGAAGGGGGGAGAGAGAGAGAGAGAGAGAGAGAGAGAGAGAGAGCAAGTGAGGGAGAATGGAGTGGGGGGGGAAGGAAAGCGAGAGAGCAAAAACATAAGGGGTGGAAAAGATGTAAGAAAGGAAAAAGGGGAAGAACAGAGAGAGTGAGGAAGAGGGAGAGCGATAAGAATGGAGAGTCGCCCTGATCAACATGGACGCCCGCGGGACCCGTGTGAAGACTTAGCCCCGGCGTTGGTGCAGCCCTGAGCGGGGCTGTCCTGTCGTTTACTTAGCGTCGCTATCGGACTCCTGTGCGGTTCTCGCTAATGAGCTCCAAACAGTTCACAAACCGTCAAAAGATATACGGGGTGTTAAAGCTCGTCCGCAGAGAGTTCCAGGGAAAAGAAAACATGAAAGAAGCAAATAGTTTTTTTTTTTGTTTTTTTTTATTTTTATTTTCTCGTGGATGTTGTTCTTTTCTTTTCAGTGCATGCGGGTTAACAGACTGCAGGTGAGTTCAGACTCTGCAGCGAGACCCTCCATTAGGAAGTCTTACCGAGAGGCCCGGCTTTTGAAAAGCAACCGCGCTTCGGCGCTCTGCCGTGCCCTTCAGAAGACGGACGCCGCGCCGCCGTCAAGCACCGACTGTTGACCCGTAATTGTGTCAGAATGAGGAGGCAGGAACACAAGCTGATGTGGTCAGGGGAGAGAAAAAAAAACAAAAAAAGAACGACAGCATCTAAGGGCGGCACATGCAGAGAAACATGGCCTCCCACGTGATGATGTCACAAAGACATTTGTGCCCGTCTGAACAGAGCCTCTGTTCGGCTGAATCACAATGAGTCACTTTGAGGCACACGGCAAATTTAGACCGTTTCAGATTTGTCACTTCAAGTCCAGGTGAATTCGGAGGGCAAGTCAGTCCAGCTATTATCGCCTTTTGTCTTTAGTGGTAAGCAAGAATGATACATTTTAGGTTCAGTCAGTAATTATGTCTCAATGCGCACAACCATACACATATATGTTCTGAAAGAATACATGAATAAATGCAGTAGAACTATCATTGTAAAAATGTTTATGAGGCTGAAGGAGAAAATTCCATTGTTGTTCAATTTGAGTGGCTATTGTTTTTTTGTTTTTTTTTGTATTGGTAAGCATGGAGCAATTATCTATATAGACAGTATTACTTGGAAGATTATGATTCTTTGCGTGTTACATATTACAGATCCATCTCTCGTATAGCAACAGACATTGACGCTGTTACCATAGATACGCCTTAATGCATTTATCTATGATTGTTGCTTTTTTTCAGACATTTTCCTATCCAATGTCTCCCCATGCTCTCATTTTTTGAACATTAAAGGAAAAAATCTGTTTACTGGCTTTCAAATATAGTATATTTGACTACCATAAGCATAAGCACTAACATATGCATTTAATGAAATTGTGTGAATTTTCTATTAAATGTTGCGTGATTTTTGGCATGTATAACAGTAAGGATATGGATATTTATGTAAGTATTTTCAGGTTAAATAATCTACCTTGTGCAAGGGTCTACCTGTGATTCAACTACATGGACACTAAGACATTGCTGACTGACCATAATTATGGTTTGGGTGGCCAATCTGAAGGACAGGACAACAGTAAATGTTTATTCAGAGCACATTTAATAAGGTCATATCTACTGATTATGACTTCCTTGATCCTTTTTTGCGTAACTGTGTATAACAGCTCATGTATGGTGGAATATTATGCAATCTGAAGAAAGACAGCAGGGATTGAGGTAAAGAACAAACAAAACATAAAAAAACAGGCAACAGCAGCAAATGGGTATATTTCAGTTCTGTAATTACAGTAACGTGACATGTAATCAATGGGAATTTGAATGCGTTGTCCACAGTAGCCGCAGAAATTGCTGCACATTACAAAGTCCAATCAAGAAGTGACAAATTGAAGTGTGCAAAAACAACATCAGGGAATAAATGATAATTATTTATTAAGATTCCTTTTGTAATTGCATTTGCTTGTGTTCTGAAATTGCATTTAAATGGTTCCTGTCCTTTCATCCTGATATTAGATTATTAGATTATAAACATCTGTCTTTACTGACTGCTAAAAATACTACTAATAAAAAAATATATAATAATAATAATTAGCAAAATGTGCAAAAGATTCTGTCAAAATGACAGTTAATGCATTTATTAAAAACTGCTTGCGTTTTTGATATTATGAGTTTCATTATATATATATATATATATATATATATATATATGTAAATATATGTATATATGTAAAATTAGAAATCCAAGCAGAATGTAATGTTGAAATGAATTATTAGTATTAGTAACAGTAACAACACCAATAATAATAATAATAATAATAATGGTGATGATGATGATGATGATGATGATGATGAAACCTCTGAGAAACTGTTAAGTGTTGAGGGTACACACTACAGTGTATGGTCAATGAGGGGTGGATTGTTCCAAGTTTGGTGCATGTAGACAAACACTCAAGCCGTTTTTTTTATTTGCTTACAGCATTGTGGCAGGTGGATTTCAAAGTCCAGCTTAACTGGGGTGCGGTATGCTTCCGAAAGCACAGAGCCCCACGTGGGGAGTTTGGTGCAAATCCGGTCTGTAATTAGGCACGGCGGGGGCATGTGGATCGAATGCAAAGCAGAGATCCCGACACGCTGACATGTACAAAAGCCGCTAATCATTTTTATGTCATATTATATTGCTATTTATTGAGTTCATATCAGAGACAATGTTACACGTTTCATATGTGATTGCTTTATATATTTAATCAAGTCCAAGTTATGGCTTCCCACTGGTATGTACAGCACAGAATGTTCTGCTATTCCAAAAGCCCTCTGAAACAAACAGCGCGTTTAATTTAAAAAAAACGACGGTATGTCTTTTGGTACATCTACAGTAGCATACTGGTGCTCCTGTAGCATGTATTTTATTTGCTGTACTCAATCGCTTCGCTGTATTCTTTATGTACGGAGTCACTCTGATGGAAGGTGGTAGTACTGTATATCTTAGATTCACTGTGAAAACAGAAACTCGCTGAAAGTAAGACCAGGTGAAATATTTTCCCCTCAACTCTATTAAATATAGACTGTACTATGCTACCCGATTCCTTTGCTGTCTTTTAAAATGAATTTTTAATAAAAATGTCTTTAATGCAACCTCCCACCCCCAGGGGGCACTGTGACTCAAAACAACAGGCTGTGAAGCCGGTATTAAGTAAGTAGTATGCTGCCTGGAGACCTGGAGTCAATCAGCGTTTGTGCTTAATTGTGATTCTCACGGAAATGGAAGTGTTAACGAAACGCCATTTATTTTCATGAATTTTTATGATTTTTTAAGAATTATGTTTGTTAAGAAAACTAAAAAATAAAGAAAAAAGTATTCTTTTATTGTGAATGTGTAAATTTAATGATAAATGTTGATTCAGTTCAGGCCCTGGATACCCTGCCACACACACACACACACACACACACACACACACACTCATGCCAAGAAATAAACCTGGACACAGATGCTGGGAACTGTAGTCTTGGACCTTATTGTTATCTCTCTATGTGACTGGGGACTTCATCAACACCTGCCAGATGACCTTTACCTTACCTAATTCTGTACTGACATCTCGAGACCCCTGTGGTAGATGACAGTAGCATATGCCACTTAATCTAAACTAAACAAATTGTAGCCTAGGTTCATAAAAACTGGATAAAAGGTTTTTTTTTCATGCCAGAATATTGTGCAGCTTTATTTTGGTGTAAGGCAAAATCCTGTGCCGTAAACTGGTAGAAATACTGTGAAGTGATGTGTACTGTGTCTGTCGTTGAACTAATATTCTGAAAGATATATACTTGAAATTTCATTCTGTGGTTATGGGTACATGCCAGCAACTGCTGTTGCATTGTGGTCTGTTAGCAGAAGTTCAAGGTTATCTCATAAAATTGAATATCCTTTTTCGCAGAGGATGATGTTCACACTGAAAAAACGTGTCTATCTAAAACTGATTTTTACCTGAATGGAGTTTTGAGAATGTATATTATTGAAAACAACATGAAATTATTACGGAACAAAGGCAACCTTAAGCCATGCATTATGACACTCCTGTTTCATTTTGGGCCCTGAGGCTATTAAAATTGGGTTCACTATTGTGGGAAGCCATTACTGTTAAAAATGTGGCAATGAGGAATTTTTAAAGATTCATTTACAGACACAAAAGACAGCCTTGGGCAATTACTATGTCTGTACAGAATCAAAGATTAGATTTTTTCTCTTCACAATAAATGTACAGGCTGTACTCGTGTGGAATCCTTGAAAACTATTTCTATTTATTCTTACAACTTCAAAAATTGGGGCGACATGTCTGTGTTGGAATTAAATTGATTTCAGATGTTCCTTGAAGAACTGTGTTTATCTGGTTCACGCATTGCCTCCGTCAAAATTATATGGTTTTTGCTGATAGCACAGAATGAAAAATCTTAATGCACAGTACTGTGAAAATATATGTGCACAAATGAACATATATGTTCTTTTTTGTGGACATATATGTTCATGATATCATTTATATATTTTTTTATAAGCAGCACCATTCTTTTTGTGTTGTTGGTCTATGGATATGCTGCAGAGCAGTAAATGGAAGTTTTAAAGGTTTTTATTGTGTCATATAAGCTAATCCATCTCCAACACTGTGTGTTTAGTTTAAGCTGAACTGTCATTCCGATGAATCAAAATGCTCAAACTAGTGCCAGCCATTCACTTTTCCTATAGTGGGTTGTTAAGCCATTAAAACTACTGACCGGAGCATCCAAGCCCTGGGCACAGTGTCTGCTGAGCCGTTCCAGCCAGGAACTTACGAGAGTTTTATACTAAAAACGTACGGGGGCCTCTTCAAGACCAGCGCAAGGCAGAAAGATAAACTGCAAGTGCGCTAAATTAGCCCTGGATAAGCAGATCCGCTAACTGCATTTCGTGTTGGGGATTTCATTAAATTACGTCCCTGCACACACACAGTGGATCGATTCTAAAACACTGACCTGCAGGTCGGAGCGGTCCTCGGAACCTCCCCGGAACATTTTCAGCAGTTTGGCCCTGAGGCGCTCGCTTTCTGGCTTGTGCACCCTGCGGATGAAACCGTAGCGACCACTTAGGGCGAACAGTGCGATTAAACGTCACAAAGCAAGCGAACCCAAAAGCCAGGAGGCAGAAAGTTTTCCTGCCGCTCCAGAGAATGCCTACTCCCTTCCTACTTATTATTTATGCATGTGTGCACTTATTTTAGCTGCTGATGTGGTGTTCTGGAGATGCAGTATTCTCAGCGTGGGTATGATGTCGTTGATACCGTTCCAGGCTGAGGTAGTTTAAAAGGTCACCGTAGTCATTACCTCATCCCCACAAATAGTGGCGCTCAATTTTTTTTTTTTCCCAATCAACAATCCCCCCCCCCCCCCCCCAGAGATTGTTGGTATCACAAAGATAACGACTGTTTCTATATTTTACGTCTTGTTTATTTATATTCCTAAGTGTTTGCAGATTTTACATGCCATTAGAGATCAAAATCGATCAGGCCAGGATTGCCTATCAATCTGACTTCACTTGTTCTGTAATGAATCACGCAGTACGGCGAAGTCCAGGTTGAAGAGTGTCCATTTAAAGTGGAAAGAACGAGCCCTTTTCCTGAAGCTTCACCTTCTTTCTCTAATGCCTGCTCCTCCATGTGAAGCAGTCCGATCTGGTTCTCCAGCACGTCACCACCGATGAGTAAAGTGTGTTAAAGAAGGAGCTTAGCTCATGGTTTTAGTCAATCACACTTTGTGGAGTATCGCAGTTGCAGCAATTGCAGTTCCAGTAGAACTGGGTCTTGGTGCGAGGCTGTTTTCTTGGGGTGGAAGAGCTTGCGGATTGGAGGGTGGTGGAGGCCGGGCTTGTTGGTTTAGTTTCCGTCGTTCGCCTCCGAGATTAAGGCCCCTTACTCATCCCTGTGGGCTCTGCAAGCTCTCTCAGGGAAGCCATTTTAAAATTATAATGACTGCATACCTGCGATTTGAAACAGGACTTCCTTTCTCCGATTCCTGAGCTTTTTCTCACAGGGAACACTTCCCTCTGTAGACCTCATTACCAACACTACGGAGATCTGCTGTTAACGTGGGGGTTGTAAAGTCAGTAAAGCACAGCATTTATGCAGCGGTCCCATCAATTGTGAATGCAAAAAAAAACGCTTTGAATGCTGCGCTCGATTTTGAATAAACGAACTCGGAGACTTTGCAGGAAGTACTGGGGTTTACATAATTGAGTCACTGGCACTGAGAAAAACATCTTCCTTTCCTGGTCACTAGTGTGCAGCCCGGTGGTCTATGGGGATGGAAGGTCAAGACCAGCCAGCGTTAACATACTGAGTTTAACAGATGAGAGAAGAGATTCAGAACTCTGAGAGAGGCCCCCCTGCCTCTGTTCCAGCCCCCAGCCCCCCACCCCCGACCCTCGCAGCAAGCTGAGTTGGAGCACAATCTCTGTCTCAAATCCCAAATTGTTCTACCAAGGTCTTCTTTATTTTTGTCCTTTAAAATGGGTCTCAGGTTCAGTTCAGGCTGTTTCTTCGAATTTAGATGCGTTATCCACCTTCCGTTTTGAAACAGCGCTAAAAAAAACAAACAGGCAAGATTAATTATCAGAGCCCCCGAAATGCAGAAACACAAGCCAATATCTCAGCAGATAATGGATATCATTACTGCAGGCGCCTGTCCTAGGAAGCCTGGCTGGACTGCAAGTGCTTACATTACCTTAGACCTTACATTATATTAACGCACACATTAATATTTATGAAAGCTTGATGTCACTGTAATGTTTTATATATTTCAGAAAGATTTATGGCAGTTTACTCATCCTATTAGTGGATGGTCTCCAGAAACACAGCTTGAATTTGAGGGAGGGTGTTCGCTAGCATTAGCTTCAGCAAGGCTATTTTCCTTACAACGCTCGTAACTTTGAACTCGGTCATTAATCGGAATTGTAATATTGTTATCAGTTGCAGTAGTCGTATTAGTCATGATTACAGTAGTAATGACAGCATTATTGGGGATTTGACACTGGTTTTGTGGCCTTGTGTAGATTTACGCAAACTGTGATCTCTTGTAAAATTCAAACTCATAAGCCTATTGAGCATTGGAAATGTAAGTCACTCTGGATCGTAGTATGCAAATGCACAATCCTCTTTAACACATCGTACCACAATGTAAAACAAACAGGAGACAAAATAATTATGATGAATCAATGAAACCTCACGTGTAATCTTATTCATAATGAGCTATTATCATTTGCAAAAAATGTAGTAGATTCTTAAATTAGTTTAAAGAAGGGAGAGGGTGCGTAAATGAATTTTTTGTGCCCTCCTCAAAAACAAAATGTCAGCCGGGGCTGCTTTTTACTCAGCAGACCGCCGGTCGAGCTCTGTCAGAAGGAGACGCTTCACGCGCGGCTTGTACGGGCAGACTTCAGGTACCCGACCGACCGACCGAAACATGTCGCCGGCGCGTGGAGAACCAGGACCGTCCCGCTGACCGAGTTCCTCCCACCCTGGGCGACTCTTTGTGGCCCCGCGCCTCTGCGGCTGATGTGATAACTTCGGGAGCGCGACTGTGAGACTTTATTTTTGGAGAAGCGCCCGGGGTGTATACAGCAGTGTCAGCTGGTGGCGGTTTGAAACCAGTCACTGCTCTCAGTAGGATTTCTTTTCTTTTTGCTCGATCAACAAGCCATGTGAATTTGCTGAATGGTCTCTGCCGGCAGGCAATTCCATTTGTCTGGATAGTCTTGTCTTTCTTAACATCACTTTAAAAGAAGGAATAAGACCGCTCAATTTAGTAAATTATGTTTAATGATAACAAATAATGCAGTTTTAAGCCGAATAGGTAAATTGTACCTGTAACTGCGTTCAGCACAAGCTGTGCGTATAGCAAACAAACCGAAGCATTTTCCTGAGCATTTAAAGAGCATAATCTTCACAGTTTCTCTTTCTCGTCTTTGCTTCCCCTACAGCCTGAGTTGCATACACAAAGAAGAATGAGAAAATTTAACCACATATCCTGATGTGGATATAATGTGGATTTGTGTTATTTTGCAACATAAAGTGATGAAAATGCTTTCGCCCAATTAAACAGAGAAATATAATTTACTAACAAAAGTGCTGTCTGAGTGAGATGTGCTTGGTTTAAAGGTTATGCAGAATTTTTGTACTTCTATATTTGTAGATCTCAAGAGCTGATATTAAAACATTAAGTTTAATTATATATCTGATGGACTGCATTGTTGGCGTCATTTCTAGTAAAAAGATACAGAAAATGAAGGTGTGTTTTTAAAAAATATTTTAGTTCATCCTCTTTTTGTCTCAATTTAGTTTCACTTTTGTGTAATTAGAGCCTTGGTCTCAGGCTCAACTGCACATCTAATTGCTGTTTTAATCAGCGTAGTTGCATTCCCATCTATTTAGCTCCTAAGAATAGGGAGACACGTGGATAGAATAAAAAAAGATGTAAATAAAATAAATAACCTTTGATAAATATTTTGTACCTTTCTGTCAGCGTAGACTTGCAGACTCACAGGCTTGCGTCAGCCCCTTTTTTCACAGTGGATAAGTGCCTTGTGAAGTGAGGTTCACTGAGTTCTCTGTTTGATAGATCTGTATTTATGGAGAGCTCGGCTTAAAAGAGTACCTGCATTCCTAGAGAGAAACACAACAGTAGGATTTTAATGGCACCGGAAATGCTATGCTACAGGGCTAGCCAAACCTGGTCCTGTGTATGAGATGCACCAGATATCGTTGTGCACCTGAACCACTGACTCCAGAGTACAGTTTTATTCATTATTTCACTTAACAACTTAGGTACTGAACATGTCCCCATTGTCGTCTGAATACTTAGGCTTCGACTTAATCAATCATGATCAAAATAATCTATCAAAACTGTGCAGTTAAGTTTGGCTAGATCAAGAACCAAAACGTTCTGGGCCTACCTTTACCTAGTGTAGCTTACAGTACAGTAAAATTGTGGTGTGGTATCACATTGAATGATATGACCATGGCTCAATATAGTTTTTATAGCATAACGTTACATGTTATGTTGTGACATTGACAAGACGTGACCAGTGCAACTGCAACTCTTTTTTTCTTCCATTAGTAAAAGTAGATGTGTCCTCTGCACTGGCCACTTAATTTACAGCACATTTACACACACTACTTTCTTGCAGTGGCACTGAACGCATTCACAGTATAGGAACAAAAGCCCTTGTGTATTATGTCTGAATGTTGCCGGGATAAACTCATTAGTCAAACTTAGCAGCATTGAAACTTAGCAGAAGCACAATGAAAGAACAAAAAAAACAGAGAATGCTAATTTGAGAATAATAAATGACTCCACATGTGGCTGCATTTAATTCTGCATGCTGCATTGAAATATTTACAAATTCGATGTAAATTAATTTTCAACCAATTTAATCTTTAATGCCACAATATATAATTCAGCGCACTGCGGAGAACTCTTATAAACAGGGTTAATTAAATGTGATTAGGCCGATCTCACATTAAACATGGCCTGCATGTGTATAGGGTATTAGCTGCTATGTATGGTATGTAGAAAGAGTTGTAATGTATTTATATATTTTTTTGTCAGTAGTGATATCTAGGAGAATTCTCCTATTCTCCAATGAGGATTAGAGTGGTGAGCAGTAACATGCTTAGCATTCTCTCTTCGCTCACAGTGGGTCTTCATGCAGTCTGTTTCTCTCTGTTTTCTCTCTGAATGCCCACACCGGAGGTGGCAATGTTTCTTAAACTCCACTTCAGCGTGCTTGCTTTCTGTCCCTCTTTCTAAGTGCGCTTACCGTACTGCGTCCCTACGCCTCGAACCGTACCGAACGAGGGTAGAGTTGGCATGTGGGCATTCAGCTGCATTTTAGGTGTTGTTTTTTTTTTTTGCGTGCACTTTATTCAGGCTGGGTTGTTTGTGTACGCCGGGTGCATGTGTGCCTTTGTGTGCCCACAGCTAGTGTGAGAAAGCCATTCGGAACAAAAAGGAACTGGGAAGCGATAGTCCGCTGCTTTTTACATCTTCAGCCCCTTCTCCCCAAAGTAAAGGTTACAGCCTTCAGGAGTCGCAGGTTGTCACGGGGATGGGTGAGAGAGCAGGCTGTGGACGTGTCAGGGCAGCGCACTGCTGCGATTGGCCCTCTGTGCCACACCCTGCTTCCTGTGGACTGGGGGGCAGCCTGTGGGTGAGTTTACCAATAGAGGGCAGCAGCAACAAAAGCACAGCACTAGGGGTGGCCTCCGTGTACATAACACCTGGTGTAGTTAGACAACCTCAGTTTTTGTTTTCCTATGGTCTTGTTTATGGCTCGGTTCTACGGTGCCTTTTTATTTTTGCCTTTTTATTTTTATTTTATTTATTTTGTATCTTTACCTCCAAGAGCGATTTTGTTTTTGATTTTTACTTACTTACTTTTTACTTTTCACTTCCTGGTGCATTGTTGCACTGTGCTTTGCAACGTGAGCTGTTTGACACCTGAATTTCCCTCGGGATTAATAAAGTACTTACCTAATGAAGTACTTATCTATCTATCTATCTATCTATCTATCTAAGTAGATAGATTTCCAAACCTTCTTTCCTCTAAAGCTTTTCTGAATTATTGTATGTCAGTTCCCTTCCTCAGTCTCTGAACATTTACTTGAATATATTAATAAATGACCTATATATGTTTTGTCCCCCATTGTACATTTTGACAAAGTGGATGTTATTTTTTGAAAGAAATACTTTGTTTTTTCTCTCGTATTTGGTTGAAGGCCACAACACTAGATGTTCACAAGATCAGTCAGACTTGAAACCAGTGACTACCCCATTGCCATAAACAAACACCACAAGGTCAGCTTTTTTTGGTGAAAGTACAAAGTATGTATACAGTATCTTTAATGTTATGTTATTAAAAATACATGTTCATTTCTTCTGAATGAAGCAGAAAAGTAATTTCATGTGTATTCCCTAGAACTGACATATTTTTGTACTTGCTTTTTTTCCTGAAGCAAGTTGTGTACTGGTGAAACAGAGGAGTTTGTGACAGGAAGCACTTTAGGGGATCTGAATGCATGGAAAGGGAGTGAATCATTCATGTGTGTTAAACTTCTGCTTTCAGAAATGCCCTTTCACTTTGAAGGTTAACGTATTTCTGGATGATTTACTATATAAGAGGCACAGGCAGTGCTCAAGTCCAACTTATGCATTTCTCTGAAGTGTATGTGCATTGTGATGCAGGTTGAATTTCACTGTTGAAATGTAGCCATTAGAGGGCACAGTTGACTTTCCAGCTGCGGTCCTGTGTGTGGGCGTGTGTGTGTGTGTGTGTGTGTGTGTGCAGGTTTGCGTGCGTGAGGATGAGAGTGTGCGTGTGGTTATGTGCCCATGAGTGTGTGCGTGTGCCTGTACGTGTGCGTGTGTATGTGTGTGTGCGTGTATGTATGTGTGTGTGTGTGGAAGAGAGGCAGATAATACTGCAGAAATACCTGGTAGGATAAACTCAGATTTAAAATGTTCCCTTTCGTTCATGCCCCCCTCTAATACAATAACAGAATCGTGGCCATGGTCCACACATTGCAACATGAAGATCCTTGTTTATGGCTACAGAATGAACGGGGAGGGAGGTGGGGAGGGGCGGGGCTTATGTGGGTGTGTGTTCTTGGAGCCACTGGGGCTCAGGAGTGCATAGAACCCGGTGGATTTATCCTTCCCCCAGCTCACTGTGACAGTGCTTAGAGAGCCTGCCAATCAGAAGTCTGACACCGCTCTACAGACTTACAGGGCATGTTATCACTCACACATGTGTGTATATGGAAGTCATTTTACATGCATGTCAAAATTCAAAGAAGCTGATATCTGATAAGTCATAACTGCAGGCATTTACAGTACACATGTGTGCCATTCCGGTATGTAATCTCACAGTCTGTGCGACCATGCAAGCTTGTAAACGTTACTCTTATCTTCTTTTTTAAGTACAGTAGATATGATTTTTTTTTTTTTTTTTTTTTAATGCCGACTCCAGCTGAACAAGCCTTGAGTGTCAAAAGCATCACCCACACACAAGAACCGAGGGCGTCTCAAGCGTACAAACTGCAGACAAATTGTTGGCTTACGTTTTTTAGCGGGTTATTGAAAAGAAGGCAGCGAGAGGGGATGGGCGGGCAGTCGGAGAGGTGGGGAGGGGGGATGCTTTCTTTTTTCTTCTTTTTCTTGAAAGCTTTGTGGCTACCTTCAGCCCCTTCCCGCTGAGGGAGAGGTAGCCCTGGGGGGGGGGGACGCCGTGGCCTTGTGCCAAAGTAGCTGTCAGCGTCGACCCTCCCCTGCTCGAGCCTGACTGTGAGCGGGTTCAGAACGGCCCGGTATACGGACAGAACCAAGCCTCCCTGAGCTTTTATCTGCACTAATGTCCGTGTAGCAATGGGCAAAAAAACCCACTTTTATCCAGTTATTTAGGCTTTTTTTACCGTTATATTTCCTCCCTTAAATATTAGCTGAATACCAGACTGTGCATTTGCAGACTTTATTATAAAAAGAAAATAGGAAACCTCGGTCTCCTCACTGTAATTACAGATGCTTATCGTGATTTTAAAAAATCAAGCACTTGAGTAAATTCCTCTGTAATATTTTGAGGGAAAATTGGTCAAATTAATTTTAGTTGCTCTTAATATTCACAATCCTTTCATGTTTTCTATTGAGGACTTATATTGTGAATTACTATTGCGTATTTATACATTTAGAGCTTGTGTCCTTGGTGCCTCCAGGGAACAGATAATTATCGTTGCTGTAATGGCTGTAGTTGAAACTGGGCTTGTCCCAATGATCATTTTGGACCACAGAAAAGAAAATATTTTTTTCTACACACCATTGCATGTCACAGAATCTGAAGGCTCTAACACAAAATTTAGTTTGTCATTTGGTACAATGGTACAGGCATTATATTATATTATATTTTTTAATACATATAACTGTGTTCTTTCAAAAAGGCATTTCCGGTGAAAATAAGTTCACAGTTAAGCTCAATTTATGTATGTTCTATCCAAGATATTGACCTCATATACTTTTCTAAGGGTAGTAGAAGATCAATTTGCCAAATCCTATTTAGATATATATACTGTCGAAGGCGATGCAGACTCCTTGACGACAGCAATTAAATTGCTAGACAATCACTTTATGTGATTAAAATTTTCTTAAAAGTTATAGATTGGGCATTATAACACAATTTTATTACATTATGGATGGAAGAGAAGATGAGTTATCTCTAATGGGGATATAATATCAGGATATGATTGATTAAATTGGAACCAAATGGAAGTTTGCACTTCACGTTCAGCAAAGTTAAGTAGTAACCAATGCAACTGTTTAGGGGGTGTTCATTTGTACATTTCCTAATTAGAATATATGGTTAAACTATACCATTGTGTTCTGCAAAGTCAGCAAATTTACAGTAGTTCTATCAGATTGACATTTAGCACCGTCCATACCCCATGTGCAGTTGTCGGCCATTTTGGACACTTTTTATGGCGCTAACCCGTTGTGTTTTTCCAATCCATCCAACCGAATAGCTGTAGGTGCATTCATGTTTTTTGTGACAGCAAACTGCTGTCTGTGCAATTTACAGCTTCCCACACACTCATTTTAAAGCTCATCAGACCCATGGGATGAAACACACGTGAGGCCTTTCACTCGCTGGTAGTTGAGTCGAGTGTCGTTGAATACGAGGGGGGGGATGGAGCGGTGGTCTAAAACTAGAACATGAAAGGGTTCGGGCAGCTGCTCGAAGAGGAGGATTGCATGAGATGTGGGGTTTTCTCCCTACCTTTTTTGTGAAATGAATAGCTTTGCCTTGATTGTACCATTTACAGTGGCCACTGTTTCCCGTCCCCGTGGACCAGCCGGATTATTTACTGTAGTTGTCTGTTAATAAAGGCCTTGAATTTGAGCCCTGAAATCCTGTGTGCAGAAAGCCTCCTGGGTGGCTTGCGTTTTTCAGAGATTAAATTTGAAGTTTGCCGTTCCCCAAAACTCAAAAAAAGAGTTTCGTAATGAACCCGGGACCTGCACGCGTCCTCAGCGACACAGGCAAAATGGAACAAACGCCTCCTTGGGAATTAAAGCGTTCTGCTGAGTCTTTTCCCCCCCCGGTGGACCAAAAGCATCTGTTAAGTGTAGGATTCGCACTTACGATATAAGGTCTGGAGTTTTTTTTTTTTCTAGCTGTTTTTTTTTTGTAGCTGGTGGTAGAATTTCAAAAAAAACAAAAAAACAATTTGATTACGGTTAATGACTTCCTAATCAGTTCTTTTTGCTTTTTCGCGAGAAAGCGGAAGCCATTTTGGAAACGCGCGAAAAAGAAAAAGCGATTTGCTGCGCCTCGCGCTTGGATATGAGAGGCAAAGTGCCTGGCAGATGGATGTCTTTAAGGGGTGAAATATCTTTGTGTGGTTGATAATAACGCGGGAGAGTCCCCGATGGGAGAGGCTCGCAGACAGAGCGTCTCTAGCCGTGGCGCGGCGTGGCAGGGTTATTAATGGAAAACCTACCCAAGGAACTTGATTGACCGATCTGGGTCTGAGTCGTAAACTTTATCATCAAAGTTTGCTTTGGGATCGCACTTGCACTCTGGCACCTCACGTTTTTTGTTTTTGCTTTTCTCTCTCTCTCTCTCATCCTCTCTCTCTCTCTCTCTCCCTCCCTCTCTTGCCCCCTCTCTCTCTCACTCTCTCTCTCTCTCGCTCTCCTGTTTTTTATCTTCTTTTTTTCTTTTTTGACTGCCATCAATTACGTGTTCTCACTTATTGAGCTAACAGAGCAGCAGCTGACAGGCCTTCTCATTCGGTCCCCGGTCAGAGCAGATAGCCCCTGATTCGCTCAGACAGGTCAGCAACACCTTTTTATGAGTCGCCGAGAAGTGACACAAGTAATTTGCAGCATCATGCCAGCGACGTTAGAAGCAAAGTAGGTGCGATCATTGGTATAAATAGCTCTTGTTATTCCGTGTAATAGAGTTACTCACAATTGCTTCCAGGTGGAAGGGGGTTAGCAGCCAATATCATCTGAAACTGAAATGTTCAGTGTTTTCTCCCACAGTTTTTTTTTTTTTTTTTTGCTGAGAAAACCAGATTGCTGCTTCCTGTTTTTACATTCGTAAAAATTAACCTCCCGCGCCTCTCTCTACAGCGTAGCGAGTATCGTGTTCCGGGTACAATTCGGATACGTTACCCTGATGCATAATGCATTAAACTGCAGGAATTTAAGTTGATTTGTTAACATGAGAAACAGGGGTGATGGTAATTGAAATTGTTGTTTTTTTCCCTCCTATGAATTCGTGCTGAAGTGAAAAGCTATCGCCTCAGCGAGACAAGCTGTCTGGTGCCTGCGCCGAGTTTTGAGAAGGCAGACTCGACTCCAGTGTGCGCTCTGCAAGAATGCGCATACTCCCTCCTCAACTATCCACCAAAAATACATCTGAATATAGAAAATAAGTACAGCAGACACACAGAAAATAAATCTGCCACAAATGAGATGTAAAACTGAATTTGATAGCAAAGAAATGCCAGAGTATAAAATTGTCTGCACATAATTTGAAATACGGTATACAGTTATTTACTGTATTTTGTAAAACATATTTTATTATAAACCATTTTCTTTTAAATAGCATGGTGGCAACAACAGACTACAAGTGCATCGTACGATGCATATTTGGACTAAATCTGTAATGTTCTAAAGCACATTTTACCAGGTATCTTTTATTACCTAATGGCCCTGTCAGAACTATGTGCTCTATTGATACTGAATCAAAGCGAACCAATGATAACATTGTCAGCTCAAGCTTAAAATGAGATGAGCTCAAATGAGATTTGTCCTTAGCAGAGGACAAACATTTCACTTAGTGCAGCAGTCAGTCTGTTACATGTCAATGAAAACGCAAGCATAGGGAGAATGAAAGAGACTAATCTATGTAATTGGTCAGACTATTATACTTGACAAAAAGTAAGACAACAAAATTGATTTCTTCCTTACTGTGGTGGCAATTCAGCCATGTATAGGGGAGGCACAGAGCTTGTGTTTGTGATGATTACCTCGAACTTGGATTTTTATTGTTTTGCAATTATGAACAAATATGCTTATTTAAATTAGAATCGCCCATTAGCAATGGATGCTTCGTTTCACATGATTGCATCCAATTTGGTAATTCTGCCTTTTTGCAGTTCACAAAGAGAAGAATACACATAATATGAAGCTTAAGACCAATTTATGTTTTCAATCTGCCACTATAATCAAAATGACTTAATTTCACTTGCAACAGAACTGTGTATAAGTGTACATCAGTGGTACCAAAAACATTTCAGTTGCTCTTGGATGATACCTACTGAAACTGTCTGGCTTAGTACTCATGGAAAACAGGTTCTATATCTAAAGTTAAACTGTTCTTTGGTTCTTTACATATTTGTAGGACTTTGTGTGGGTGAAGTGAAGCATAGCAATAACACCTGAATTATTTTTGTAATTGAACAGCTCAATAATAATAAGTAAGGAATTAAATAATATAATTAAGTTATGTTGTTATCAAGTTATGAGACATAGGTACCCCTGGTTAAATGGACATTTCTTAATGCAATTTCCATGTAATGTGGAATAAAATGTGATCAGATTTCAAATACTATTTCCACTCAACTCTGTGTGTGTGTGTGTGTGTGTGTGTGCATGTGCGTGTGTGTGCATGTGTGCGTGCTTGCGTCCATGCAAGCGTGTGAGATATAATTTCTGAATTCGTACTGTTTTAGACCTTTTCCTTTGTAAGAACTTTGTTAATATGCAAACTATCCAATTAAGACAATTATTTTGAATTTGTTTTGTTGAAACTGAATAAACCATTTCAATGACATTTACTGTTTGGTTTAATTTGGTTATAGGAAATAATAATAATAATAATTATTATTATTATTATTATTATTATTGTTATTATTATTATTATTATTGTTATATAAAATACAATCCCAGTCCTCTGGTATCCTTACTCCACATATATCTGTTCAGCATATTTCCGTGGATGTTCTACCACAGAATTGACATATTTTTATGCCCGGGATGATGTCATGTAGCAGGGACGTGCTGGAACACGGATAGTCTTTTATGTGATATATTGCCGCCCGGGCAAAAAGCACGCAATGGGCACTAATGCACATATTCCCCTCAGATCCATCTGTTCCTCGCTGAAATAATCAAACATCCCAGAACGAATAACGTTAGAGAATGTGTAAGGGAGAGGCATTTCTCCCTGCTTATGATGGGCGATGACTAGCCCGTCTGCTGAATAAAAGAAATGCAGCTCATACAACACATTCTGTTATTCTTATTCTTATTCTTATTATTATTATTATTATTATTATGAACAGTAGAATGATGAGTATAATAACAATAATAATAATAATAACAACAACAAAATGATAATAATGATAATGATACTGATAATAATATTATTCTATATTATTATATATTATAATATTATTGTTGTTGTTGTTCTTATTGTTGTTATTATATTGCAGAGCTTTGAGAAGTCGATTCTTGCCAGTAGCATCTAAATAATGGAAATTGAATATGCTAAATATAATGAGTTGTCACAATACAATGGGAAAATATATAATATATAAATAATATATAATATATAAATAATATAGATTTTTTTTTACGCTTTCAGATATTTCAACACATTACTGGCAGCAGCTCCCAAGCTGCAGTAATGTAACACTGTCATTTAAATACATACTGTTTTCGGAGTCGTTGTTTTTTCCTGCTCATCCATTTACAAGCACCGAGAAGCCAAGATCCTAAAGGTAATAATTTGGACACTTTAGGAGTCAGAAAATAAACATCCAAACGCACAGATTTTGGGAGCTGCGAGAGATGCTGCTACCAGCAGATTTAATGACTAGCACATGTGCTGCTGGAGAGAGCAGCGTAGCAGAGTGGGGGCTTGAAACTGGGACAGCACTGCAGGTGTCAATCCCACACCAGTGTGCCTTTGTGCAAGATGCTCCACTCAACCTGAATCCCTTCAGTAAATATGCACCTACAGGATATAAGCAGATCGTATGCTCAGTAAAACCTATTTTGAACAAGGCAAGCTGAATAAAGATGTCCTAATAATAATAATAATAATTGTTATTATTATTATTATTATTATTATTATTATTATTATTATTATTTGACCTATTACTTAAATATAAAATGTAAAAATTAGATATAGCGTTGGGTCATTTATCATTGATTTGTCTTACCTGTCTGCTGTTCATTGGCTCTGAGGAGCGCTGTACAGCTAGAGAGGCTAACAAACCCCAAGTGGCCCTATGAATCATTACCTTCATTCACCGATCGCACATTTCCATTCAATCACGCATTTAAGGACACGGTTACAGTTCCCCTGCCACAAACATGCGCGCGTGTGCTGAAAATATAAAAATGACTTATTTCCCAGCGTTATGTGACAACACAGCATGTTTTTAAAAGGCTTGTGTTCCATTATCTGGTTCATATGTGTAGTTGTATGTATGTACAGTATTATACACGCTTTTCAAAAACAATTTCCTCATAGAAACAAACATGAAAAAAATTTAAAGTTATTCAATTTGAAGATTATTAAAAATGTATTCTGGGTTTCAAGTCTTAAGTCTAGTCTCAGTATATTATTGTATGTTTTTGGGGTTGTAGTGAGTGGGTTTTTTTTTGGGGGGGGAGGGGGGTGGTACTGCTGAGAGTCATGGCTGTCCCTTATCTGCAGAAACACTACCTGCTCTGTCCCCCCTCTCATCGCAGGAGGTCTCTATTCTAAACCTTAAATCCTCCACCTGTTCTCCTAAGGATTCTTAATCTGGTTGCCGTGGGAAACTGTTCCCCTGGCCCCAAGCCACGGGCAACCTCAGCCGCCCCTCTCCGACCCGCCAGCCCCCGACTCGCCGACACAAGCGCGCGTGAGCTGGTGCCGCCGCTGAGCGTTAGAGTGAGAGGCTGACTGCGAGTTCCACAAAAGCACTTCAGCTGCCTGTGGAAGAGCGGGCTCAGACAGCGGCGGCGTTGTCCACTGCCTGTCACGCATCTGAAAAGATGAATGAATGAAAGATGAATGGATGCACTGTAGGACCCGTGCTGTATGTGGAGTTGTGCTATTTGGCTGCTCCTTTGAATAAAACAGAAGTATCGAAAGAAATCAAACACGCGAGTGCTTCTGTCCTCAGAGGCTGCGTCTCGAGTTTGGCGTGAGCAAATTAATTACGCTCAATGAAACCCACGTGTGCCCCATGTTAATTACCTGTTCCTGAAAAGAAAGAAGGGTAAAATAATGACAGGTCTTTTCCCTTCTTGTCTGCACTACTCTGTTTGCTGAGACAACAAAGAGATCAGGAAGTGGGGGCACGCATGGGGTGAGAGAGAGAGAGAATAAAGTAGCAATATGCTGACTGCTCTCCCCATTTCACTAATTGACCTATTTTTTTTTTTTTTTTTACCTTACAGGATTTAGACCTTGTCCCTGGATACTGAAAGAAAGACAGTTGCTGTGGAAGAAATTTATATGAGCAATGGATTAGTTACTTTTCATTTGTTCATTATTTTGGCATTTCTGACATCGATTGAAGACGGAGGATCTTGGTGAACAGATGATAGGCCCACTCATCCCATCCCTCTCTTCAGGTGAGCAAAAGCTTATAATATCTCAGAACAGTTTTACGGTGATACACACACAACAAATATGACGCCTTGTCATAATTACTTTTTCACCTGCCATAAAGCTAATAACCGTACATCGGTTACACTGCATTGGCAGGTTTCATCTTAGGAAACATTGGTACATTGATGCATTTTTTTTTTTTAAATGGGTCATATTCTTGAGGTTGCGATATATTCACTGTTCACAAAAAAAGGAAAACTGTTGCAGAACAATAGTGATTTGTTTCTGAAGCAACTAGATCCCAAAGTCTCACTGTGGCTCTGATACCGATAGCTGCAATCATTTTCATGAAATGCGCCCCCCCACCCCCTCCCCAAACGCACACACACACACACCCACATGCTCACACACAAGCTGCAAACTGATACCCAACAACAACGCGTCCAAACAAGAGCCGATGGCATCAAATATTGGCCAATCAGTGTCCTCCAAAAGCCTGGCCTCCACAATCAAAGTTGTAGCATCCCTATGATATTAAAATTTGCTCGGTGGTGGCTCTGGCTTTGTACACTCCAGGCTGGGAGTAAGAGGGAGATGAAAAGTTCCTGAGCTCCCTGAGTCACACCACGGGTGGGCTGCGAAAAATACCGCCGTCCCACAGTTCACTTTGAAAAGATCGCCCCTCCGCTCCTCTCCATCTGCAGAACTCTACGCTCCTCCAAAGTGGGACAATGGGGAAATGCGCTTTTCTCAACAGTGGAATGTGCCTGCTCCGCATTTTCCCCCCACTCTCTTCGTCTCTGTTTTCAATGTGGCATCTACCAATTTAGGCCACTGTTTGTTTGGTGTTTACTGAATAAAATCTGTTGCCTTTGATGAATATTTGCATACACATTTTTTTGTCTTCTTTTTTTAATGTCTGCTGGTTTTTTTTGCAACTGTTTGTTTATTTATTTAATTTTTTTTATTTATTTATCCATTCATTCAGTCAGCAATGCATTGTGTGACTTTGACACAGAAGCTATTTTTCTATACTAACATTGTCTTTGTCAGACTAAGACCAGGAGGGGAGCCATCTGAATAGCCCTATGCTGCAGCAGTCGTCCTTTTTAAAATGACAGACATTGTTAGGTTTTGAGTTTCTAAGCAAAAAAAGAGAGGGGGGGGGGGGGGCGGCTGAATTACATTTTCTCTCCAATGAATGGCAGACTTTGGGCAAAAATTATTGGGCAATCGCATGCCTTTTATGCAGATAATACTGGCTGATGAAAGCAATGTTTTGATCTGCTGAGAGTAAATGCAGATCCCGGTCTGGCTTCAGTGGCTGAGAGTAAAGCTGTATTCTGTGATAACTTCATCTCAGCATGAGGTCAGACGCGGGCGAAAAACTCAGGGAGGGGATTAAAAAAAAAAAAATGACACAGCCCAAGCGACGTGCAGGCCACCTGCGGCGCCCCCGAGCCGCGGACTGTGGCTAATGTCGCTTAGCATTGTCTGAGTTCCCCTTCTTCCCAGAGCCGGAATGGAGAGCGCTCGGCCCATTTCTGGAGCCGGGATTAAGCCGGTCGCCATTTTCGTAATTACCCAAGACCCCTCTCGTTCCCACCTCCGAGCTCGCGACGAATCTCGCGTTGAGGACCGCAGACAATCCCCTTGTACACACTGCACTTTGCCAGCGGTTCACTTAATGCCTCGCCTTGGTTTGACGATTTAAAAAAAAGATAAATAAAGATTCTGCATGACTGACTCAAATGAGTCACTAAACTCTTTTAAAGGCTATATTAAATAAATAAATAAATAAATATGCAGTGGCCATTTTTTTCTTTCAGCTGCTGAGTGAATAATGATTACGTGCTGTACAACTGAATGGGACTGATGTCACATGGTACAAATGGAATGCCAAAAGGTGGTACTGGACCTAAGTTGTTGACATATTTCTGCATAGAGATAATATTTTCCTGTTTGTTTACTGAAAATTTCTTCATTTAAGCATAGCCATTAAAATGAATAAGGTTTAATTTAATTTCTTAGATAAATACATAGCGACAGAATATTGGATTCTGTGTATTATGTTTGAGCTTTTCAAAAATGAAAGTGATCATTTCTGTTGTTGTTGCTTTTAAAATGGTAGAGACATGAAGGGTTCACATATGAACAAAGTGTTATATAAATGAATTACACATCAAATATTTTTCACCTGCCAAGTTCCATTTATATGTTGAAGAGCTTGCAATTTAATAGTACATTTAACTATGTATGCAAAAAAACTGCATCCAAGGAATACTCTTCATTCAGTTTTTGCATGTATTATCCTGGTGATTTACATGTATCCAGATGCATTCTTTCTTCTGTTCTCTTTTTGCTCATGTATTTAATAGTTCTGAGCTGTGATATGCGTGTTATGTCTGTTTGGGGGTGGGCAGGGATTCTGCAGTTGATCTGCAGATGTTCTGGTCCAAATGAAGCATGGAGGCTTAGGAAACTGGAGAGTGTTTTTTGTTTTGTCGTGTGGATACTTACTCTCCTCTCCATTACGGGCCTGCTATGGTGGTTAATGACTAATTCATTGTGCTAATTCCATCTACAAACCCATATTCCAGGAAAGAGCTCCATATGCTGAATTATACAATTAAGTCATTTTAAATGTAGACAGACTTCATAATATGCCTCAAATCCAATCACTCTGGGTTGTTTTTTGAATAATTAATTTATCCAAAATATATGACCTGACGTGTCTGCAGAGAAGAGTGTTGTTTTATTGCAGTCTGTTGTGACAATTACTGTGGTCTTGCTATTACTCTTACTCTGATTCATAGCAGTGGCAGTACGCAGTAGCAATAGTAGAAGTAATTGTTCTGGGCATGTTGCTGAAATCATGCGATTCTCTGTTTTCTTTTATGGGCTTCAGGAATTAACTTTTTGAATATACATCAGAGAGAAAATGGAGTACTTCTTACTTTGCTTGGCATTTGTGTTTATGGAAGTAGGCTGTAATGGACGATATGCTTTTCTGATTGCCAGTGTCAGCTGTGTATATTCATGACGTGAATGACCCTGTTCACATTAATCAATCTGCAACATGCAAATTAAGTGCAGTTCACGTTTTAAATGATTAACAAAAAATTAAGAAAGCCCATCGAAATGCAGAAACAGAAATGATAAACTCTGCGCGGCGCCTTCAATGTACAGTACACTGACAGGATTAAGACGACAGTTCCATTATCATCTGTTCATAAATGTTTTTTTTCTTGCCTCTGACCGCCTGATGTTTTCTTAGTCTTAATGCCGGGCCCAAAAGCTGAATGTTCTGATTGGGTCTGACAGCGCTATGGTAATGAGTCTGAGACGTCTGAAAGGTGACCTGTCGGTGGAGGCTCCGCGGACCCGCGGCTATGATAACAGTGCTTCAGCCGAGAACGGGGGGGGGCCTTGTCTTCATCAATCACGTCAGCCCCTATCAAAAAAAACCGTCTGGCCTGCAGATCAGCAGAAAAACACTGCGCATATTGTCCTCCCCTCGTCGCGATGCTAATTTCACACACATTCCAACAGCGCGACATCTTTATCGAAATATTGCCACCTTTCATTCGGAATACGTGTGCCGCTGCTCGACGAGCTCCTAGGGCTCAGCAGAATATGATCAATTAGAGTAGAAATGAGGCTTGAGAGAGATGCTGTGGGCTGGTTAAGTGGAGATAATAATTTTTCTCACGGTCTGACCGTGTTCTTCACAGCAGTTAGCGGCAGACAGCGGTACCCTTTACCTGAAACTCATTTGTTTTCCCATATGCCAGAAAGTGGAAAATGGAACAGGAGGGAAGAATGCAAACTGAATGGCTTTGAAAACCTTAAAGGAAGTGGGGGGAGGAGGGGGGGGGGTGGGGTGTGGATATTGGGTAATCTTATTCCTCAACTTCGAGGACCTGTGTGATTTATACATTATCACACAGAATGTACTGTAAATAACCTCTCAGCTAAAGGCATTGTGCGGAGCAAGGCGAATCACTGGGGAAAACAACCGGTGCAAACTCAAGGTTTCTCATAACTTTCCATGAAAATGCAGTTAGCAAGCGCAGTTGGAGGCCGCCCTATATCTGCATGACTTAAAATAAATAAACCTCTTTCTCAATTCTGACCAGCATTCCTTAGGTAAACACAAACAGAGACAATGGTACAACAGTGTACAGCCATACTGGATATCCTCCTGCTTTTATAAAGTGCTGAGTGACTCTGTTGGCTTCTGGTTCTCATATGAATCTTGTTTGCAAACACTACAGACTTCAAGTTTCAACAACGCATGCAAGAACAAAATGCTACTCTAATTATAAAATGTAAATGTAAAAGACATATACATTACTTTTATGAATATAAATAAACACGATTGTACATGATGAATTATATACATGTGCATTATTCTAGTAATGACATACAATATTATTTATACAATCGTATTATTCAAAAAATATCTAGTGTATGCAGCATTGTTGGTTACCCATGATAAATCTCACTGAGTTTCCACTTGGCATGTTGACAGTCCTTGTGAGCCGCAAGTCTTTTCTCCTGTACTCCTATAATTAAGATGTACAGGGTGCTTAATATCCGAAAATACATTTAGCAAAATATTAAATATTTTTAGAATGTTCCTTTCAGTGATAACCACAACATACTGGTCTTGATTGGTGTTAGTGATTAATGTGGTTGGATTACAATGCAACAAAGCTTCAGTCTATCTGAAGCGAAAACCAAAAAAAGTCATTTGTACATACCAAACATTTATAAATTTTACTTGTACTTGGAACTGGAGGGTATGTGGTTCTAGCTGTCCAAGAAAAAGTCACAAAGAATCCCACATATACGTAAACAAAATCAAATGAATTAACTATTAATGAAATTCAACTTTACATGGGATATATTTTCAAATTGTATTGTGTAACATCTGCTGGAAACAATCCTCAGAGTTTCCATTAAAGAAGCCAGCTTTAACAGGGCATTTGAATCATACAAACCAAATTAAAATGGCTGCTGTGATTCAGGATGAACTGAACCCCATTTTCCATGGAGTAAAAGGCATTATGGTTTGATCACTGCATTCAGTGGGGGGTCAGTTTTAAACCATGAAAGCAGAATCACCCACTGCAGACATTTTGATCATAATAAATAATCATAGTCATTGATCTTCACAATAGCCAACATTAAAAGCATTAAATATAGCATTATTTGCAAGCGAAAACATTCAGAGTCACGTGCTTTGATCTTCATCAGAAATATAAACCTAAAAGCTTGGTCTGCTCTGTAAGTGGAAGATCAGAATAGTTTTCCTTTCAAGCGACGGTAGTTTTCTGAGTGCAGTAACGTCATTTATACTCCTGCAATTAATTACACCATGTTCTGCCAACTAGCTATCTGCTATCACACAGACCAGTTATGTTTAAATCAGTGGTACTTTTACAGAAGGCTGACAGTTGTAATAGAATTATGTTTTGTTGTCTTGATTGTTTTTTATTGCAGTGTTCTGTCATTCACGTGCAGAATTAAAAGAATGCAGTGCACTTCACCCAAAGTGCGTGCTAATAGCTTTCTTTCCTTGTCTTTCATTTGTTTGAAAAAATACTCCTCCACAGGGGAAATAAAACAGGAATATTATCCTGTCTCAAAAGGGGATTATTCATGGGTGTATTTTCCCAGATAGGTTTAAAGTTAGTTATAGTTGGTTATTGTACTGGGAGTCTTTGTTTTCTTAATGTGTGTGTGTGTGTGTGTGTGTGCTTACACACACAGACACATACACACATTTGGCAGTTGGCCAGATACAATACAAATGCATTTCAAGTTCATCCAAATTGTTCATGATAAAACTTAGCCTGTAGCAATACATCTTTATCAGACCAAAAATAATAATCGTGAGCAGGAAGAAAAAGTGCATTAGCACTCTCCCAAAAAAACATTGCACAATAGAGAGGGACGAGCCCATTGTCCTCCGCTCTCCATATATGTCTGCACATTCTCTCAAAATGGCAAACAATGGCTGAAAAACTATGGCTTGAAAATAATGGGCATCATTAATGGCCTGCCATTGCTACCACCATCAGTGATGTTTAGCTATGTGGCCTCTGGTCATTGCTGCATAGCAACTTCAAAGGCATTTCCTAGAGGTCCAGTGATTCTGCGTCCCCATTAAAGTGGCCGCAGAATGCTACCCTCTGCGACATCCCATTTGCAAAGCAAAATGTCAGAAGAGGAACAGAAGTGTACACAACAAACCTCAATCATTCCCTTTGTTTTTGGTGATACAAAGCCGCGAGGCTTAGCAAGGCACTTACGACTTAATGATTGTCGGCCCGCCTCAACATTCGAGTTCAGAAAGCATTATGCTAGATGTTATGCTCTGGACATTGCATAACGCCATTGCATTTGCATGATTTATTTGTTTGATGTTACTTTAGACAAAGAGCATTTGGACATTGTCCCAAAGCAAAATTTTCGTAAACCAACAAAGGGCGTTATGACAGGTGCGTTTAAAACATGCCACCTTTTGTTTGTGAGTCTGTTCCCCTCCTGTTCAAGTTTGTGTCTGGATACATAGAGGGGTGGGTGATGGGGAGGGGTCTTTTGTTTCCTGTTCTCACTTCCTTTGTTTAGTCTGCTTATTCTGCTGCAGTTTTGAAACGTCCGGGTAAGTCAACGGTAGCTCTAACCTCCTCTGTCGTTTTATAGATCTGAAGAAAGTCATATTTTTTATGTCAGCCTTACCACTCTGGGGGTCCGGTCAGACAAAGTATAAAAAACGAGAAAGCTGGGCTTCAGCCTAACAAAAGAAAATGTAAATCTGCTTTGTAAAATCTGTGATTTTGTTGAATGGACCCCATTACTGATAGCCAGACATCGAGCCTTTTGTAAAGTGGACTGCAGGTTGGGACAAGATTTCCACCGGTGTAGATTAGGAGGGGAAATGCATTTCTTAATCTTGCAGGGTACAATTTTGTTTCTCAGGTAGCCATTATTAGATATAATGCATTATCTCCATACGCTGCTAGACATACCTATGTACAGATGCTGAACATTTCAATAAAGCCTTACCATTTGGCAAGAGTTTAATAGTTTTGGAACAACTCACACAGAAGGCTTTACTATTTTTTGTGTGGTGGGAAAAAAAAAAAGAATTGAGGCCAGAAAATGCAAAGGATAAACTCTTTCTTTTTGGCATCTGAAATGTAATGAGAGGAGAGGTATATTCTTAGTCCACCCCGTTCTCCTGCTGGTGGCAGAATATATATGGAAGAGGATAAAAAGTCTGTGTTAACAAGAGACTTGACTTTGAAAAATAAAAGAAGAAAACAGATTGAATTAATCATCATAGCATGTCTTGTTGCCTGTCCCACAGTGCAACGCACAGCCGATATTTGTTAATTATGTAGCTCGTAAGGTTTTTCATGCTATTACTTAACTGCTTTATGGCCTTGGAAAAAAAGCGTTTTCTATTACTTCATGAATAAAACCCAAAGGCCTCGTGTATCAAGTCTGTATCGGGATGTGTCTGCTGATTCCAGCTATTCTTAGAATATTATTTAGGTTATTTTATTTTTTTGTCTAGCAGAGGCCGTTTTCCAGATCACTTTACACACCATGCAGCCCATTTGTCTGCCATGTACAAATTGTACTTTTTTTGCCGGAAACATACACAGTAAAATGCCCAGTGTTCATTTGACTCTAGTAGAGTACATACAATTCCAACGCGGATCCTATGTACTCTGTAAGAGCTGATTTAACACTGAGCAATTTACTGTGTGCTGATGCTGTTCAGATAAGAGTTCATTTCTCAGAGGTGTAAAGGTGGTTCCCCACCTGGAATATGAGTCTGCAACAACTGAATTACAAACCAAGTTCCCCAAACAACATAACGCACTGTCACCGTGTGTTTGAATGTGGAACAGTCTGGCCTCACGTCCGATGAGAGCCAATTTGTTTTTGTCTGGCCTGTCAGAATTAAAGACCCAATCCAACAGGAAGAGGAGGAGCAGTCGACAGCTCTATTGTAGCAGACAGGTGTGCTTCTACCTACAGCTGTCTGAAGGGAAAAGGTATACCTGTGTAACTGTTAATAGGGAAATAAATCTTATTTTTATTCAAATTGCCTTTTAGTTATAGATTATAGCAGTGATGCCATTTGTGTAAATTCTAAACCCTGTATTTATTTTAAAATAAATATATAAAATATGATAAACAGGTAAGCCAACTGAGAATGCAATTCTCAGCACCACACGTGTTGTGAACCGCTTCAGTAAAGTGTATTTGAATTTGAATTGGATTTGGATTTAGGAATCCTCTTGCCATCGAATAAACTGCGAAACAGCACACTATTTGCTGATGCGAGAGAGAGAGATAGATAGAGAGAGAGAAAGAGAGAGAGAGGAAGAGGAGTGTAGCAATAGTTTGTGTTGCATATTTGATTCAAAATGCACAACTGCCATTTTCTTGTGATTGTTAAAGCTTAGGAATGCATTACCAATGAAGCCTCTTAAAAGGGAAAATGAAGATTGAAAATAGAGATGTAATTGAAGGGAGAGTGAGAAAAGGCAACATCAGAGATGGAAAATATACAAATGAAAAAATAGACAAAGGAAGAAAAACAGAAAGAAATGGCAGACCAATAAAGATAGATTTTCTTATGGCTGATGATTCATACATAAGCAGCAGCGCTTGCCACATTTCGCCAGTCTGGACCGTGCCAAGCATAAGGGAGGCCGTGTGCGGCACAGGGGGCACCAGCATGGCACCGCAGTCAGAGAACCAGGCCGACGAGGCGCGGGTTCAAACCGCGGGACTCGCTCGCTACCCTGCGAGCGAGGCGCCGCGCGCCACCCGAATTCCTTCGGCAAAACCGCCGAGCTGTAGAAGCGGGGCGAAAATGTGCAAGGTAAGCTGCCCCAGCTGCCCCGGGTAAGCGCATCAGCTGAACAAACACATACTGTAATGCAATAAAGCCACGCGCCGCTCCCGGAGTTTTATTGCTTTGTCAGTTTGTGATGAGTGTCCAGTGAGCTGTTCAGCTGACAGTCAAGGTGTTCTCTGGCCATCAACCACGTTAGAGGAAGGAACTTTCATTCCGCGCTGGCGCATAACGGTCTGCTTTCCAAAGACTTGTCAGACTTCTTTTTTTTTAATGTGTCACTCTTTTTATTCAGGGGCTTCTTTAAATCGCTTGTACTGTACACGCCAGTGTAGCAATATGAGAATTTCTGTTCCGTTTTTTTTTTTTTCCTACTTATTATCGGTTTGAACATGGGTTTGATATCCTTTTGAGTTTAGAAATTACTCTCTTGTGTGTGTGAGTGTATGTGTGTGCATGTGTGTGTGCGTCCGTGTACGTGTTTGCCTGTGTGTGCTTGTGTGCGTGCGTGTGTAACTGCAAATCATTTCCAAACACCAGGGGAAAATTAAAATGGTAAATCTATGTGGATCACTTTTTTCAGTAAATCTGAATAACCGATAGCATAGTTATTTGTCCCTGTATTTGGAGCACATATTGCAGGAATAATGCTAGTCATGCAAATAAATAATAATTTGGGTGTCAGATACACACTTTCTCAACTGAAATAGTATTTGGATCTATTTTTTTTTTTTTTTTTGAAGGGATGGCTTATAAAAATAACAGCGGGCTTCATTTCAGATCAATGTTAATGAAACATTTGTTAAATCTGGACCGTTACCACAGGAAACTTTAGTGTATCTATCGGACTCTCCCAGTAATTACCTCAAAGCACAGGGGATCCCATCTCATCCTCAGAACAAACGAGGTCACAGAAGACTATTGAGATGACAATGTCAATGTGTCTATGCTGGCAATGGTAGGATGCTTTGCTTTCGTATAATTTTACAGGCCAGTTGTTCTGTCCATAAATTTAGTGGAGTATAATACTGTTCTGTGCAGTTTATAATCACACTGTTCCACCAAGTTATGATTCCACAGAGTTATGATGATCTTGCTTCATTTCAGGCAGTAGAGGAGCTAACCTCAACCATACCAGCAGTAGCCTCACTTCTTCATTCAGCTCTGTCCATTTGCCTCATGTGACCTCTTCAATCCAGAATGTCTAACATTCAACAAAATTCCACGGGAAGGAGAATTAAATATCCATTATTCATTTGCATTATCCAAGTTTCAGATTTCAAGCAAGTAACCAAACATTCATATTTCTTAATGTCCTTAATAGATGCTAATAATGAAATGATGATGGCTCAAAAACGCATCAGCTGAACTCATTAGTGTACCAGATTCTGTGAAGTTTGTGCCGGCCGTTGGCTTTCCTAAAATAAAACAAGATGGTTGAAGCTAATGTAACAATGCATACTACGTGTACGCACCTACATAATGCATGCATGCATACACATGCATTCACACACGCATACAATTCACACTATTCTCATGCAATGTACGCCAAGAGGAAATTGTTTAATCTCCAAAGCTGTAAACAATGAAACGCTGAAAGCCCATTTCATTCTTGTTTCTTCCTTCTCTTCCTTTATTCTTCATTTTCTACCTTGCATATCTAACAACTGCATTTTCTAATTTTGCTCAAATGTGGCACAAACTGGGTTTCTGCATTGTCTGTGCTTAAAGTACTTTCCCTCTACCCGAGTCATAAGTCATGCTCAATTTGTCTGCCATACAATTTGTTCACACACCACTAAGCTTTCTAAGAGTGGCCCAGCCACACTAAATATTTTTGCAAAATAGAAAGGCTTTACAGTCCTTTTCAGAACATAACTGGGGAGGGTTCAGATTTAGCGCATTCACTGTTCATCAAACCCAGGTGTGGGCGAAAGTCAGGGATCATCAAACCCTGGTGCTGGACAGCCACATGAACTGCTGTTTTTATATAGCAACTTAGCACTTAAATCATCAGTTGAAAGCGGCCGATTACACAGTTAACTCACCTCACCTGGTGTCTCGGAACTGAACCTTCTGCGGATTTTAAAATGAAAACAATACCCACCAGACTTTGTGGCTCTACGGGACCAGTGTTGGGCACTTTTGCCCTTGGTCATAAAGTCATGGAATTTATAGCCATGAATTGTGATGTCAATAGCTTTTGAAAGCCTTCCCTCATTGATCTCGTATTTGGCACATTCATTAGACATGGACTATAGATTTTCATAAACTGCTCCTTATGTCTCTCGGTTCCTGACCAATCCTATCCAAACTCAATATAGCATGTGCTCCTGCTGTTTCTGTTGTTATTTCTATTGTTATTGTCCAACTACAACAACATGATTATTAATAATAGTAATAATAATAATAATAATAATAATAATAATGCAATAAGGATTGATTGAGGAGTGGTACGCAAAACACAATTTGGATGTAGTTTGTCATATGGGCTTATTATCTTATAATATCTATCGGAGTTGTTGCACAATCATTTCTCATTGCTAAGTGAATTTGTTTGAACTTTTAGTGCAAACAGGATGTGAAGCCGCCCATTTAGTCTATGTTAAATTACATTATGTACATATAATGATGCAATTGTACTGTACGCTCAAGCAAAGGTGGCGTTTTCTTTTAAATATATTTTCTAGTATTAAATTGTTACATAGTGTTGACACAAGGCCCTGCCAAGTTTAAAGTTTCACACAATTTGGTCAAAATATTGAAAAGTCAAGCAGATGCCAACTGCTAGCATTTCAATATTGTAGCCAAACCTAAGTTTCCACATACCACTTCAAAAATAATACTCACAATGCAGTACCACAGGTATGTACATGTTCTCAGAGTTTCCATCTTTAACTCTGTTTGAATCATCAATTTCTCTTGGCATGTGTCCATTTATGGCATCGGGGAAACACTTCAACATTAACAATTAGCAGTTGTTGAAACATTTGGGTATGAGGCATTTGATGACCAACTGAGATTATTTTTACTTGCTTTCTGCACTTTAGCCTGACCTGAATAACACTTTCAATACTTTCTCGCATTATTGCAAAAGCATTTCAGCTTTACAAACTCGTGATTCCAATGGTTTTGTTTGTTTCCTTGTAAATATGTCACCTGCCAAATTCTGGCATAGCTGAGATAACAGTCCTTCAAAGCTATATTTCAGCCATCTTGGATTTCTGATAAGTAGCAATTCCCCAAATGTGTTACTAACTGTCCACTGCCATTAACAATCAATCCACATGTGACAGATTCAGAGCAGTGTGGTTAGAGATACTTTATTGACGGCAATAAACAAAAATAAATTGATCTATTTTAATATCACCAAAAACCACAAATGGCATCCCCACCATTTGACCTGCAGGTTGAATGCATCCTTATTCTTTTTTGAAGTCAGAATTGCATTGCTTTTTGAATTAAACCCAAATATAGATTGTTCTGTATTTGGCCATATTTGAATGAGGAAATGAATACAATTGCAATAATGTTTAAAGTGCTTTTCTTCAAAAAGACACTCGAGAGATTTGGGGTGATTTGTTATAATGGTATTAAACACGTCCAGTTTACTTGTAATTATTTCAATAATTTAATTATGTTAATTATTACTATTAGAAACATTTATGTTATGGAATATTATATTTATTATCATTAATTATTATTACATTAATTTAGTATGATTAAATATGCTGTAAATGAACAATAAATTATATAAAGGAAACATAACTCAATATAGAAGTCACTGACCTTTTGGGTTGATCATTTGAAAAAACAACAGGCCAGAACAATAGGTTAAAGACTTAAAGTTTGGAAGAAGAACAATATGAACGGCAAAGACAGTGTTAGCACCTTTCATCATCACTATCATTTGCAACTGCGGCGGTTATTAATAATAAATTTCCGTCGTTACGTAAGTTTACTACTACAGCGCCCCTGCAAGAGTAAATAAAATAGCCCCTCCTCTCCCAAAAGTGCGAAGAAGCAAAACGCAAGGTTAATGAAGCCCTAAATTCATTAACTTTTATAATCAGAAGCATACAGGCGTCATCGTGTGGGCAGCGAGCGGCACGAGCCATTCATCCAAGCGCAGTCTTAGTCATGGATGACCCCTAAATTATTACAGATATAGTGCCAGATAGACACACTGATTGGACGCAGTGGGGGGAACGCTCGGGCTGCACATTCGCCAGTGAAAGGGGGAGATACTTTGAAGCGTTTAAAGGACGAAAAAAATCTCACCCTTCTGTTCTATGAAAATTTACATCTTCACTGTGCGTGTGCTGGGGGGAAAAAAAGACGTTCGCTCTTGCGCGCTGTGATACATCGGGCAGACTGTAGTTTTTCTGTAGCAGCGTTTTTCAGCGAAAACATCCCTTCTCGTTCGACCTCCCCGTGTCTCTCCGGTCGCTTTTGGTTGGTAGGGTCCTCGGCAGTTACACATGTGTGCCTGTCACTTCCAGATCGTTCATCTCGGGAGTCCTCGCTTTCTCTCCGCTGGCCCCCCTTTTTTAAATTGGTTCGACGGTATCCAGTCTTTGCGCTTTGATATCCTTCTACATCCTCCTACCTTGTTCTCGGCGGTTGCTTCATTCCGTGAACAGAAAACCCTTGGACAATTGCGCTGAAATAACAGGAGTGAGAAGTGCGTTGCGCGAAGACTTGTTTTGATGCCCATTCGTTCATTAAGGAACCTCGTTGTGTCACAGAGAAGTTCGGGCATCTTTCGGTGAAGTTTTGCTACGATTCTGGACAACGGGATGCTGAATGCGATTGCAGCAGGTAAGGGCCTGAATCGCGCCGCGTTTTCTCCCACACTTAAAGTTGCATATTCTCTGGCTAAATCACTAACATGAAGTATGAAATTATAATAATGATACATTTTTATACAAGTTATATAGTATACGAGGAAGTAGCTATGTTTTTAAAGTGAATTAACTATGTTATTAACTTTATTATTAACACAATTTAGAAAACTTGAATCAATTGAAAATCTGTCATATATATATGACAATGAATTACGCTGGGTTAATCTATTTTTTCTTATTGGTATTATGTTGAACAGTCGTGTTATATCGACTAGTTAACTTGTTTAACAACATCGGAAATTCAATTCGACTAAAGTAAGTCTCAATAACGGTAATAACGTCTCATTTGAATGTAATTGGCTGCAGCTGAGCCGGTTGAAATTACTTAGTGTGCAAATCATGATAATATTGCACATTCCATTCAATAATAAAATGTCCCGGTTCATTCTTGGCGTGATTAAACAACGCGTATTTAAATTGTTTTCAGATCATAGTTGTTGCCACATTTTCTTGGTTTTCATTCGCAAAATGTTCTTACCCTCGGCATTCCACAAGCTTGGAATGGTATTATTATTTCTCTTTTTGTAGCATTTTTTATGTTTTGAATCCTGTACTTAATAATAATCACACAATGCTTATCCGAATGAAGGCTACGAGACGTAGTAATTTACCCACCTTATGCATATAAGCGTGCATCGTATGCGTAAAGGTACCTCAGCCATAAAATAGGTTAGCATTGTGTGGTGTATCCTGATACAATGACGGAGATGATTATCAGCATTTCAAAATGTGTCACATTCTGCATTTAGCGGTGTAGAATAAGGTAAAATAAGGTACAATGGTTACGAAATTATTAGGCTTATATCAGGCGCTCGTTTTTCTGGCGTAACACATTTCAGTAGACGACCGTCTTGCATTCGCTCCTATCTTAAAGCTACAGCAGCGTTTATATAAAAACGTGTGGTTTCATATGATCGGAACGATAGTAAATACAGTGTGCGCAGTAGTAGGCTAGTCTGTTTTTATTTAGGGAACGTAAAGCTTGATTTGCATGGGGAAATGGTTTGCAGTGGAAATGGTGGAAAATCAGTTCATTTCATGCGCCGGGCTTCATATCCTGACTGATTCTCTTGATCAGTTCCTAAGAACTCAGGAATCGGTATGAAGTGGCTTAGTTTGATGCGAGGGCGCTGAAAATCCGATAGCCTATTTATTATTAGTAGTGGACGATAATGTTTGTGCCTTTCGAGACAGACCTAAGACGCGTTCTGTGAGGATGTCTGGTGCTTAGCCCCTTCATTTCCAACTGTGTAGACCAATAACCGGTGCAAAGGGTCCCATTATTTAAATTTCGTTATTAATTATTACAAAGAAATGCATGTATCATCCTAAAATTTTTGCATTCTAAGAGATGCACGCACATGCACTCGGGGGTACTGCTATTGTCGGTCAGAACGAATAATTAACAAATTCATTTCATTTATACCAAAGCAACTTTGTAAAAAGAAATTCACTAAATAATTATTATTCTTATTTTAACAGTTCACAATCAGCTCTGTTCTCTCAAATTTCGTGAAAAATTGGGGTCCGATTTGATTTAATCGTTTTAAACATTTGAATAATGGCATGGATTTTCTATTTTGATGTTTTAGTTTTGCAGATGTTCTAACAGAATCATAATATGCTCACGTAGAAACCGACTAGCTGGTCCCGCTGCCCCTTAACTGCAAGGAAATGCACAGATTCAGTCTAACGTGTTTCGTGTCTCCTTGTAACTGGAAGCTGTAGTTTTTCCACAGAATAAATCGATAATTTGAAACGTGCACAAATGAATACATGAATTCACTCGTACAGGACAGTACCCTTTGGACTTATCTTAAAGCTCTAGTGACAAGATGTAGCTACAATACGTACATAGTCTAATATCGGCAGGTAATTGTTTTGAAAGTTAAAACTGAAAAGTTCGTCTGGAGCCTCTTAAGGAGGCTTTTGTTTAATCACAATGGAACAGAATGTAGTTCGGAACAGAAAAGGGATGTTTGAAAGTGCCATCCTGTTCAGGTCCAGTGTGTTTTATTTTACTGTGAGAATATAACATGCATGCAGTCCTTTTTTTCTTATTACTTTTTTTAAACAATGGAATCCGTCTTGACACAGTGTTTAAATTTAAGGTTTACCAGCCTCCTTTTCTGTTTTGTTATTTATTTATTTATTTATTTATTTACTATGATTTATTTAAAAACTTACTTTGAATGTGACTTTGTATTGTACATTTTTGCCATATTTTTTGGACCTTGAATAGACCACAGTTTGTCCAAAAGTCCAAACCCAAAAACACAAATACCACTCGCTCCTTAAAGCTGAGACCACCGCAACCTACCCAACCCCCACCCCTTTACATCCATAAGTAGTCCCTCACCCCCCTCCTCTCCTCATATTATGATTGCTCCAAATGACAATCTGAAAATATTAGTTATCTTTGTCCTTTGCCAGACACATTTGTTTACACATTAAAATGTTTACCTCAGATTGCATGAATGCTATTAGATAACTGCCTGTACCTTAAATCAATCATTTGCGGTATGTTGCTGGAATGCGTTGCATACGTTTGAACAAGCAGGAACATCTTGCAAACTTATATTTGTAAAATGATCTTTGTTGAAATGGCTCAAATATCTTTGTTTCCATCTACATGTTATCGTTTTGAAGGTCCACTAATTGTAACAAATGTTTCGGTGAAAAGCAAATATCATTCTGGAGATAAATTTGTCCAAAGTGCAGTTGTAATACATTTCTGATGTGGCCTTGCATTGGGGCTTATTCTGTGTCCAAAATGGTCTCATTATTTCAAATTAACTTATCAGTGATTGATAACGTGGACCGTGGCCGAGACTGCAGAAGTCTCTTTCTTTTCTTTGTTGAGGCAGATACAACAAATACAACATTGGCTGACAGGCCACAGTTAGGGGAAATGCCCAATTTTATCTTTTGTCAATAATGATTGGAAAAGGGACCATTCATTTTTTAAAATGATATTAATAAAGATATATTTCCACCAGCTCACCATGAAGCCATGTGCTGGTGTGGCATGCCTGGTGCAATGAACACACGTCCTGAATGAGTTTCTGGCCAGGGAGTGTCACAGGCCAAATGTTTATCCGATGCCAAATGGTACTGTATTCCGTGTAATTACGCAGCCCGAATTTCCACTTTGCCTTCTCCATAATGGTAGAAATTGTGATTAAATGGCTGCCATCTCATCAGTTACAGGCTAATTATATCACAGAGATAATGAATCCTTCACAAGACAAGTCAGTCTTCAATGACGATTACTGTTTTAATCTGTTCGGTTTACTGGCTCAGGAAAACAGTGCTATAAATTTGTGCTTTTTTTTGTCTTCTTAGTCACATTCTGAAAAGTACTGTTTTGCATGTGACGTATCATTTGCAACGTGAATATGCAGCCAGGAGGATAGGAAGCATACTGCATTCATATTGACTGCAGGGGAAGGAGAAGCAAGAAGAGAGTGCACTGCTGTTGACAGCTTTGTTTAATGGATAATTGCAATGGCTGTAACATACACAGACTGGTTGCACAGCTTGTTAAATCTAGTGCATGAGCAATGGCGCAAACCGTCACTTTAGAGCCGTCCCTCTACCGTGGCGAAGTGCGACGTTTGTGGAAACAAATCTAACCGGGTCGTTTCACATGAGTGGCGCCTTCGGTTCGACAGAACCACGCCGGGAATACGCTCTCGTTGCACCGTGCTCCGCTCGCGTCAGGAATGTGAGGTATCAGTCAGAATGGAAAGGGCAAAGGTGGACGACACTGTGCTGTAGGGGAAACTTATTCCCGACCTTGAAGCGCCCATATTTTTCTGCTGAAAGAATGAGAGTGAGAGCTAAATTCAGCCATGATATAGAGCACATTCCTTTGACTCGCTGGTATCCAGTCCGACTAGCTTTGCAGTGTTGTGTCTTCGGTTCTTAATTAATCTTTTTTTTTTTTTTTAAATGAAGGAACAGATCTGCTGTACTGTTCTCACACATGGCTTCTTTCCTGTGTGGAAGCAATGCCTGTATTCAGATTACCGGATGTCTTTGAATCCATGGCTGTTGTGTGTGTGTGTGTGTTTGTGTGTGGGTGGGTGAGTTTCTGTAGAATGATAGCAAAGGGGTTTTTTTATAAAACACACAATAATAAGTAATGGTTGAAATGGTAGACTTTATTTTAATGGAATTGATGTCAGATTTTATTAACATCTGTCAACGTGATTACCATCTAATACTCATTCCTAGGTTTATTTTCTAAATCCATTGACTATTGACTATTATTGATCTAATGACTATTAGATGATGCTAATTCCAGTGAGTCATCTTGTTTATTTATTTTATATTTTATTTTTTGCAAAAAGAAGGGGGGGGGGGGGGGGGGGTCTGTGGTTTATGCTGCCAAAGAGCAGCTAGTTACCCTTCCTCCTGCACCCCGATGAAATATTTATAGTCTTCTCCTTCATGGAGCACCAAAGGGGACCATTATTGCTGCTTCTAAAAATACTGTGGATTTAAAACACCAGGAAGTGTGAACTTAACTCCTGTTATGCCTGTAGCAGACGTGTGTAACTGTATAGCTGTGTGACTCTGCGTCCTCGTCTTATTTGGCCAGAACGATTGCTCTCGTTGAAAAAGGAAGAGCTTGTGCTTGTCTCCTATTGGATGGACACACATGAACATGAGGCACTTTGCTATTGGCAGTCAAAAAACTGGTATTGTAAATCCTGTAAAAGTTGGAAAATCTGTTGTCACATGCAAGCATATGGTTTGATGTGAGATGTCTTCTAGAACCAACTAGGAATGAAAATCTGGTGTGAATTCTTTGAAGTGTGAAGTGCAAAAAAAAAAAAAATCTCATTGTAAATTAACCCCAAGTTTTTTGTTTGTTCTAAAGAGAGAGAGGGGGGCAGGGAGATGGAGCAAACTGACAATCAGAGTATATCAAATAACAAAATATACAAAAACAACCTAATCATTTCAGTGTTGTCTATCGGTAACCTCATGCAAGGACATTTTCAAATAGAAAGAAAATAAAATTTTTGTCTGAATTTATAAATATTTCTGTGTGTTTGCAGCAATTTGATAAGGAAAATATAACTTGTAAATACCTTTTGTAATAATGTATATAACAATGTTTCACACTTTTTTCTGCAGTGTTACATATAGGCCTATGTAATTTTCTGAAGCTCTGTATTTCCTTATTGCATATTTGCTTGTTTTTTTTTAGTTCAAAAAATCCCATTGGCTTGCATTATGTATACATATCCTTATGCATCAGTTGTAAAAAAAAAAAAAAAATGCACAACATATTTTAGATACTATTTCTTCTTAAAATATTTCCTTGTGTTTCTGGGTTAAATTTGTGGGTCTTTCAGGATGCATCCTGTGTTGGTACGCTCTTGGAAAGCGTGCATTTCGTGCTGAGACTTTGTGGCTCCTCGGTGATTGACAGTTGTGGAAGGGGCTGGGGTATGTGAGACGTTAAAAGGAGGCGTGCTCTTGAACCCTTGGGCAGCTGGGATGCACCTGTCCCTCTGTTTGTGTATGTAGCTTAGGGCATACTTGCAGTATTCAGAGAATGCCACTACATGCACAGCGGCAGTACACAATGAACATATGCGCGTATAAATATAGTGTACACATTAAAATAAGTGCTATATACTCATAAAATACATTTCTTTTTAAGATTTTTTTCATCAATGAACCTGATATTACTGAATTACAATCCAGAAGCCAAATAGATAGCCAGGAAATACTAGTTTTGCCAGTGTAACCACAGCCACCAGCTGTAATATAGATATATATACATATACATAAACTAAGATGTGTGATTATTCACGCAGTTTATTGTTTGCTTCAGTGCCGAGGGTCTTTTAATGGCACTGGGTAATTTATGAAATGACAGATTGATTTGATTGATTTTTATTTTGGTTTGGGAAGATAGGATGACTTTTCATGATCCGCATAGATTTGATTACCGTCTTCGCCGAATATAACAATGGGCGTAAACAAGAACTTTTTTTGTTTCCCTTCTCTCTTTTTCCAGTTCATTTAAAGGTTAGTCGGACTTGTTACTCTTGTTTAAGAGAAGCTATTATTCTCTCTTTGGTGTTGATACAGCTAATCAACTGAGCTATCCCTTCTTGGATACTTTTCAACATTCTGGGCCACTGCAGCTTTGGGACCGTCGAGAGCAGCTCCCAGAACGTTTTAAGCCTTTAATTGCATCGGTGCCAGGCGCGTGTGTTGATGAGGAGAAGACCAGAAGACATATAAGACTGTCTTCCTCTTGGATTGTGTCCACATAGCGACAGTTTATAGGGGCCCCGTTGGTCCTTCTAACTGAAATATATCCCAGTAAATGTTTATATGGTTTGTAAATCTCTAGTTCTGTTACGTGTAGCTATGAGTACACGTATCTGTGATCTGTATGAATGTATGTACATGTATGTATGCATGCTCTGTGTATACATTCACATATCTCCCCACATACATACAGTACTTCATTTACAGCTTAGGCTAGGGGTAAAATATGTTCAAACATGTTTTCCAAAGCGCTTCATATGTGGAACAGTATTAAAGTGAGTGCCCTGTGGTTGGCTGAGATGTGGCTTGTTGATGTTGAAGTGTCTGTAATCATTCTGAAATGTGATTGGGGAAACCGCATTTTCACATTTTCAGAATGTGACTGGGACTGACTAAACTGTACAGATAAAAACATCTGCTCATACAATATCTGCACAGCTCAGAAATGTGTTCATTTTTCTCTTATCCTCTTATATATTCATTTTCGCCGGTGCACATCACCAGTGTCCATTTGGTTAAAAAAATAAACACACTGTAGTGAAGCCCAGCAAATGTATTTCATTTGAGTTAATTTAGCTCAGATCGTCTGCATTGAAATGTGACTTCTGTTAGTCTCAGTGAAATTCTAGAAAGGCTTAATTTTTTTTCTTCTTTTTTTAAAGGGGGTTACAGGCACTGTATGTATTAAACAGTTTCCTGTAGGTTTTTTTTCTTCATGCTTGTAATGCCTACAGTGTTGTGCTGTTGAACATAGCAGTAAGCAGAATTACATTCTCCTTAAGTAGGGGGAAAATGTACCAATGTTATATACAGTATCATATACAGTAATCTTAAACACAGTATAAGGAAGAAGTGAGAAATCCATTCAATTTACATTTAGTATATCGGCTTCCAACACAGAGAGACATCGATGGGACTGATATTGCCTTTGGCCCATGTCTCCTTTTGCTGAAAATGAAAGGATAATATAGACATTACAAAGAAATAACAAAGTTTATTGGAATGAATTGCGGTACATATTGTGTCTTGAGCTGGCTTGCTTGTTAAAAACGTAGAGCCAACCAAAGGGGAATTTTATGTGATGGATGATACTTTCACTTGTCCAGGGGCTACAGGAAAGAGAGAAATGAAAATATTAATGTATTCCTGAAGTTTAATTGAATAATAATATATATTTTTTTTTAGCTTTTTTAGTTTGGGAGGTTCGGTGGTGAGAGGTCGTTGTGTAGGGTCTGCACAGCACATGTTTGAGTGTTTCTTCTCCTGTTTTACCTGCAGTGTTCCCCAGTGGAATGTGGAATGTTTTATTGGAAAGAATGCCTATTTCTGCTCGGATTGATTTGCTAATGGGCCATGTCATTGACTTTCCTCTTGTCTTTTCATGACTTATCTGTAAACACCCCCCCTCCCAAATGTAAAATTTAAATAAAAAAACTAAAATAAATGAGCAAAATCTTATTATTAAGGGTGATTGCTATTGAGTCATCTGGTTGTTCATCAAAATGAAGAAACTGCAGTGCCCAAGGTGGTTTAAATGAGTCTTCAATTCTTGGATTAATGTGCTTTTTTTTTTTTTTTTTTGTAAATTGAATGTGACTATTTTGTACATTTATTTTGCAGTTTTTTATTATAACTTACACATGTCTTGTATAAAATAATAGTGATGAGAAAGCAGATATGCAATTATAATTTGCAATCAATGGCTAGTTGTTTCATTGCGGAATTGCTAAATCTGCTTGTTACATACTTCGCTTTGGTAAACTGGAGTAAGAGGCCTATTGTTCCACCCCTTGTTTTTGCCTGTCTAATTGATGCATCAAATGCCCTTTCAATGGTGTCCATTGTCTTAATTTACAATGGCTCATTGCAGTGCAGTTAGACTTGAATGCCCTTTTCAGTCTCAACTGAAGCATCTGGGGAATTAAATAATTTTTCCTGGTCCATATTCTGGGCAAAATAAGATTATTTTGCGCCGTTCAAAATGCCCACCTTTGCTGCCCTGTCGATCTCGCTTGCTCCCTGACTTTTATTCTGAAATGCTAGATGAAAAGGTTTGGCTGCCATGGTGATCCCTCAGTTTCCCGTGTCGCTATGACGCAAAGCACCCGAGTAACGTGCGCGTCGGGCAAAATGACAAAACAGTCTGAACAGAAACTTGGGGAAAAGGGCATTGGGGTAAAGTTGCTCAACTACAGAAGAACAGAAACAGGGGAGAGGCCGTGCGTGTTATAACAAATATGCATTTATCAGAGTTTATGTGTACTTGCTGAGTTTAGAAGGGTCAATGCAGAACTTCTCACTGTGACTGAGCAATAGGCTGTTTTACTGCATCGAAGGACAAGCACAGCCAACTGTGCATTTTGACCTACGCCTTTGCGTGCAGTTCTAAAATTTAATCTCGTAGCGTAAGCCTGCTCATGTAGGGTGTGTCCATTTCATGATGCACTGCACCAGATAAGAGATGGAAGACTACATTAGTTATTTATAATTAACACCAGGTTAGCAGAAGACTTTGAAGTAGTCTTAGAAGGTTTTGGAGTAGTCAATCTTTACACCCATGAACTAGTCCGTGCCAATATTGTCCTGCAATCAACAGCCCTAACAACCAAGGATACCTCTGGTTTGCTGTTCTTTTCTCATGTAAACTCATGTATAGTCCTTTATTTTTGCGTGCATGTTAGGTAGTTTCTTCAGCTTTACCTGTGCACAGACACTGAAATGGGCCACAAGGCCACAGATCCCAGAACTGCATGTGCCACCCGGTGTGTCTCAGTGATGTTTTGGATATTATGATTATTATTGTTTTAACATCAGCATACCTCACTGGAAACAATCAGTTAACAGCAAATCGATAGGACCCGGCTCAGCACTCAGCTTCCTTGAGCAAACATGTCTTCTGATTGTGTTCGTAGCCGCTAATCCCAATCACAAACACTGGCCACAGTTTTCTAACACCGGGGGCATCCTTGAATTATCTCCCAGAATGCAATGGAGGCTGAAAAGTAACATTTGGTTACTTACGGCATTTTCTGTCCTCTCTAATAAGGAATGATTCTCCAGCGTCAAGTCGTTGTTATCCAGACATAAGTCTTCAGTAACGTTAATTAATTTTTATTACTTATTACTTCAGCTGTAACCTGCTCAACCCATTTTATTTGCTGTGATAGATCCCTTATTACATTTGTTGCATTCCATTTTACCACTACTTTACATGAGGCCGGTCAGTGGAGGACGGGCTCCCCTTCTATATCCAAGTTCCTCCTGAGTTTTTCCCATCAGGGAGTTTTTTCCTTGCTGCCATTTGAGGGTTTTCCTCCCCACTGTGGGTCTTTTTTTTTTTTTTTTAAACCTCATGTGCTTGCTTATTGGCAGTTGAAGTCTGGTTTTGTTTCTGCTACCCTGTAAAGCGTCTTTGTGACATTTCTCTAAAAAAAAACATCATGCAAATAAAATAGATGTGATTTAATTTGATTTATGGCTTTTCCCATATTGGGTTACTCACATTAGGCAAACTGATGAGTTATCCTTGTTTGTTTCCATCTATGTTGCGTGAGACAGATTTTGTTTCTACAAAGGACCAAAGCAGGACAGCAGGGGCATTGATTACTCTGCTCTAAAATGGAGGGGGGGAGGGTGGGGGGGTTAAGGTGCATATTTTCCTCAAAAACACCTTGCTTTAGCAGGAAATTAGCACCACAACATTGAGCAAACTGTCGATTGATCAGTGCCCCCTCATACAGAAGAGCTGTGAGCACAGAGACCAGCGCACGGTGCCGTGCGCTTGCCATTAATTTCCCTCTTCCCTCTTCCGTACTATAATTACGAAATGGCTGAAAGGCGTGTGCTCATTTTGTGCCATTACTTCGGGTCGTGCTAAATAGAGAAGGGAACAGAAGATATTAGTCAAGAGAAAACGCCCAAGGTTGAAGTACAGCCGCATAAGTCTCCCGTCTCTGCGGAGAGAGAGAGAGGGGCCTGCAGGAATTTCACACATTTCGGATGCCCATGTGACACTGTTAATTAATTTGTATTATATATGCTGAGGGATTGATGAAGCACCTGAGCCCACTCCAGAGCCACCGTCTCACTTACCTCACTGGCTGGCCAGGGGGACGCCGAGGAGACGCCCACTGTACGGAGGCACAAAGCTCAATCAGGTGTGTGTGCGCGGGTGTGTGTGTGCGCGCGTGTGTGTGCGCGGGCGTGTGTGTGTGCGCGCGCGTGTGTGTGTGTGTGTGTGTGCGCGTGTGTGTGTGAGTGCGAGTGAGCGTCCGGGCATGTGTTTTTTCGTTGGCATTCTTGCCACGCAAACATTGGCAGCACAACTGTCTTTCGCTCTCGATTTTGCGCTAACACGCCTGACAAACGGACGCATTGTGTCCCCCGTACCGCCGTTGGCACAGCATGTCTGCTTCACGACCTCACCATTCCACTCCGCAACTTGCAAGTTCACCTTCTGGACCATTGTTTATTCTATTTTATGTATGTATTTATTTCTGATTTCTTCCTCTTCCCTGAAATTCTTTGGAGAGGGAGAAGAAAATATGGTGACCTTCTCAGTCGCTCCTCCACTACTCCCTGTCTGAGGACCAACTACAGTGTGAGATAATTTGATCTACCAGCGTGCAGTAACAGCACTCCAAAACTGCATCTCCATTAGTGGTGTCTTGTTATGAACCCCCGGCTGAGATAAACAAGGAAGGACAATGGGTTTTTTAATGAATAAATTGGTATATAACAAATTTGCATCTTCCAAAGTGCATCTCAAAGTAATTAAGATGGCAACGACTGGGCAGCAGGCACAGTCATGTGACCGTACAGCACCTGTACTCACAGCGTCCAATTATTTTCCCCCGTATGCTTTTTTTTTCCCGCCCTAATTTTAGGCATTTACGGCACCGGCAGTCCACCGGAATCGCTGGTGCAGCCACCACTAATGTGCGCGCTCGGAGAGATCGTTCCCCTGACAACCCCCATGGCTTCCTTGACTGGCAGCAGTGAATTTCAAATTCGGGCTTGAGCAAACACATCTCGTATTAAAATTCTGGAAAAGTTTCGACGGATTGTCATATTGAAACTGTGCTTAATGTCTCCCACCCGCATGGAAATCTAGTAAACCCTAAATAAACCTTTCTGTACACCAGCAGCGGTTGTAGTATTGTATAATTTTAAAAGTATTGACACTGAAGGCCCCGGGAGACTGGACTGCAGGACAATGAATATTGACAATTCAATTAAATTCCACTGTGTCGTTAGTAGGCTGGCCAGCAGAACTAAGAAGCACTATGAACTGTATGTGTAATGGATTTCACCTCTTAATGTCTTGAAGGGTGTGTAGTTTTAATAAATCAATGGACCGTACATATTTACGATAACACGACTTAATTAAATGCATTCCTGTGTAATTTAAGTGTTTCTAGGTGCTTGTCGTACTTACATGCCATGTACATTTTTGAGGTGTGTAACCTTTTTAAATTCACTGCGATGTGTCGATTTATCCACAGCACAAATTAAAGATCCTTTTTCCTCATTGTAGGCAAATATGCAAGCATTTGCAGTCTTCAGATTCAGACCAATGGTCTGTTTTAAAGACCATGCAATTAAAGGCAAACAACTTCTAATAAACTAATTAAACAATTATGGTCATACCATAATCGCACTATTTCTGACTTCTTGGTTTTTGCCCAAACCAACAGACCCCCCCCCCCCCCCCCGCAAACCCCCTGACAAGAAATGTTCAAGTTTCTGGTCAAGCACTTAGAAACAAGAAAGCATTTCCATTATGTCCCTTCACTCGGCCTAGATGTGCAGACAGTATGGATGTTGAAGGTTTCACTCTCCATAGTGAAAGTTCACAATCAATTATGTGTACAACTGTGAGGCTTCTCTCATTTGTGTATGTTCCTGTATTGTTTGACTGGCGTGTCTTACTCAAAGGACATGAGCTTTAGCTGTCATCTTGCGTCTGTCCATGGATGAGTAATTATGGCATCTGTGCACCTCTATAGATTACTTGCAGGCCTGACAAGCCATGTCAGCTCACTGTTTACACAGGACCTGTGGATACTTGTCAAGGTTATCCATTATTTTGTCCAGGTATTAGAATATGTATTAGATGGCATCTGGTATTAGAATAGATGGAACAAGTTTTTTTATTCTTTTTTAATTAATGTGTATTGTTAGTGGTCTGGTATCTTTACAGCATTCAAAGAACATCTTGGACTCCTGCATGCTTCATTTTATATAATAGCAATTGGTTGAATGCAAATGTGGGTATATGAGCCAGTGATAAATTTTCTTTGTGTACTGAGAATGGTTGGCTGATCCAGTGTAACTGCAAATTAGAATGTCCTTAACCATCTGTTGAGTGCATTTTTAAAATAGATACAACTACAGTATGACATTCTGTGCACGTTTTGTCAGAAAGTTGCTCTGATGTCTAAAGTGTAGGTATGCAGCAGAAGCTCCAAAAATCAAGCCACTGATGACTCACTGCCTGTTTTAATTGGTTCAGGTGAGTCGGTGATTGTCAGTGTTAATGTTAGCTCCACCCTCTTTGAGGATCCTGAAGCTTGGCTTGTTGTGCCATCAGGAGCACGACTATAAAATCTGCACCCTGTGATTTAGGGATCGTGGTCTTAATGACTTCGAAAGATCACAGAAATCTTTCAGGGAGAATTTATTTTTGAGAAAATAAAATATCCGTGAACAATCTGCGGTGCCATCTACAAAATCTGCGGGAAAGAATTATAGCTATGCGCAATCTGTGTGGTGTCTTTTAAATGATCGGCATCCTGCATGCAGAGAAAAAAATGCATCCTCTGAAGAACCTTTTCCTCTCGCTGACAGTTCTGCGATTCCGTAGTTCCGATTAAGTCATTCAAAGTCGGGAGGGGGTTCAACTTCAGGCCTGGACTGACTGCAGTTTGGAGGCACGGTTCTCAGTCATCCTGGTAATGGTGCACACATTTCATGCAACATATCAGACGGCAGTTTCTTTTATTGTCGATTCTCATTTTTCTTTTTCGCCTCCCAATTTGGAAGCACCCGGTCGTAACTGTGAAACGACCCATCCCATCGCCGAGGCAACCGCCGTCGGTTCGGCAGAGCCCACAGCCAGCCACAGACTCCTGTTCCCTCCGCAGGCCACCAGCCGAGCTGCGCAGTTACCCTGCTGGAGGAGCGCAGCTCTGACACAGCAGATCGCAAGCACCTGATTGGCCGGGAGAGCTTCCCTTAAGTGATGAGCAGGGACACACCCTGCTGACCGTAATTCTCCATCCCTGTTCAGAGTTTTGGTTCAGTTGTGCTTTGCCTAGTGGGACTTCTGGCCACGGTTGCCGTGGTCCCTAAACAGCACACTGTTTGCCACCGGGAAGCCCCTTGTATATTATTTTTAAGATTTCTTTTTCGTAATGATTCCCCTTCGGAAAAACCAACAAACCAACCAAAAATTTGGTCGCTTCTCCCTTAAGCCTCTAGGTATGTTTGAGCAGAGCTTCTGTAATTGTCAATGTTATATTTGTCCTGGCTCAGCCCAACCCTCACATTAAGTCTAACTTTAGCCTATATTTATAACTGACACCTCTCATTTATTTTTTTTCTTTCTGTTGTGCCATTAAAATAATTTGATAAGTGTTGCTTAGAAACCAAAAGTAGTATGGTATGATATGCTGATATTGTGTTCTAGAAGTGTCCCTCATTACGCTAAAACAGGGCCTGCATCAACATTCTTTCATTTGTTTAAAAAAAATTTTTCTTTTTTTTTCCTACCGTCCCAAAGTCCCAGGTGGGAGGGTTGACATTTTGAACAGAATAAGCGTGGCCACTTGGGCGCACTGCCTGGTTAATTAAGTGAACTGGTTGTCATGTCATCCTTCTGGAGTTTGTTTATCTATTTTATTTGGGACAATAGCCCTTTTGTGAGTCCTCAACGGTGGTTTCTTTTTTCTTCCTTTTGTCCATTGTTTGTTTTCTTTATCTCGCTGCTGTGTGTATCTGTGTAGTGCAGGGGTTCTTATTTGGCAACACAAAAGTTGTTTGAATGTGGGCATTCATGTCCCAGTGCCTGCGATTAACAGAAAATGTAAATTTAGAGTCCGTAGTTGGGCAAATAAAATATTGCATTGCCTTGTGCATACTTGCTGTGCTAATTTGTCATGACTCCGGGTGCTAAGTCTAGCACCTCGGTAATGTCAGCTCATAATGAGCACAAGGCTCAGTTCTCACTTGGTCTTAAAGGAGGATTTCATCCCCCCCCTCCTGAGTTACTGAGTCCCCTGCCAAACCCTGGGAATGGATGTAGTCTTGTTCCCAGAATCCAATTTTCATCCCCATCACTCTGCCTCCTCGGTGGGCTGTGGTCTAAGGAGACGCCCCAACCCCCACTGAACTGTTTTTGGGGAAGCCGGTGGACTTAGTTCTGATATGCTGGGACACTTTTCTGTGGCATGGCGTATGCCCCCCCCCCCCCTTCCCCCAAAAGTGTGTAATTTTGGCATGTTCAGCCAGTGGAGGAATCGCTAGTCAGCCAAGTTAGATCCCCCTACCCTCCTGTCTGTGAGTGTCCTGGGCTAAGGATGAGAACATGGTGCCAGGCATCAAACATGGCCGTCTTCTGCATTGGAAAGTGTCAGAATATCAGTTACCCAAATTGATAAAAGCTGTTAATTAAGCCCTTAAGTCGCACTGGCCCGTATTAGTTTTCAGGCTTGTGTTTAAAAGGGGGTTACCATATTTCCACTTTGCAGTGAATTAAACTAGAATTTAGGGACTCATTTTAACTCAGGTAAAACTGGTCACTAAGTTAAAAGGAGAATTTGCACTCAGTATATTGTCCAATTTGTGCTCTCAATGCAAATTGTATTTGTTTGGGTGTAAAATAAAAAGATCTTGGAAAATCAAAATAGAAAATAGACTTGTCAATTGATGTGGAGGAACAACCGACTGTTATAGCCCATTTCCAGTATGTAGCTATTTCCTGTCATCTCTAGAGCGTTGTTGGATTCATTAGTTCAGTTCTGTACCGAATATAAAATGCTTTGGAAATTCAGTGATTCTATAGAGGATATTAAGTGTCTGATTTTTTGTATGATTACAGAAGGAGAGCTGAATAGATTTGTGTGACAGATGGGGAGTTCTTTGAATAGATCAAAATGTCTTTCTGTGAAGTATGAGTAATACAGGACAAGGAAAAAACGTGCATTTCAAACTCTGAAAACGCGTGCGCACGCATGCGTCACTGGTACACAGAAGGCAGGTGCAAACGATAATTCTTGCTCGACGGAAACTCAAAAGGTGCAATTACAAGAAGTCTTTCACGTACACAGTCAATCATATTGTATTGATCAACGCTTTCCTTCAAATTCTTGAACTTTTTACTTCTGTCGTGAACAGAATCTGCTCAGGCCTATTTAAACGACATTCAATTCATTTGTGATTCATGATGCATTATGCATTATAAATAGGGCCTACATTGCTATGATTTCAGGCTGTCATAAAGAAGTTAATTTCATTCTTTTCAATTAAATGAGATGATGATATAAATGTTTAAATAATAATTTTCAAAGTTTGCAGAGGAGCCTGTTACTTGCATCCAGACTATGATTAGTAAAATCATATTCAGAAAGTTTGGTTTATATGTAATTTGTTGGGTTTTGTGTAAAAAAAATGTATCAAGAAGAGTATTGGCGGTTTTTAGGCGATTGTACAAATGCAGAATTGTCGTGCTTATTTCTGCAGATACGTATATTCTGAGTTCTTAGGAAAGTTTAGTTAGTGATTTCAGACTCATTTTAGAATAATATTTTAGCTATCATATACATGCAAGTTTGCACATTCATAAATACTCCTGCAATAACCACACAGAGACAGTAGTTTACATTTGTTTGTACAGGGATGCATGTGCCCCTTCTTGAGAAAATCTGAGGCTTTATGCAAATAAGAAAGTGATGACCTCTGTGGAAATCAAGCTATCAGACACTCTGACAGGGTTCCCATTCTCCAAAAACAGTCAGAAGGATGAATGGCACCGTGACATTTCTTATTGCACAGATCCTTCAGTCTCAGATACATTAGACGGCCATAATTAACCGCCATTTTGAGGAACTTGCAATGCTGTCCAGGGTATTTATATTTATTCTGTATTTATTCCGTACAACTGGAAACCCAATATTCAAATTAAATTTCATTTGACACAACACAAAATATCTTTTTTCTCAGACTGAGTACATACAGCAACGTGGTGCTTTTTCTTTAAAGCTCTGTTTTTTTCAAGGTTGCATAAGATGAATATTCTTGTTTCAGAAGAGGCTGTGACCTTGTCTAACTTCAGAATCAAAACAGAACAATCTCAGGCGTTCTGCCTCAGGCCCTCTCCCGCCTTCTGCCATTTTGGTGTCCTTGAACACTTCTAATTGGTCTACCTTTCAGTTCCACCATTTTTGCGGAATTTGAAGGGGTCACACACTGATTATCAAATTTGCCTTAATTGTTTGACCCCCCCGACTAGAATATCAACATCACACTATCGGAAAACACCCCCGCCACGGTTAAATGGGAACGTATATCTCTCTCTCAGAAGGAAAAGCAGTTTTCCAGCTTTGCCTTACTGATGAACTGCTGCCAATTGAATGCAAATCACTGCATAGCACCATAAGGGCTTTTTTTTATTTTTTATTAAAACGCATCACAACCAAGAGCCGTTTATTATCGGAGTCCCCACTAATGAGGAAATCAAGGGAATTTGGTTCACACCACCCAGCCACTTTACATATGAAGCTGTCCATCTGTCTCAAACTTAGCCGCAGAAACGTTGCATAATTCATGGTAACACTTAAGCAAGAACAGATCTTCATCTCTCTCTTTTTTTTTCTGCTGGATATTTTATCATTTTGTTTTAATGAGGTCAACCCGGAAGTGCTCTGCTTAGGTTCTGAAACTTAACTGCAACTGCCTCTCCTGAAATCAAATACTATTGAAAAGTAGGCTGACTTCAGTGCAGATTTCGCTGATGAAAACAATCCTCCGATTGGCAGCACAAATGGAATGGAATTTCAATCAATGGAAATTCAACTTTTTCGTTCAATTAAGGGGAAATAAACCCTACTTGCTGACTCCTTCCATCGGTCCCATTATTGGCTGGAAAATGTATAAATAAACGTATTGGTTTGTTGTCATTGCTCACGCATTGTTTGTTGCTTAGCTTGGACATTTTAGTTTGAGGATTAAAATGTGCATTTGTTTCTACAAAATGTGTCTTACTGAACACTAATCCAGACTGCAGACATCAATTGGGTTGACCCCATTGTGTTGCACTTTTTGTTCTTGGATAAATCTAAGATTTTCATTTCCCAGTTTAGCCTGATAATTTGGAGCAGTGTCTTGATCTCTTGTTAGACATCCCATTTTTTCCATAGCAACAGCAGTCCTTCTGTTTCCTTGTCTTGCCATAAACCCTGAGTAAGTCTTCCCTGCTAGTCTCCTGACGGACTGAGAGCTGGAAGAAATGCATGCCTGCCTGTAGCAAGAGCTCTGGAAAACTGCACTGTGAATGTGTGTGTCTGTTATTAGGGACACCTGATTCCTGTTGCTTACCAAACCTGTGTGTGTGGATGTGTTTGTGTTTGTGTGTGCACGTGCGCGTTTGTGTGCGTGTGTGTGTGTGTGCGCGCATGTGATTTTTTTAAATTCATGTTTCACTATGTCAATGAAAGTTTTTTCTCAATGTTTGTTTTGGTTACTTGCTTAATTTCATCTTAAATTTTGAACAATGCATATTTGGCATGAAGACTTTTTACTAAATAAGAAGCCATTATAATTTGGGTTGGATTTATTGACATTGATAAGGGCAAACTTTTACATCATACTTTTGAAACACCAATATCACCTCGCTTACAGATGTGTGGTCTTAGAAAAACAAATAGCTAAAAATGAGGCACCCGTGACATGCAGTCTCAAAGGGGTTATTGTATGCAATTAAATGTTCTGATTGTACGCTGTTATTACAATAATTATTATTGGAGTTTTGCCCAGACTCAGCGTTTGGGCCACACCCGCGTAATGGCATTTGTAAAAAGGGCTACAGTAAGGTTTTAGTAGTAAATCAGAAGCCGTGCAGCGCTCGACAGTGAGAAAGAACAGCTGTGTGGCCGGACCGGTAACAAAATTACAGATGAGCTGAGGGGCCTGTGTGGATTAAAGAGAATGCAGCTGAGAATTGGACTTGCTGACAACATTTATGAAATTCAGTCTTACCATCTGGAGGATTTTCTTTTTTTCATTTTTTTTTTTTCTTCAAATGAAGCAATATAGAGAGAGAGAGAAAGAGGGAGAGGGTGGGGGGAAAAACCCTAAACTGCTGTTTTACTAATAATTCCTACACAGGGGTTTCAAATCGGTGCAAGACTACAGGGCTAAATGGACAAGCTGTTCGGGAAGTCGGGCCCTACTGGGAGACTTGTGGGTTGTGAGCATTGTAGGTTGTACCTGAGGAAAAAAGAAAGGGCCCAGTAGTCATGTCTGATTTATTTATTTTTCCTAAGCCGCTCGACGTGATCTCTGGTTCCAACATGAAGCTGACCGAGGAGGAGAACCAGGCCGCGTGCCGTGTCCTGAACTAGAGAGGTGAGGCCTCTTTAAATGTGGCTGTGGCACGGCGGTCCAAGGCCATTTATGGAGTTTTGGAGTTTTTCCTTTCGCATATTCGGTTCTCTGCGTACATGGCGTGTGATTAAACTGCCGCGCGTGAACCTTGGCTGAAGGTTTCACTTTGGATAAGGCAGCGATGTGCACTCAGGGGCCCGGGTTTGATTGCTTTTCAACCGCCGAGTATCATCTCTGGGGCGGTTTTCAGTGCAAGGCTGAATTTAGAAAACCACAAAGCCGAACGCGGTTTCCTGCTTTGCAGAGTTGACTGAAATTGCAGAGCAGCCCATTAAGAAACTGATTTCTGAAATTGTATTTATTTCTTAATTTTTAAAATTTTTTTGCACACACAGTAATATTGGCGTTGACAAAATTGGATCCAGTAAGTAATTATGGCATCGCGTTTACAGCGCGATGATTTTATAATTACAAGAGCTGCGGACGCCATAATTGCTGAAATTGCGGAGTGGTGATCAGAAGTAAGCTGCACTCGGTCTAATGCAACTCAGAGTAATTAATAGAAAGGCTCTTTAGAATATTGTTTAGTGATTATATCATTTGCCTGTATTTTTAATATCAATTCATAATGTGATGATACAATGCAGAAAGGGGGACTTGAATATTCATCACACTACGGATGAAGTGAACTTCTGTGGGACACCCAGCTGAATTTCAGCCCAGTAGTGTACAGCCCAATCCATGCTGTTAAAGAACGTCCATTGGGCAGCGTGTGATGCGTCGTGTTTGTCGTGGGGTCGGCTGGCCTCCACGGCCGTGATTGGCCGGCAACGCTTCGTTCCGCGTGCGCCGGTACGTACGGCGGCAGCCGGTCACGCCGGGGACAGGAGGGGGACGCGGGACGTCCCCAGTCTGTTTTAGGTTTTACATGAGTTGCCGCGCGCTCTGAACCTCACCTGGGGTGACTCACCGCGCTGACAGATTTACGCCCCGCACGTCTCGGTTTAGCGTGCGGCTGAGGGGAGGCGGCCAGCCAGGACCCCGAGCCGCGCCGCGCCGCTAATGTCCTCGTCATTTCACTGAGAGCTGGAGGGAGGGGGGAGGAGGAGGGGGAGGAGGGGGAGGAGGGGGAGGGGGAGGGGGAGGGGGGGAGGTGTCTATCTGTCCCCAAATGCCTGGCCTGTCCTCCAGGTGCCCCGCCACAGGAGGTGACAGAGACAGAGTGCTATCGGACTGGGACGTGTTCATCCTCATCCTCTGTTACAATCTGCCACACCTCCTACGCGTGAGTGCACACACAGACACACACACACACACACACACGCACACTCACACATTATTTTTTTTTCCTTCTGCTCTCAGACAGTGTTGACTTTGGGGACTCTTAATCGCTGTCATGAGAATTTTGCCACCATGTCACCCCCAGCGTCCACCCCCCCCAACCCCCACCCCACCCTCTCTGGCACTGGTGGGCGGAGCCTGCTTGCCCTTGCCGTTCCCGCTCTCCAGCTTGCATTGTACATTGCAAGGCCGTGATGTCACATCCTTCTAATGAAGCCCCATGCAGCGCTGGCTTGACGAATGGCGGGGCCCGATCCTTAATGATACTTACCACCGCACGTCCCACCCCAGACGCCCCTAAACACTGTGTTATTCCTGCGGCGTCCTGTCCAAACTCACGATTAATTGGCTGATTTATTTTTAGCCCGACCAAACGTGATGCTTCAAAGTGGGGGTGACTTGAACACACGTGGCTGCTAAACAAGGGAATGCAAATCTGCAACTGCTATGGAGGAGGCTGAATAGCTGCTGACTGATTATAGCATGCATATCCCTCCTGAAAAAAAAGTATCATTCATTTATGTTTTAAATTAAGCGTGTGTGTGTGTGTGTGCGTGTGTGTGCGTGTGTGTGTGCGTGTGCTTGCCATGTGTGCTTTTTTTTGTTTTTTGTTTTTTTAAAACACTGCTTTAAAGAAATGTTGGCGAGACGTCTTCTCGACAGTATAAAATGAAATAATTGTGCTGGCCCTCGGTTGCGTTCCAGAAGGAAAGTCGCACTGCTGCATTCGCCAACTTTAAGCGTTGGGCCAAAAACTCCCGCTGCTGCCTGCTGAACTTAAAACATAAATCAACGTCTCACTTGTCATTTTGCGGTTTGGCAGCGATCGCTCGGTTAAGTTACTCAGATTTTAAGCCGAAGTGGCTTTTATTAGCTCTTTTTCTTTCCTGAAAATAAAAGTTAGAATAAAATGAAATAAGAAATAAAATAAAATAAATAATTACATGCCATTAATAGATTGTGTGTTATACGAATATTTCATAGAGTTTTACTGAGCCAAAAATCGCTCTTCGAAAGGGGGTACTTCATTGTGACATGCAGAGTTTTTTTAAACAGCGTTTGAATGTGAATTATTCCATCCTGTGTTTTTCCATCAGTAGGTCTGGTTTATTCCTTCGTCCCACGTGCTCGCTAGCACGGTACACCGAATTACCGCGTGATAAACCAGAACGTTCCATTCGTTAAAATAAAATGAAAATGAAAATGAATTTGAAGGGGAGATTGAAAGCCTGTGAGGGTGAAAGAGGGCTTGGTGGTGAGGGTGGAGTCTGGGTGGGGGGGGGGGGGGGGGGGGGGGGGGGGGGGGGGGCAGTGGGGACGGGAGCCGAAATCAGGCTGAAACAAAAAGAGGAAAGACGGATTGAGAGAGAGCATGGCCTAGATTTTCAACATTGGGTCAGCCCCCCATTGCCCCCCCCATCCCCACGGCCCTTGTAGCGCTAAAGCCGTTCCCTAAACTGTGGACTAAGCGCTGAAAGGCAGCACTTTGGCTCGCCCCTCCAAGCTTTGTTTCGCCCTTTGGAATTTTTCGGAGACCGAGTCGTTCCTCGTTCACAGAGGAGCGACGGCACTTCAGGCTTTTCACCGGGAAGAGAGGAGAGGGGCCCTTTCGAGTACCTGGGGCCAGGGAAAAGTTTGTCCACTTTTGTACAGCGGTTCCCATTGTCTTGGGTTTTTTTTAAACTCTTTTTCTTTTTTCAAGTTACTGCTGCTTGTCGCTGTTACCCAGGCACACGGGGTCTTTGGTTTGGCTTGGCACACAGTAGCGTAGGGTATTTTCGGTGGGGTGAGTGTGGGGGAGAGAGGGGGTTTGGGGGAGGTGGAAGCCTCCACTTAAAGCGCAGCTCTCCCTGTGAACTAAAGCGAAATTAGGATCAGCTTAGAACAGGCCCCGAGTTTCCCAAAGCTTCCCGAAGCAGAGATTGTCTGGGATAAGTGCTCACTCCCAGGCCCTGCTTTTGATTTTTTCCCCCAAGTGCTTTCGGGGGAGGCCCCCCTCACATATTCCCCCGGTGGTCCTTTGGAGGCCAGGTGTCTGGAATGGTCTCCAACACTCACCCGCTTCTGCCTAACAACCTCCTCACCCCCCCCCCCCCCCCCACCCCACCCCACCAAAAAAAGCCTTTCTGCTCCACTGTGCTCTTCCACAATGTCATTTTATTTGGTCTTGGCCCGAGTGGGGAACGGTTCGGGGCGAGCCGTCCAATGAGTTAACGGCAAACAAAGGTGTTCTGACCGAAGCAGACTGTTTTTTTTTTTACCCCCGCTGTTAATTCATCATTTGAATGTGCGCCTCTTAGCCTGGGAAACTCATTGGCGTACAGGTGGAATGAGTTTTTTTCCCTCACTTTGGCTTCAGCGAGGGCGTGTTAATGATATAATGGGGAATGTTTCGCCCATTTTTCCTCGCGGTGGACCCCCGATGCTTGGCTACAGTCAGAGGCCTGAGAAAATAACCAACCGAAGGAAATTGCTCCCGTTGCCCGATGCCTGCTTAATGGCTGCCATCAATGCTCAAATATCCATCAGTTTACCAAAATGGATGGTTTTCCCAGTGCAAGTGACTATCCCATCGGCCATTACGTTTAATGAGCAGTCCCATGCAAACGTTCCACGTTCGTATTTATTTACTGGATCCACTTTCCCAGGCAGCGGGGCACTCTTTCTTTCTTTTTTTCATTTACTGGGTTTGTCCTCCAAATTAATTAGTCAGTAATGTGTTGTGCCATTTAATGACAATTACTTTTACTGTTATCATTTTACTTTGTTTAATGTTTCTTCATTTGCTCTGCCCTCCCAGTGACACCATTACCACTTTTCCCCATTTTCTCCTGCGTGCTTTCTTCTTGACTTACAGAACATGCATATTTATTTCAGGTGCATGCGTTTCAGTTTCGCGGCGTTTCTCTAACTGTGGGTGGAACACCTTTCCAGCTTCTCCATTACCCGGTGAAATGTCCAGAAATGGACTTGTGCGCTTCTTCGCCAGGGTCTCATTCCTGGCGGCGATTAGGGGACAAGGCGCCCGCGACGAGGAGCAAAATGGCTTCTCGCCCGTCCAGCTGCTCCACGGCCGGTGTTATTGTAGCGGTAAACGGTTTCAAGGGCTGGATTTCCCACCGTTCGCCCACCGCCACCTGCGGCGAGGCTCGTCAGAGAGAGAGAGAGACGGAAAGGGCGACAGTCGCCGAACGTCCGTGCGCGCGACGGGTCCCGTCAGTACAGCCACGCGTTCTTCTCCGTGCTGATATTCTCTGGGATTGTTTCGCGACGATAAAGTCACAGAAATGGTAACGTGGTGGAAGTGTGAGACCGTTTGGGAGAGAAAGCACAGAGAATTGCATTGGTCATTTTTATTATTTTTTTAAATCCCAGGATTTTTTTTTGCTCCCTGTGTGGAATGTCAGAGTCATATTTGTAGGTCGCCCCATTGCTGCGGTGTCCTCTGTCAGTGCAGGAGAGAGCTGAGTAGTGCGTGTGTCTTCAGAAAGGGGCGTGCAACCGGGCCTCTCTTCTCCCTACACTGCAGCACACACACCAGGCCTTAGCACTTCTCTTATACTCACATTTTATGGCGTCTTCTATGTTTGGTGTCAAACGACTCCAATAGTTTAAAGCAACACAAAATTTCTGTAAATTTAAAGAATTTTGACACTTTGTGTGTCTGCTTCTTAATGGCTCCCAATCAACTAACCTTTTATCCATAAATATTAAAAAACTTTGAGAAACTTCTAGAGAAAATTTTAGAGTCTTGGGTGTGTGAAGTCTAAAACCTGTATGCGAAAATGCCACCAGAATCAGCTACACGATTAACAGCCTGGGGTCAAAATGACCCCACACAACACCTCCATATACAAAGGAAATTTTTAGCAATGGAATTTTTAAAACATAGCATTATATTTATTGTACATTTACCGTTTAATCCTGCCAAATTATGAGAAGTCATGCAGTATCAAGATGATAAAATAAGGTTAACTGGCTTTTTAGAGATGTGAAAAACTGATTGGTTGCGATTGCCAGTTGGTCAGAGGAGACGGGGAGCATCCTGCCCACTGATTCCCTCCGCCCGTGGGCACTGCTATGGAGGCTCTGTAGGATTCCACCCGCAGTCTGCCTTGACAAGGCCCGGATTTGATCCCAGACCGTGGGGCGCTTCACTTCAAAAAAAGAGCCGGTGCTTTAATTGGACATTAGTTTAACTAGCTGGACCAAGAAAGGCCATGCAAAGACTATTTAAAAGGAGAATGAAAAGCGAGGTGCACTCGGAGCGCAGACTAGCAGAGTCCTCTTCCGTGGGCTGCCACCACGCTGCCGCATGTTAAGCTTCTCTGTAATTACCGACAGATGTTTTATTAGTCGCTCTCCTTTTAATTGTCTGGCTGGTAGCAGCTGGATGGCGCGCTACTGAGCGGAAGACTGCCGCGGACGGCGACGCGGACGCCCGACACGACACGACGCCTTCTGCCGGGCACGGCGCGGACTCGCGGGGTCCCCCGGACCCCTCGGGCGCTCGTTACCCCATCGCGCTCAGCTGCATTAGCGCGTCTCGCGCAACCCGGAGATTTTGCGCCATTAGTCACATTTTCTCCTTGGCTCGGCGAGGCTCGTCAGAAGAGGAATCCGATGTGCGACTCATTAGCACGCCCGCGTTCGTTTCTGAGAGCGTGCGTTCAGGTTGATAAGACCCATTAGTGTTGCCGTGATTAACCTTGAGCTGTCGACAGCCCTTGGACTGTCATTTCAATTTGCGTCCTTTGCCGAGCAAATAAGGCAACAAAGCAACCTCCTCGCGTCGTTATTAATTCCGGGCTAATTTGATTGCCTCCTAATCTATATTTTGGTTTTGTTTTTGTGATTGCGTAGCCTTGCAACATGCTTTTTGTGTGCACTGACTGTTTTTCCCAGGGATTATATCATCCCAAATGAAATTAATTTGAGTAATACACTTGCGCGTGCTGGCTGTTGTTTGCGTGTAATATAAGACATAATTGCTCTCCGCTTCGACTAGAATTTCTGTCCCTGGACGTCAATCGACAGATTAGTCCCTACATCTCAAAGGCGCAGAATTATTTCTGTGTTTAACAGGTCTAGCGCAAGGATAACCTGTCTTATTTTTGTCATGAACAGGTGTATAATCATTCAGTTTTCAATCATTTCATCTGTAACTTGTTTCTGTGTCAACATTACACCGTCACTGAGGACCGAATGCAGTATGCCCTGGCGCCTAAAAACAGTGTACATAAAAAGATATTCCTGCTTTATGTATATTAATGAAAACGAATTGAAATGAAGTGAATGCTTGTTTTCTGGGTGGTGCTGGTGGTGGTGCTGGTATCAGGAATGGACTCTGGGGAAGGTGTCTTGTCAGACCATCTTTGTGTTTGTTATGAGCGCATGCAGTCTGAAGTCTTTCATTACAGTGTTTCAGAATCAATATTTTAATACAGTAGAGATCTTGTGGCTCTCCTCCAGTGGTACAGTGAACATCAGACCCCCAATAACAGAACCACACAGAAATGTAAACACTGTGTCCAATCCACGCAACCCTAGTGATGTTGATAAGAACCTGGGGAACCTGCTGAAATCCAGGCAGCCCACGGGAACCTGGTGATTTAAGCCAATCACAGAGCAGGAACCTGCCCAACAAATGTCTGATTGGTTTACCTGATGTGGGCCATCAGGACACTTGCCGTAGCCATATGCAAGATGTTTGCCGTCACACACAATATGCTTTTTAATCAGTGTATTGGATTAAGGATCGGTTAACGTTAAAACCCCCCCAAATAACAGAATGCAGAATTTGGTACAGTAGCCGCACTGTGGTAAATGTTTTCTTCAGTTGTCATTTTGGGGGTGTTCCACGAGCGCTCATTTGCTCTCTTGGCAGTTTACCAGGTGCGATTACTTAGCCCCACGAAGACGCTGAAAGTTGTGTTGCCAGGCTTCATATCTTAAACACATGTGCTGAGTAAACAGTATTCCTAACCCACCCGCATACATTATCATCGCATCCCGTCATTTTAACACTCCATTGGCAGGGGCTGCGCTCGGGGAAAAGGTCATTTTCTGTCAACAGGATTGCGTCTGTGGAAATTCTGTTCAGCAGTCGCTCCAACAGAAGGGTGAAGAAATGCTGGCACAAACTGGACACAGCTTTGAATTCTGTTTCCTTCCTAGACAGTTTTTTTTTTTTTAAATACTATATTAAACGCAGAAAAGCGCAGCGATCTGGGAAACATGTACCGGTTATTTAATAGGACCGTTTTTTATTTATTTTTATTTATTTTTGGTTTTTTTCCTCAGGAACAGCAGTGGGCTTTCGCGCGTGTGACCGAATCCAAGCGTTAATGACTCTTCCCTGCCTACCTTTGTTCTTCTGTGAGTAAACCTTAACGAGCGTGCCGAGTGTGCGTGGAAGCGCAGCACTCTGCATGCTGCGTGATCCTGAGTCTGTGATTCACATTCTTTGGCGGTGTCCCGGTTTTGTCCCGGTGACAGCTGAGCTCCCAGCATTCAGTGGGGCGGACGCGAAAAGGCACGGCGCAGAGCACGAAGCACAAGCGCACAGAGCACACGGGGTGAAGCGGTCATAGAGCACAGAGCCAAAAGCGGTCAGGGAGCCCGAATTGGTCGCAAAGCGCAGGCCGCTAAGTCCCGAAAGCTTCTGACAGTGATGTTCTGATCGGTTCCTCATGTCCTGTAATGGGAGGCTGGTGATGCGTTTTTGAGTTTTTTATTCTGGTCTGCCTCCCATTGATTAAATGAAACACAACAAGATGTCTTGGGACTGGATGATAATGAACTGAGGACCAAAGCTTTTCACATATAAACTTAGAAACAAGAACCCCTTTCTCTGACCCACCACCCCCCCCACCTCCTCCGACCGCAGGTTTTCCAGATTACGTAAGCTTCCATTACAGTTAAGGGCGAATCAAAGCAAGAAAAACCCTTGTGTGAGTTTTAACAGCTGAACGGGACGACTAATTTCCCTGGGCAATACGAGCGGGCCGGCGGTCCTCCCTAATTCCCTCCCCGTCGGGCGCGCCTATCGATCGCTCGGGCGGCCGCGTCGTTTAAAACCGCCGCCTTACCGCGTTTGACCGGGGCACATAAAACAACGGCCGCCTGACAGGGCCACCCCAGGGCCTCCCGCCGCTGTTGGTTTTAATCTGGAGAGCATCATCTCCGCCGCCGCCGCCGCCCGGGCGGGTTTGATCTATCGACTTCGTTAGAGGGAGCGGCACGCTTGACCTATGAAGGGCCGACGGAGCGCTGCGAGGATGTGGCCAATCGCCGCACACCCGACCCCCCCCCCCCACCCCCTTACCGAAACCTCCCTGCCCCCGCCCCTCCCCCCACCTCCTTCCAATGCCTCCCTTTAGGGCTTTATTGTATGTCATTTGGGACAGTTATACTGTATGCACTGTTTCATGTTGTTTCATTTAATTTTTTTTTATATCAAATTACTGTTAAGTATCAATATACACTTAATCACTATTTTCTTAAACATTTTTTTTGCCAACATTTCATAAATCTGTCATTATTAACCATCATATTCAAGTGTGCATAAGCAGTATATCACTTCATTAATCAGAGATTGCAGGGCAGAAGTGATGATTGACTTGTTGAATGGCGAAAATAAGGAGAAACACATTAAGGAACCAATATGCCTTTCGCTTGACAGAAGAACAGCGAATTTGTCGCCGTCCCCGCGTCGAAGGGCTGGACTGTCATCCTGGCGTCACTCGCCATCTGGGGCTTTCGCGTCCAACATTTCATAATCCGGGAAGACATTGCAGCCCGACGCAGTCAATCACGGATAGGCTGCAATCTGGGGAGACGACGCATCGCAGCGCTTTGCCAAAAAAGCCAGGGCTTCCTGATGCTCCGTCTTTATTAACATTTGCAGCTCTGTGGAAAACAAGCGGCGCGTCCTCAAAAACCCCGCCGGCGGGGCTGGCGGGTGGCGCGTCCTCGTTAGAACGCTGGGTCCGAGCGCGGAGCAGCACCCTATGGTGTGGGGCCGCGTCTCGTCTGTGCTCCGTCTCGATCCGTCCCTGTCAATCTTCTTCAAACCTGGCGCACTTCTGAATCATGAGAAGGCTCTTGAGTGCTCCAAATCTGAATGATTGACAATGGCGGCGCAGGAATGAGGCCCGTTTGTTTGTTCAGTCGCAGATCCGGAAAGCCTATCTGCTTTTAGTGACCGTGATCTTTTTTTGATGTAGGAACTTTTCTTTTCACGATTTTGATGGGAAGTAGGATAAAGATGTCATATGCCAAGTTTGCCGTCAATTAGACTTAAGGTTCACGAGAAGATGCTTTGTTTAGTCGTTTGTTGTTTAAATGGCAGAAAATCCAATATGGCATACTGTGGGTCCTAGAGATAGATTTGTCATAGATTTGGAGAGGAACTTTTGTACCAGGTTTAGTGAATCTAATTGATCACAAGTGGCCTGTCTGAGCCATTTTCGTAGAGCATTTTCATGCTATTTCTTCCACTCTTAAATAAACCCACCAAGTTTTGTGGGTTTTTGATCTTAACGTGTAATAAGCATTTTAACTAGAAAAAAAGCAGAATGAACTGAAGTGTTCCAGCATATGTTGTGCTTGGACTTGTAATAATATGTAAAGAATACAACCGGTAACATAATTTATTCAAAGCTAAATAGTTGACTAATAATAGAAATGTGATGGCATTGGTATATATTTTATGGGAACAAGATAAACATAATAATATACAGTCGAGATGCCTAATTATCCCAGTTTAATAAGTACAGTACTTACAAAATGTACTGGCAAGTACACCTCATGTATAAATGCAAGAGGGAAAGTAAAGCATTGTCTTATTCTCCAGCTGAATAATTATCATCACCTAAAAGGTGTGATGTATAGCACAAATAAAACTGAGGGTGAGCGAATTAAAACGTCTGTCATCGGGAAAAATGAAATCTTTGATAGCTTTCGGTTTTCCTTGATCATGGGTGGGACGATTCGGGTCGCACATCACTTGTGTTTTAGATGAACCCGTCAAAGCTGCACAAAAAGGAGAAGAAAAATAGAGGTCAGCTTTCCAATCTGAATTCATGACCTCAGGGGTAATGGGGAAGGCTTTCTGGAAGGTGGCTCAGCCTTGGAGCTTCTGCACAGTTGGTGAGATGTAAAGCAGGAACAAAAGTTTCCTTCGAAACTTCTTCGGCCTATTATAAAGCTCTAGACAAACACACACTAAGAAAAAGTCAAACACCATGGCGAAAAAAAAAAATAATAATGCCACGTTCCTTGACTCTTTCCTGACCTGAAGAACATTGAACGTTATACAGTACCAGTAGCTCTTAATTATGGTAGAATTCTTTGCTAGTATATTTTATGTTTTCCTTGGTTGAGCCTTCCCTTTAGCCGCTTCTGTTATATGTTTTCCAGTGTAACTGGCTTTAAGGCCGAAACATTACTGTTGGCATTCTGGGGAAACTCAGTGAAGATGAATTGTCCTCTTAATATTGGACAAATAACCTCATAAAATCACCAAACACTGCCCTGTGAGTAGGGGGTAATGTGAAATAGTCCATTTATTGTGTCCTGGGGTTCTGTGGCTTTACTAAAATCAGACAAGATGAAATGTTTCTTTCCCAACGTGTTTTGCCTTGACAGAGGAGTTGGGATTCTGTCTGGTGCTTCGCATTGTCTCTTGTACAGTAAATGCAAGGAATAAACGTTGAGTTTTTATAACCCTGTTGATGGTTATTCTGTCAGACATATATGTCTGACATTTGAAACTGCTTTGAAATAAAAATAAATGCTGATTTAGTCTGCAATCCATCATAACATCAGAAAAAACTGAAAGAATACAGATGCATGCATGTACACGCGTACACACACACGCGCACCGGCACACACACCCACACATGCATACACACAGACACTCACACACACACACACACACAAATCCACCCATACGTATACACGCACATACACACACACAGTTTCCTCCATCTGTAATGTCTGGTGCGCTCGGAATCGTAGAGATGTTAATGTGCTATTTGTTAGCTGTGGCATGCCAGTTATTGCGGAGAGCAGATTCTCAGCGAGCGATGGCTGAAGATAGGGCTGTTTCCCGCACCTGCGACAGCAGTCGCCTTCTCCAGAACGCGGGGGCGATCAGGCAACCTGCGAACCTGAAAAACCTGTTTTCACCTTGGTGCGGCTTTCACCCCTCCCCCCCCCCCACCCTCCCCTGCCCATGACTGTTTACTGAGAGGCAGTGATGTTGTGTGCTCACTGTAAGTCTTACTCTATGTCTTTAGTCCTGTAAAAGCATGTCTTAAAGTGCGTCCTGCTGTTAGTGATTATCCCCTCTAATTTGATTTATTGGTTGCTATGGCTTATCCTGTGGCAAAATTTTATATGCTGGAATCACGTTTCTTTCGTAACCCCCTTCAGCCATGTAACTCTGGCTTGACTCCATCTAAAAACATTACAATGTTCCTCCACTTTTTGTTACGAATTTTCACAAGTGCTGTTTCTTATTAGGCTCCTTTTGGCTAATGTTTACGTTGGCGGCCATCAATCACATTATGTTTTATAGGTGAGAACTACGAAAAATGTGCTTTATACTTGTTAAAGTAATGGAAGAAGTGCACTTTGGTCAATATAATAATATTTTGCTCTGGATTATCTACTGCAATTTTAATGGTTATATAAATACTTTTTATTAAGATTGGCTGCCTCGCTTATACCTAAACAAGTGGACACGATACTGAGACATTTGCTGATCCATATTCATAATATGCAAATAAGTAGTCTCCAAGGGTAATTCAATTAAAAATGTACATTTATGTGGCAATTTTCCCCCCAAAAAAATCTATATTTAAACTACTCACATGTAAGCTGTACGACACTGAGTAGCTTGAGAGAGAAAGTGGACTGTTATGAAGGGTGAAGTATTTAGTAGGTTCTTTTGGGAGGTCGTAAAAATGTTTGGTATGGCATTGGTCTGCAGTTACCCCATGAAAGGGCCACAGGTTACCAGCTGTCTCTCTTGAGAGATGAGCCTCTCTTCCGACAGCACATTTCCTTTGCGTTGTTGGCTGGCTTGTACTCTAGCAGCATGGCATGTACGTACAAAACACTGGAAGAAAAATATTAATTAAAATCAGTCCGTGAACCGACCCCGTTGTTCTTGGAATGGAAACGATTAGCAAAGGGACTCTGCAGCTCTCCCATTCTCCGCTTGTACAATACACCCGCTTGCACATTAAGCGATATTCAGACAAATCAAGGTTCCTCCCTGTCTTGACAAAGGGGGGGGAAAAAGTAATAGGGATGCGGTGCTACGCGCTCAGAGCTTATCATGCTAGCTGCTCAGCAAGGTTTTATCCTTGACAGTATCAAGGGCCGGCTCTGACAGCGCCCCCCCTAAAATAGCGTAGCATCTCCCTGACGTAGCGGCTACATGCTCACTTTATCCTGATGCGGCACATAGATCATCCCAAAATGCCGCTGATCGCCTCCTCATCGCAGGCCGTCCGCCCCTGCTCACTTTGTTTTGTCCAATGCAGTTGACCTTGCTGCAAACCCAGGCAGCCGGTTTATATTTTTATACGTTTGTTTTTTTTGTTTTTTTTGTACTGAATCAAGTGCCCCATAGATGGGTGACGTTTGGGAGTTTTTTTATTCTTATTCCCCTTCTTTACATGAATGGTTGCAGCCACTTTGAATGGATAAATGGGCTTTTAACATTGACATGACAATGGGTTATGATTTATGTACTGAAGTAGCCAGATATTCCTTTCTCCAGCAAGGTAAATGTTGCCATAGGCCTTCACAGAATGCCTTTGTCCTCGGCTAGGACATTTAAAAAAAAAAAAAAAAAAACTAAAACTACTCTAAAACCAAACAAACTTTCACAGATCTCATCCATTTGTCTATGCCAGAGACAGCGTCATCTTTTTTTTCAATCTTACTGCAATTTCGTTCGAGATAAAGCCCTTTCGAACGGCATCAAAAAAATATTTCCTCCCAGATCCTGCACAGTGTGCCACAGCACATAAAGTTTTAATTCTCCCTTTTTTTCCGACCAATGAAATATCCATCGCTGGAATAGGTGGCTTTGACCTTCAGACGGACGCCTGAAACCAGTGGTGGGTAATTTGATGTGAGGATTCAAAGGGCTTCAATGGAGAACTCCAGCTGAGCAGCCCGGTCTCATTTCTTAAATCAGAGGCCAGAACTTATAAGACGATATTTCTGTAACACACAATATGAATGTGTTGAATAATGTATCTATAATGAGTGGCGATTATTGGAATTTTAATGAGTAATGCTTTCTATGAAGGCTCTGACACAAGAATTGCATGCCTGCATATGCTTGCATAGGCTCTTGACAAGCCATGTTAGTGATGTTGACAGGCATTGCAAATAAGTCAACCTACTTTGACAGTGTTGTGTAACATTTCATAATACAGAGAGCCAAAAATATATATTTTAAGGAGTCGTATTTCAGATGCTTTTCCCGTAATGAGGTATTTTATGTGTCTGCTTTTGTCTATTAGTGCAGGCACGTTCACAGATCTGGAGGCACGTGCCTGACTGTCTACTTTAGATGCAGTTGGAGAGACCGATGTAGTGGGTGAAGAAACACACACCTTTTTTTCCACAGCTATAACAGGACAAAAAAAAAACAACAGTCATTTTGGTACTGAAATATTACCTGTCTGAAATAGAACGTGGATATTTTCGGTCCTCAGAAGTTACCCTCTTGTGGATTACTCCATATCTGCAGATGTACCTCAGGAATGACGGCCAAGCTCTTTGATAATGGGGAAGTGTCCGTGGCTATGACTGCTCCATTGGCATTCCCCCCCCACACCCCCCCCCCCCCACACCCCCCCCCACACTCCAAAGCCTTCAGGGATCAAAGGCACCTCCGTGGCTTATGGACGGAGGCCGCTAAACCGTGGATAAAATGGCCGCCGCGCATACAGTGCTCAGGCCCACGTGCACACATGCGCTCACGTGCACACGCCTGTACCACAGCACGTAGAGACCATGTCCAGCTGAGGTAGTGTTGATTACTGCGGTGCTTTTTTAAAAATATCTTTCAGTGATTATGAACATGAAAGGTTTTCCCATGTTCAACGACCACTGAATTTACAGTTGTGGATTATTTAAAAATATATAATGTGAAACTGTATTCAGTCAGTCTAGGCTGTGGAGCATCAAGAGATATGTCTCATTACTGCAGTAACTCTGACATTTTCATCAAAAGCTGAAGTTGGATTTTTTTTTGTGTTTAATAGTTTCCTTTATTATTCTTGCAATGTGCTGACCACTTGTCTGGGCCTGGTCGCCCCTCGTCTGGTTCAGGCCCCTTCAGTTCGGGAGCCCATGGGTGTGTTTTACTGGTGCAGGTGCAAGTCCACATGAGCAGCCCTATTTAAATCCAACAGGTGCCAGAAGGTAATTGCAACTGAAATGAGTAAGGTGAGCTTTAACAGTCAGTAGCAAAGCTCCATTAGGCACAATAATGCTCAGTGCCTTGTTTCACTTTAACACCGATGTCGACTGAAGCTTCCAGTCTTTACGTTCAGAGAGCTTTGAGCTCCGTTCGCCTGCTGTTCCCACCAGCTCTTGAGCAGTTCCTGTGTGTGAGTGTGTGCCTCGACCACGCAGGGGAGCACAAACGACGCTGTCGCTTTCCGAACGCGACGTTTTATCGCAGCATCTCGAGATAACGTTTGACAGCGCAGGTCTGTGTCAGGTGAGGCCCCTCTCTCCCGCGCGGTCGGGAAGCCTGTCTCGTGATCGCACAGCAAGACGTCACGTTTGGGAGCAGCAACGGCAGCTCGCAGGTGCTGTCTTCGTGTGGTTTAGATCGTCTTTACCTCACATCTGTAATCGTTTTGGACGTGCGTACATCCATCCCTTCTCCACACTCTACAGGAGCCCAGTACATTTAATTTAGCCAGCTTTAATCAGACAGTATTATTTTTATTTATTTTTTTCCAGTCCCAACTATTGAGGTAGGGTTCCAGAAAACTCCATCATTGATTTTCCATCATAGACTAGATCTAAGACATGTGAGATCTAGTCTATGTTTTTGCCATATTTTCATAAGCTGGCTATGAGTCAGCTTATTTTTTTTTTAAGACAGAGCCACCAAACACATCTCACCACAGTGATTGTGTCTATAGAATTTCAGTTACTGAGTACTGCTCTCTTCAGTGCTGCATTTTTTATTCTCTTAAAAAAAAAAAAAAAGTTTGACCACAACAGTGAGGACAAGCCATCTGATTTTTAAACCATTTTATTCCAAAGTTATGTATTTTTATTTTGTGAGTTGGAAAGATGTTTGGCAATTAGCGATCATCTTCGAACATGCTGATGAATAATTAGACATGGAAAACGTTGCAATTATCCGCCATTATCATAATCAACTTCAGAGTGAAGGGCACCCTTGAAATCAGTCATAAACAACAGCGGTTTTCCTTCCTTTATTTAATCTGAAAGGGAAAAAGGAGGCAGTTGTGCTCAGACCACCATCACACCACATTCTGACGTCTTGCGTTGGACTCCCAGACGAACGCAGTGGCATTAAAATACACCCGCGTTCGGTAAATGCTTTTTTTTTTTAAATCTCCTGAATGAATCTGATGTTCATTCACTCTGCTTTACATTTCCTGTATTTTATTTTGTCGATTTGCTCTGTTCTTCTGAAGGTTTTGGCCTTCTCTCATTTTTTCCAGTTGAGGGGCATGTAAGGTTGAAGAGATCTGTGTGCCGGTGACCTTATCTGTTGGCAAATCCTCAGATCTCTTTCATTTTGTGGGCAAATACTGAGAATTCATTGTATTCATCGTGTGTATTCATTGTAAATACTGAGAATTTGCATTTTACAGCATGCAGTGTTCTGACTGAGGGCTGAATACATGTACTTCAGTTCATTTCTTTACTTTTTATATTGAAAGGAGGAAGTGAGTTCTTTGTGTGTGTGTTTTTTTTCACTTTAAGGAGAACAGCAGAGGTTACAAATAGAGATAGAATAGGAAGGGGGGGAATTGTACCTCTGACTGCACGGAAGGTGTGGGGGCTGGGTGGGCGGGGGGGGTTCACAGTTGGGTTGAGAGTCAGCTGGCCCGCATTCCCTGCCCCACAGTCTCCCCGGGTCATTTCTTTTTAACAGAAAGCAATTCGGGCCAATCCGGTGGCTTGTAACCCGGGTCCACTCTCGGCCCTGTCTTTCACGCTAGCAGGGGTTGTGCTAGCAGAGTCGCTACAAACAAAGCCCCCGTCGCTCTTTAACCGCAAGGCATTTGCTGTGGCGTCGGCCACTGATGTGCACGTGCAATACCTGCACCAGCGCCGACCGCTCGCCGATCTCCACAGCTCATTAAGTGCCATCTGTGGAGACGCCTGACTTATGACTTCGGGTGATCTGTCATTTTCCAGGTAATGACCACTAACATTGGAAGTAAATGCTTAATTAAGCATGGTCAGGAGATGACATTGTAATAGGATGAATCATATCCTAACTCTCCGCGTATTAATTATCAATGAGACATGTGCCTTTTTATGAGAGATTTCACCTTAAAATAAATATTATGCATTATGTATTTTTCATGATATGCCATAATCTAAACCAGTAGTCCTAGTATTATTTACATTGTCGTTTGGTCACAAAGCAATTTAAAAACTCTATTCCTGCATGTTTTATTTGATTGTATTCATATCATATCACATGTCTAGGCAATGCAAAACCAGCAGCAATATTAGAAAAATATTTAAAATGTGTTGTTCACAACCATTGATGTAGTGCTAAAATCTAGATGAAGCTATTACCTGAGTAATTAGAAGGTATCTTGAAGTGGTTTGATTTTATATTCAGTGGTGTCCATAAATATTTGGACAGCGACGCAATTTTAGTTTTTTTGGCTGTGCGTGTGTGTGCATGCGTGTGTGAGGTGTGTGTGTGTGTGACAGGGCCAGGCCACGGCTGCAGAGAAGCCTCACTGTCCTGTTCACCACTGCCATTCCTTCTCCTCACGGATCACCTCACTTACCTTCCCTGGACATTATGTTACTGACAGACGCCCTCGAATGGCTGAACAATCTTATAACCTTTTCAAAAATGATAGCGCATGAAGGTCATGTGCTGTTTGTTTGTTTATCAAACACTAAAACATCTCCCTGATCCCCGTTTCTTCTCTCTTTCTCTCTCTCTCTCTGCACGGGCGACCGAATCCAGTCCTGGTGGGCTGCAGTGTCTGCTGGTTTTGGTGTTATTCAATATTGATGACTCATTTAAGTTGTTGATTAGTTAAAGAATCCTCACGCTCTGTTCTCCAAGCTTTAATTGGCTAATTTAAAGGAATCCTCTACAGGCTGCACACACTTGTAGCTCTCCAGGAGTTTGACAACCCTGGTTTCGTGAAATCCGGAGGCTAGTGTGGTGACAACTTCAGCCAGGCCAATATATCGGCCCTTATCCAGATGTCATGTCTTACTTCCAGGGCCCTGGATTAAAGTCCTCTATTTCTTAGCATGTTCATGTGAAAGCGCATTTAGGGTGACTGTGATTTCACAATGTTTACCTCGTCCAGAGGCAGAATTGGCACTGCAATGAGTAATCACAACAGGCTCTTTTGTTTTAATTGCTCCTAGTTGTCGTCATTGACTGTAGGTTGAGAATACAATATTCAGTGGTCTCAAGAGAAGGATATTTTTGTCACATCGAGATGCCACCAGAATTGGCATTTTAATCAGATTAGGGAAGAAAGTCTCAAAGCACCCCTGCTGTACTCCAATCCCCAAGACTCTTTTAAATGTTTTTCTTTTAAATTTGGCATAAAGTCTATCAAGTTTGTTCTATTGGCTTTAACTTGAGTGCACAAAGTTATACTTTACCGATTAATATGTCAGCACTCAGTTAAATGTCACCGTTTGTTCATGTCTTTGCTGAAACACTCAAGCGGTTCAGCTCAGTGATGTGACAGTCTGTATTTAAAATGTAATTAATTACAGTAATTATCTTTTTCTTCTGTCAAAACAAATATGCGTATATAATTTTCCGTAAGTAAGAGCTCCCTTGTCATGTGAAACAAAGGCTCATCATTTACCTTTCTGCGTTGCACATCAAAGAGCAGTGACAGGCTGTGGTGTTGTCTGTTAAACATGTCCAAAGTGTAACACTATCATACAAGCAGATGAAGAAACCTGTCATTAAAATACAGTGCAGTAGGCAACTATGGAGCTTGCAATTAAAAAACTAGCCAGGAAAATACTTCAAAATGACTTAACCCATTAAGATGTTACATCACAAATATGTGATTTGAATGTTCTTAATTGAAATGCAGAGGTTAAAATGTAGATTTTTGAAAGTTCCCTATGATTCAACCAAGGGCTTTGGGCTTCGGGCTTTCTGTTCCCTGGAATTTATTTACTCACTGAACCGGCTGGCCCTTTGGCAAATGATTTGCAAAAAGGAGAGGAGAAAATTGCGGAGAAAATTGGACATTTTGACAGGCAAGGTCGGGGGTGAGTGGAGGGTGGTCATGTCAACAGTCATCCAGTTTAAAGTGAAAAACTCTTCAGGTGACCAATATGGCATGTTCATGTGTCGCTGGAGCGGAATGGTGAATATATGGGAAGACACCAGGTCTGGTTGCTGGGGAAAAGTGGACGAGAGTGGTGGTCACACCTCTCTTTAAAAAAATAATGGACTCTATGATTCAGGGAGGTCCCTGTGTATCAGGGGGGACAGGTAGGCCTTACATGAATGCTATGATCAAAGCACTGACCCAGCTCCAAAACCACAACTGCTGCTCTGTGACAAAATGTCCGTACTTTACCTCAGAATTTAAGAAGTGTGGCTGTTTAGTTCATGTGTTTGAAAGGCAAGCTCAGTGAAAGGGTCTGGTTGGACACACCGGGCCTGCATAGTGCCTCTGGCCTTTTCCAAACGCTCGAGGTGTGTAGCCAGTCTAAAAAGTTTTTCCTGTATTTTATGTTGTCGTTGAAGCCAGTACCCTGGGCATGTATTTCCCTCCTTTTCAACCGATTGTTTTGGAAAAGAGGGCAGGAGGTTCTCAGAGCTGGTTCTGTTTGCAGAGGCTACCTCCTTATGTGGTGTCTGCTGGAAGTAAAAGGGGGAATGGGGGTGTAAGGGGGAGACAGGATTTCATTCAAATGCCCTCCCACCCCTTCCAGGTGCTCTTCCGCCCCCTGAGATGTGGCTTTTGAGCTATTCGGCTACATTAAGCCAGCACCGGGGGAACGGGGCCAATCCATCTCCTCACGGGACGGACCCCCGTGACCCGCCGGTCCCGAGGAATGCGCGCTAACCATCGGGACATTTCCTCCGAACCTCCTCCAGGCACCAGTTTCCATCCGATGTGTTGTCAATTACAGAAGCTAGAGCTCAGCAGATCAGAAAGAGTTGCTGTAGGAGTTGTTGGCCTATACTGCTCATCATCGGTTATCAAAAAATGATTTTGAGAATACAAAATAATTCAGGGTGATGTTTGTGTGCTGAACTGGAAGAAAAAAAGTTGGCATTGTTGAAATGAAAATGAAAACCATTGTTACTTGGGCTGAAAATCATGTCAGTAACCTTTCAGAACATATTATCCAAATGCATTTCATGATGCAGCGAGCACTAGTAGAGCAACACAATTGGGTACATAATCATAGACCCTGGTTTAAGGCCCAATGTGCTTCAAGTCCCAACGAGGTATTGAAAGGTGATACATTATTTAGTCTGCACCCCTCATTCTCCACAGTCCCTTTGCCCATCATGGGACAGAAGTTTGGAAACCCTGGAAAAAGAAAACAAAACCACATGCATCAAGATTCCGCTTGGAGTGATATTTGAGAATTCAGCTTCAAAATTGTCCTACCAGCATCTCAGAATAGGAGTGCTGATCTAGGATCATTTTTATTCATGAGGGACAAAGCTATGAAATGGAAGGGAAATACCTTATCATGGATCTGCACCTACTCTGAAGAGTTTTATAGTTTTATACCCTGGTCTATTCGCAGTTTTCAGCGACTTCAGGCTTTCGTCACGTAAACGTCTCATAGCTAATGATACCACAGCAAATATGGGTAATGTTTGCTTGTGAGATCATACATTTAACAAATGGTGTAAAGCTGTCAAAAGGTTATGTTGTTTTGGTTGAATCATAGGAGTCCCAAAGGATTGTGGGCATTTTGGTTGTTTAGGGGAGTCACTGTGTCATTGGGTTTATGGCGTGTTATGGGATTATTGGGACCAGAGCAGGTTATGGAAGTCAGAGGGGGTTATGGGAGCAGTAATGGATTATGGGAGTCATAGTGCATTATTGGAGAAGTAGTGGCTCATGGGAGACGCAGTGAATTGAAGGTTATGGGATTCATATTGGGTTATGGGAGTCACAGTAGATTACAGCAGGAGTAGTGGATTATGGGAGAAATAAATTGTGGGTTATGGGAGCATAGCGGGTGATGGGAGTCATGATGGATTGTGGGAGACGCAGTTGGTTGCAGGTTACATGGAGGGCAAAATGGGCATGTGGCACACAGATTGCCCGGCTGAAATTTACACTTTTGGGGAGGAACAGCTTGCGGAACAAGGACTGGGATCCTGTGAGTTGGCTGGAGAGTTCAGAACCTTGGTACGTTTACCAAAAGACGCGAAGCACATGGCGCTGTTGAAAAGTAAAACTGTTCAGAACTGTTGAAGCCATTGAAATATCCCCAATCATTTTTTTCACTGAGTCACTGTGGTAGGTCCTCACAGTCTTTGTGCGTTTGCGTGGGCGTCTTCAACAGACTTTACATTCAGACGGACCGCTGCTGCATGCAATTGGGACGCTTAACTTTTTGTGTAAAGGAAAGCAGCCGGGGGAGGGCCGTCACTGCATAACTCGATTAAAGCGACGCTTGTATTGAGCTGGTCGGCTGCTCCCTGGTGCACAGTCTGCATTTTCGGGGGATACGGGGGAAACAGGGTATTTCAGTGCACTCACCTATCTGCTAGATGTAAGAGCATTACCCTTCGGGGGCTGCAGGATCAAAATCACTTTCAGCCAATTAGGTTGTTTTGACAACCCATTGCAGCCACCCCCCTCCCCCCCCCCCCCCCCCCCACACACACACACACACAGACACACACACACCCCCCCCCCTATTCAGAATGATTTAGGAGCTCTGCTAGTGTGGGGGTAACTTGTTTGAGCAACTTGCCAACCAGAGAGAAACACGCAGTCTTTCATCATTCATTTTGTCTTTCTGTTGTTAAGCTGCACCGAAATGATTTTTGATTCTGTACAAACAAAAAAAACATAAAAATGAACTTGTCAAAAGACTGATGTGACTCCAGTATCTGTTCTTTAGCCGATGGAGAGTGGTTAGGGCTGGCGTTTGACTCTACTAGTTACATTCATATCCACGGTTATATTTCTACAGCTTTTTGATGTGATCTCACTGAAGCATAGTTCTAGACAGAATGATGTTGTTCAAGAAGGGGAGGCTCCAGAGTCAAAGCTAAAGACCTTTATGCTTAATTGTGTTTTTTGTCATAAACCTGTCACAACATGAAACAATTTAAAGGCACGTCACATTTTACAAGCTCATGTTTTTGAAGCTCATATTTACATACGTGCATTTGTTATTATTATTTTTCTGCATGACATGGAGTATGACTTCCGTGCTTGCAATTAAATTTTCCAAAAAATTGGAAATCTCTGAATGACTGAATGAATGAATGAATGAATGAGTGAATGACTGAATGAATTAATGCATGAAGTGTTTCCTGCTAAAGAGCACATGCTAGCGGCTCGGCCGGTGGAATACGGCGTGATACCCAGGGCGGTGAGTTTGTGCCACGCTGCCGGGGAGAGCGGCACCTGCGTCGCAAGCCGTTTCACCGGAATCTAAAGCTCCACGGTCCCGGCCTGGCGAGATTCCAATTTCAGACAATCCTTTTATTGAAATGATTTTGGAGGAGATGTTGTGCGGAGGAGGAGGAGGAGCAGCAGCGGCGTTGTTGATTTGATGATAGCGTTGTTTGTTTCCCCCCCCCCCCCCAAAAGGATTTTCGGAATGTCGCCTCTGTGGTGGCCCTATTCTTGTGTACTGCTCTCCTGAGAAAAGACTGCGAGGCACAGGAGAGTAAAGCATGGACCTTGAAAACTCCATTTATGTTGTAAACCGGCAAGATATTTTTTTCTTCTATTTTTCTTCTTTTTTTTTTTTTTTGGCAGAACAGATTCTTTCTAGTTTGCCTTCAATCATCTGCATTTGTAATACATTCTGGGCTGCGCTCAACGGGCAGAATGCCACAGGACGTTTCGCGGGGGTAACGACGGATGATTTAGAGCAGAGCTCCAGGCTGTAGCGGACCCAACGTGCCCGGAGACGTTTTTTCCCATGAGCCCCCGTTTTCCGCCCTGAATGCACCCATTGTTCGACTGTTGTTCTGCACACTGATTTTCCATGCCATACTGTACGTGGAACATGGCACATTTGATTACTGTTGAAGAAGCGCACGTGCTGCTTTTGGGAGTCTGTCTTGGCCGCTACCGCACATTTCCCTGTTAGTTCAGAGGTACTCAGGATATTTCAGTGAGGTACTGGTGACAAAGTCTTGCTCAGTGTTTGAAGAAAGTGTGTGAAAATGAAAGATTTTGTGAAATAATTACTAAGAAAATAAAATAAAAAAGGAATAACAGACACAGTTTTGGGCTCATAGATATCGATTTACCTTTGTTGTTGGTTTGGTTTTTTGGTTTTTCACAAGAGAACCAGAACACAGAAACGTCCGTACAAGGTATGTGCTGTATGCCTTCTGGGGCCCCTTCTGAGCCAGTCAACACCCCACCCCTGCACATCTTGTCTACGTTTGCTAATCTTGGCCAACATTTCAGGTGCCATTTATTTTCTCCCCCCCCCACCCCCAAGAAGAAAAAACATTCTGTGAACTGACTGACTGACGTGTGCGTGCACTCTGCCACTCTCCTAACCAGAGACACACCCTCCTCTCCGCCCAATGCTACTGTAGGTGCTTTTTGACAGAGAGGATTGCCCTGCTAAATAGATTAGGGTAAAATAAATTACAGAGATGCCACAGTTTGATGGACTCCTTACACAACTAGAAATATCTAGAGTCCCTTTAAGTAGGAGGGAGAACATGAAAGATCAAAACACTACATCCAGCTTCGTGTCATGTTGGCAGAGTGGTAATTTAATAGCTGGATTAAGCGGAGTGGTTTTAAATGTGTGCTGTCAGTTTGAGCATTTCTCATTTTCCTAAAGGTGTGTTTAAATACAGCATATGTCAATGGGTTCTGCTGCTGGATGCATCTGCTTAATTTACATTCTTTTTCATTTGTCACAAAATCCAGAAAGAAAAATCCAGAAAGAAATTATATTAAATGGCATGAGGCATGAGGACATTATGTTCTTGCATTTCCAGTGTTTTCATTACTGCTAGTGCTTTACGTGACTAACCATGTCTGCCTGAGTTCTATTTCCTGTTATTATATAAAACAACGCAAAGATTGATTTTCCTCGGTCTATATTTGGTTTATGAAATGCATAGCTTTTGCTGTGATGCATTGAGAAGTATGGTTTTTCTCTTTTTCTTGCTTTTGAACTTTTTTCAGAATTTGTTTGGCTTGTCGGTCATTTAGTATTGGTTTATTGCACAAGCTCCCTGCACCAATACCCTAATCAGATCCTGCAACTCAGTAAATATTTGCCTTGGTGCAATAAACAAATTTTGTATGTAATAATGAGGGCGACCTTTTTTTGCATACAGTATTGCTAACCACAGGAAGCTGTGCAGTACGGCTGTTAGTGGTGCTGTTGAATTATGTTTGAAAAGGTCCTTCTTCCGAAGGAAGGGACTGTTCTAACCTACTGAACCTCTGTCATCGGCAGAGAGCTGAGGGATTAATTGTATAACCCTTTTGGAATGCCATACCAAATATCACCTCTTCACAAGGGGCAAAGACAGGAACCCAACCCCTGAAACTGTAACAAAATGAGGAGCCATAAACATTTCTGTCCAGGCAATATCCCCCAAATTTTGTCATATTATGAATTTTAACTATTGAGAGTATTGCCGTGGAACACAATTTTTTTTAGGTACGGTATATTATTTAAGGCCTCTTTTTAATCATACCTCTTTTTAGTCTTCCTCAAACTCATAAGGACCAGGCAGCTTGATCACAGATAGCAGCAGTTATCATTTGAGTTCTTATAGGTATGTGTAGCCTATGACAGCTTGTCCTGCACATGGACTGCTGATGTGGATTCTAGTGTAAGTATGACTGGGTCATTCTCTAGCAAACAAAGCAAAAGCATTGGTACATTTTGCTGTAACATGATCTCTTGGCCAGCTAGCAAAATGCTGTATACTCACTTAACAGTATACACACGTCCTTTATTTAACATGCTAACTTTTCAGTTGTCTAACTGTTTGTTATATTATCAAACAATGTTTTTTTGTTTTTTTGCACTGTTCCTTTCATCTTAGCTGTTTAATGTAGAGAGGACTTGAGGATGTGTTGCTGCTGTTGTTACTGCTGAAGAAGAAATTAAAGTGTATTTTTAATGAATAAAATTATATTACAAATATGTTTGAGTTAAACTGCACATTTCAATTACTGGAACCATACTTTCTTATTTTAAAAACAATTAAAATTACATTGCAGTATATTCAAAAATCCATGGGCCAGAATATTTATCAGTATAGGATCTTATCTTTGAAAATATATGGGTTACTATTAAAATGTATATTTATTTAGCAATATAGGATTTGGACACGGAGTAAAACTTATGTTTCTATTTTATGACCACATAATTCATGTCACTGCATATTTTATGGCTTACAAATATGACCCCTCCTGAGCAGTGACTTCAGTCAATACAGACACACAAATTACCCCGTTTAAAATGTCCCAGCAACTGTAATCACCGTTTAAGATAAATATGAATGTGTGAAACTTGTGCACGTTTGTCAAATAGCTTACAAAAAAGCCGAGGCCCTGACCGTGCATTTAGCCTCGTTAAGCCTTCTTGTGCATTGTGGACCCGCCACTTTTGTCGAATTTCTGCGGTCAAGCCGGAATATCATTTTCTCGGGCTTAATAATGTTCTTGTCTTCTCCGCGGGCGGATTAAATAGAGAAACAGCGATTTCCCTCTGCACAGGCCCTCTCTGCTTCTCATAGAGGAGAGCGCAGATTTATTTTGACCTTGAAGCCTGAACACCGAGTTGAGACGCTTTCTTTTTTTTTCTTTTGTTCCTTAAATCCTGCGCAGAACGCCATAAAAACCCTGCGCTAACCCGCGCAGGCTGTGTGCAGGGTGCCGTGGCCTTGAATTACATGCGTGTGCCTGTGCAATTAGGCCGGAAGAAAAGGCAGGACTTACACACGCAAGGCCCCACGGATGCTGTCCACTTCCGTTTTTTATTGTATTTTTTTCAGGTAACTTGCGACAATCGATGTTGAGTGTTTCATTGCTTCACGTTTGCGTGTGTTTAATCATCGCAAAAGCTTTGGCTGTCGCCTGCTGTGGTTTACCCTGATTTTCTGAGCTTTGTCTCGAAAATGACTTTCTGCTTTATTTGGCCAAAAATCAGCCAGCAGTGTGGAAATGAGGCACTGTGTGTGTGTGAGCGTGCACGTTTGTGTGTGTGTGTGTGTGTGTGTGTGTGTGCGTGTGTGCGTGCGTGCGTGTGTGTGCGTGTGTGCATGCGGCGTGTATGTGTTTGTGTGTGAGCGTGTGCGTGCGTGTGTGTGTGTGCGTGCGTGCGGCGTGTGTGTGTTTGTGTGTGAGCGTGTGCGTGCGTGTGTGTGTGTGTGTGTGTGCGTGCGTGTGTGTGTGTGCGTGCGTGCGGCGTGTGTGTGTTTGTGTGTGAGCGTGTGCGTGCGTGCATGCGACGTGTGTGTGTGTGTGTGTGTGTGTGTCAGGCAGCTCTCTCTGACTGTGAAAGTTGCGCTCAGACCTTTGGTATGCAGATGTATTCTGTGCTCTTGAAATGTGCTTACCGCTGGGATACTTGTGGACACTTTCTGGTTTTGATGTATTGCCACCGGGATGGCTAGCGCTACGTGTTGTGGTAAGTAAAGGAGAGTAAATAAATAACAGGGGTTTGTTATTGGCAGATCAGCGGAAGGCTCCGTGTCTGAAGCACAGTCGGGGTGACCTACCCGCTGGGGCCCGTCTCCTCTGCGCGCTGGGCCCCGTCTCCTCTGAGCGCTGGGCCCCGTCTCCTCTGAGCGCTGGGGCCCGTCTCCTCTGAGCGCTGGGGCCCGTCTCCTCTGAGCGCTGGGGCCCGTCTCCTCTGAGCGCTGGGCCCCGTCTCCTCTGAGCGCTGGGGCCCGGCTCCTCTGAGCGCTGGGCCCCGTCTCCTCTGAGCGCTGGGGCCCGGCTCCTCTGAGCGCTGGGGCCCGGCTCCTCTGAGCGCTGGGCCCCGTCTCCTCTGCGCGCTGGGGCCCGGCTGCTGAGACTGGTGGGGCCCGGCTCCTCTGAGCGCTGGGGCCCGGCTCCTCTGAGCGCTGGGGCCCGGCTCCTCTGAGCGCTGGGCCCCGGCTGCTGAGACTGGTGGGGCCAGGGCGCCTGGAGAGTACAAACTGAACCTGTACACACATAGAGACACACACACATATGCGCACACACACACATAATGTGCCTGTGCACACACATAGACACACACGTACACACACACATGCACACACACACATATACGCACACCTACTCTCTTACACACATACTGACTGTACATGTGTGCACATACACACACAGACTGTACATATGCACACCCCTTTTACCTTCTATTGCACATTCTGATAAGCACACACACACTTCAAACTTCAAACATAAACCAGCTCAGACAAATTCATACACATACATAGTTAAGTCTTTTGAAGTGCATAAATATAGTGCAGGCACTCCATACACGGACACATATTATTAATATATACAGTACACGTGCAGAGGAGTGCGAGCATGCATGTTTTCTCTCTTCTCTGTTTGTCTCACTTATAAGTAGAGTGTAGCAGATAAATGGCATTAGGTATCGACTACAGATCCCACTGGCACTGCTTTTGAAACATTACTTTTGATTTGAATTCCACAAGCTTCTCACTTGGAAGGGATGCCTGGCATATCTCACTAATGCCTGTTTGTGCTTTCCTCCATTAATTGCTGTCTTCAGCATTAGGCAGTGACATGCCTTGAATGGGAGAAATAAATGATACATGGGTATCGCAGGCTGACTAAGTTGTTTGTTTGATGACGAAAGAAAGGGACACACTATATTCTCCATGTCAGATTTTTAGCGATCCTGTTTTCTTCTAACATGCTGTGAGCATCAGAGATTTGTCCCTTTGTGCATACCGTACTTGGAGTCAGAGTATAAATGGAGGTCGGTGCAGGTCAGCTGGCCTAATTCTAAGTTTTGTGGTTTGTCAGCTTTGTCCATGGAAACAGTTACTTGGCCAAGCGTACATCTGTGGTGGTGGCAGAGAGAGGCTAAGGCATGTAATGCATCTTGTCATCTCACACAGTGATTAAGTCTGGGAAAGCAACACTACATTTATGAATCAAGTTTTTGCTAATATTGTTGCTCGTGTGAAAAAAAATCACTGGGAGAAGGGTATGTTGTCTTCTCCTTTGAAACTTAATTTTCATAAATTTCCCAAAGGTACCATTTCTCTAGACCTCTCAATCGCCATCCTTATGATTGTTTTCAAATTTGTGACACTAAACTGACAACTGACACTAAAATTATGAATGTAAAAATCACGAAGCAGTACAATAAATCTTCTAAAGTACTAAAATAAGATTCTCTCTTGTGCTAATTGCAACTAAATGTTAAACATTTTTAAACTTGAAAAAATGAAATTAAAAAACTGTAAATTGTTAACTGTTCATAGGAGAAGAACTATATTTGATATTGTGTTGTCTTTTTATTTAAATAAATTTAAATAAAACTTAATGTTTATAAAATTATACATTTATGAGATTAGAAAAAAAGACTTTTGTTTATGTTCATGTCATACTGTGTTAATGTTCTGTGTTTATATTGTATCAAAATGTCTTACATTATTTTCTGTGCTGTGGCATTAGCACTGCAGCTGATAAAGTTTTCTGTTGAAAACGCCCCTGGAGTTAGACCCGACTGATGCTTGAGTAGTGGTGCATAGCACCAGGAAATATTGGCTGTGCTCACGCTATGCCCTGGGAGAACAGTTGAAAACGAGCCATTTGGCTAACGCTGGCACATTTACAGTAATGTTGATTAATGTGCACTGTCCCTGTTAAAAAATAATAATAATAAAAATTAAAAAAACAGAATTAAAAAAAATAGAACAAGTAGAATAGGACAAGTTTCCATGTTAGCTAAATACCACAGATGGAATTATTATTTTTTCATGAAATCAAATACAATTTAATGTGAGGCCACGTGTGAAGGAGATGTAATGGTCTGAAGAGGATTCATCTGAGAGATGTCCCCATATTGCTTTAGATGAATTAATTAATGTATTTATTGACTTACTTATTTATTATTTATTTATTTAGTTACAGTCAAGCTCCTGCTGGAGAGAGGATGTACTCCACACTGCCCCCTCCTGCCTGGGGCTGAGTAGTGCAGTTACGCAGTCCTGTCCTGGGGGCGGCACCCTCAGGCGCCCCACTCACTGGAACCCAGACGTCCGCTTTCACTTTCCTGTCAACACATCGCTAATGAGGGGCATTCTTTCAACCTTCCCAAACCCCCCCACCCCTTTTTTTTTTTGTAGAAAGGCACTGTCTAATTGAGCTGAATGTGCCTTCTTCACCCCCCCCCCCCCCCCCCCCCCCGCCATCCCCCAAACCTGAAGGACAATAAAACATTCTTGCCCAGAGACTTGGAGCATGCCACCGAAGGGTGTGTGAAAAAATCTAATAAAATCCCCCCATGTGAGAGGCTCTAAAAAAAGCACCCAGGGTCCTCTGGGCCGGTCTCCGAGCAGCTGGGGAAAGTTAGGCTATAATGCAGGCTGTCATGCGACTCGACGACCCTTCGAAATATGTATTTTTTTTTTTTGGGACTTAACGTTCTGTAATTTTATTTTCACGGCGTAGAGGGCGTAGCTATTCATAACTCACGGCAATCGTTTTATTACCATTCAAAGTCGAATAAAAAAAAAAAAAAACGGGAGATCGTACGCGATCGAACGCGCGGGCGCACGCACGTACACGCACGCCGCCGTGCCGGCGCCACCCCAGGCCCAAACCGCGCGGCCCGTACGACCCGGAATCCGTGCTTCTGCCTGAGCGGGTGGAGAAGGCCCGCTGGGCCTGGACTGAGGGACTGACACACGCGCTTATTTTTCTGAAAGAAAAAAAAAAGAGTTACGATGCTTGCGTCCTGCGGAGCGCGGGCCGAGCGGTCGTGACCTACATTTCTCCGCGCGCGCGACTGAGAGACTGACAGTCGGAGAATGGCGGGAGGAAAAAAAAAAAAAAAACACCCAACCCAGGATTAATCGAGCTTCGCGGCCGGACGGTTTGATCTGTGCGAGAACGCGACGACGCATCGTGTCCTGTCCCCTCGTTTTAACCGCTCGCGGGGTCCGATTAGACCCCCCTTCACGCGTCGGGCACAGACCTGGCCGTCGGGCACAGACCTGGCTGTCGGGCACAGACCTGGCCGTCGGGCACAGACCTGGCCGTCGGGCACAGACCTGGCCGTCGGGCACAGACCTGGCCGTCGGGCACAGACCTGGCCGTCGTGCACCTTTGCCATTAAGACGACGTAAGGATCAGAGAAAGAGGAAGTGAATACGGAGACACCCATGGGATCCTTTCACCGTTTCGCCGGCTATATTTCACCCTCTCTCCCACACCGCAAAAGAAGGCAAATTTGCTCTCACTCAGCTCGCAGTGTAATATCTGAGATCAGATATGCCGCTCGCCAAAAATAGGTCTTTGAGGAGCTTCTTTGCTGTTTGCTACTTCCCCATAGCAACAAATCCGCCCGGCACACGGTGTTATAATATTCGCCGAGAAAACCCCGCTCCTTTGCACGGTGCCCTCTATCCCAGTGTCTCTCATGAACAGTATCGTGTTCCACAGCCACACATCGGTATATCATTTCAACATTATGTTCCGTTCCACCAGCAGACCTCCTCTAACGTTCACATATTTTAACGTGTTAAATATTTAATACATGCTTGGATTTAGGATTTCTCTGCAGCATTTTTAAAAAATGTATTTATTTATTTTTGTGAATGAGAAAATTACATATGTACTGCGGTGCATTAATGGCATGCATCATTTTTTGTTTACACAGCAGTCTGAGGCTAAACAAGAATTTTTAATTTTGCAACAAGATACATCACTTGTATGTTTTGGCCTGCTAACTGTGAGGGAATGTAAGAGGTGGGTGTTGATTCTGACAGGAATAATTCTGTCAGTCTGCGGGAGGATAAATATACATTCTCTGCTTATGAAATGTTAACAGCTGCCAGGGGTTCAGTGGATGAGATATTTAATTTAAAGGCTTAGAATGAGTTTGTTTTTTTTAAAACCGAGTTTCCTTTTTTTCCCTCCTTTTGTCGTCCTCCGTTGAGAGCGTGTCGTAGCCTATCGCTCAAGTTTCCCTTAATGCACCGAGACCGCATTTCCAAAAACGTGAATGTCGGGGGCTTGATGTTTAACCTTGTCGGAGCAGATCCTGCGGTCGAGGGGTGGGGTGTGGGGGGGGGGGGGGGTCGACCTCTGTCAGGCCCTTACAGCGTAAAGAGCAGCAGCCATGATGCCCCCACCCCCTCCCCCCTTCTCCCTTTCTGCCTCTCTCATTCCACCAGGGCACCATCTGCTTTTGAAAAAAAAGGAGAAAAAAAAAGAGGGAGAGCCCGCCATTTTCTTGATGGAAAATTTTTAAGAGAGGCCCTTACCGGGGGGGGCTCTGAGGTCTCACATGCAATTGTGTTACTGAGGACCTCCTGCGGCTTCGCGGCCGGCGCGACGGCTTCAGGTCAGCTCTCATACGAGCCGGTCAGCCTAATCCTCTTAAACGGCTAATAACGAGAAGGGAATTATCGGTGTGAGCGCGCGTATTAATTTTTGATGGAAATCTGCTACTGTAGCACCTTAACGAGAGTGATATACAGAAGCACTGTGCTGTGGCTGTCACGCTGATGGAGAATTTTATTTTACAGTTTTAACACTTTTTTTTCCATCCATTTTGATGTTGGGCAGGCATTGTAACAACAGGATGAAGCTCATGTTTGGTTACATATCAATGATTAAAACTTTGGAGCCGGTCTAACTCCAGCTTTGTCTTGGGCCAAGCCTACTGGAATGTGCACATTGGGGGGGGGGGGTCTGTTTTTATGGGGATGACATCACAGCCCCTGCATTATGTGTAAGGGACTCATAATCACATTTACTGACCTGCCTGTCCTCACACTGGTGAGCTCAGCCCAGTAAGGAGCGCCTTATCTCCCAGCATGCATCTGCTCGGGTCTGTCACTTTGCAAGAATGCACGTCGACTGTAATGTTGGAACTGGCCTTTCATTTAGAACGCCCCATTGGTGCGTACAGCCCCCCACCCCAAGATTAGTATTTAATTATGAGACCCCCAGGAGCAATGTTTTAATTTGGACTTTTGGGCAAGTGTGGAATGATCTAATAGCCTAGAATGTTCTAGCATGCATTTCCTTTTCCTGTGATTGAAAGTTTGAGGGAGCGTGTTTGAGATTGGCATGGAGCTAGCAGTGTTTGTTTGTTTATCTGTCAGTTTATTTTCTGATGATGAAAAATAGCTTGTGGCTTTTTTTTGGCTGGGTTTGCCAGTGGACAGCATGTCGTTGTGCCATTTTACTGAACTTCATTTGGCACGCAGTAGAGAGCCACTGTACCGTGTGTGTCACACCCTGTAAAAAAAATGCACTGAATGCGTTTTTTTTTTTTGTTTGTTTGTTTTCGGGTGGGGGGGGGGGGGATTTGGAGGGGTGTAGCAAGGTTGATGGGTCTGTAAAGGTAGGCACCAAAAAACAAAAACATTTGGAGATATTTGTCCGTTATCAAGGCACACCATCTGAAATGTCCACGAATCTGTAGTGTACCTGACCTTCAGACCTTCACCTCTCATTTCCTGTGCTTGTCTGAAGGAGTTCCTTTTCTGGTACGCGCATAGAAATCGGCCGTGCTCATTGATTATTTCCCCCTCGTATATATCCAGTCGGAGGGCTTCATTGTTGTTTTTACACGCTTTGAAAAAGGCTTCTTTGGCAGCTGGACACAGTTAGCAGAGAGGCGAAGTTTTGATGCACGGGTTGTCCCCGGCGACCGCCGCAGTGTTCTTCCCCCCCTACCCCCACCCCCACCCCTACCTACCCCCACCCACCCCAGACGTCGTCATTACGGTGGCCAAACTCGGATATTCTTATTCCCTGCCACCGGGCCCCGTGCCAGCGTTACAGAAGAGATTGGTGGGAATTGGATACAAAACCCGCCTCCCCCCCCCGCCCCCCCTCACCCTCTGACCCCCTCCAGCATGTCTAAGAGTCCTTCGCAGCTGTATCGAGTGATGGTGCCGGCCAGGGCCGGCAGACGGGGTGCTAGCGCTGCTACAATCGCTCCATTGTTCCGTCCGGGGCCCGTCCGAGACCCACTACCTGTTATTATCTCCCCCGGTACACAGGCCAGGTATTTAATCAATACCCCCCTTTGTGAAATACTGTACTTCCCCGCCGTCCCCTCTCGTGTTTGGAGCAGACGCTGAACTGCCGGGGCAATTAATAGCCGTGGCTGATAATCTAATGATTACACGGCGTTTCTGACAGCACACCTGAATGGGTTTTGTCAGGCCTGATTAAAAGGCGGGAAGCCAGACGAGTAAAGTCAGAAGAACTCTGTGGAGGGTGGGGGGAGAGTGGGGGGGTAAGGGGGGGGGGCGTCTCTCACACTATTTCTGTGCTAAACTAGGACATGAGGGTGGGGGATAGCCTAGCGTACGTGTGTTACAGTTCCAGGATCTGTGACTGTGGTGAATAACTCTATTTGATTACAATAACTGTTTTCTTTCCCTTCTGTACAGCATAATTATACAGTGTGACTGTAAGTCGCTTTATTGCTACCGTTCAGGTTGGGCTGCTGAAGTAACTACATCTCCACCCACCCGCACCCCTCCACCCCAACCCCCCCACCCCCCCAATTCCACATAGTGTCTGTAAGACATACCAGTGAAAAAAGCTTAAGTATTCCTGATACGGCCAGCCCGCCAGAGATAAACTAGGATTGTGTTTATGTAGCTAATCCCCCCTGTCCTCCTGGGCTAGATTAATATCGGGCCCTGCTAGGTATGACCTCATACTCACATGATAAGAGGCAAGTAATCAGGTTACTCCCGCAAAAGAAAGTCCCAGAGAGCAGGGAACAATGTGTGTATAATGCCCGGTCCCTTCGCCTCGCTTTAATTCCCCCGCGTAAAACCGCTACACTCTGCTTTTCATTTCCAGTTCAGGGGGGAAAAGCCGGGCTGGAGCCTTCAAATGCACCCCCCCCCCCCTTCCCTCCCAGTCCCTGGGATTGTTTAACGAAAAGAGCACACAACCCCCCCCCCTCACTCACACACACACACACATGCGCGCACACATACGATACACACGCACAACAGGTATCGTTTAACAAGGAATATCTAATTGTCTCAAAGTCGTTTGTCGTTTCGGGGAAAAGCCAATAAGGCTTTGAAAGGGGAGACACGCAGGAAGCATGTGCCGGTCGGAAGGCAACATGCGTGCAGCCTAATCCAGGCTAACTCGTTCCCTGGGCTCGCCGAGCCCGTCTTGAGTGCTGCTAATGCGGCCTCGCCAGCGAGACGGCCTTCCCATCACCGCTAGCGTCGGCCGCCGGTTTCCTGCCCATTCTTATTGTGTTTGCCGAGGAATCGGGGAGAGGGGCGGCGTTCCCCAGCGAAGGTGGCGGGCCCCGCTATACGGACGCCGCGGGGGCGCCAGCGCGTGCCACGGCGGCGGAGCAGAGCGCCAAACCCGCTACCCCCCCCCCCCTCCCCCCCAAAATATACAACAGACGATCGGCCGCGCGCAGGACGGAGGGGAGAGGAGCGCGCGTACCTGTGAACGCGCCGTTTGGTGCGACGGAGAGCCGGGGGCGTTTTTATTAGCGCGGCGGCGTAGCGCGGGGCGAAAGGAGAATAAACACGCGGCCGGAGGCCGGCGGGCGGCTTTGATCCGCGATCCCGGAGCCAAATCTCCCGCTCATCTGCAGCCCGAAGGCTACGACTGCCGGGGAGAGCGGGAGAGAGAGAGAGGGGGAGAGAGAGCGGGGGGAGCAGGAGAGAGCGAGGGAGAGAGAGCAGGGGGAGCAGGAGAGAGAGCGGGGGAGAGAGAGCGGGAGAGAGAGAGCGGGAGAGAGAGAGAGAGCGGGGGGAGCAGGAGAGAGAGCGGGGGAGCGGGTGGCCCTGCTAACAAGAGGGGGAGTGGGTCTCTGAAGAAAGGAATGCTGGGTAGCGGAGAGAGAGGGCGCAGCGTTGATCGCCTCGCCGTATCAACGCTGCTCTCCTCAGTGGAGAAAATGGGCCAGCGCTGAGCGTGTCTGTCACAGGTCACCTGAACGAGAGCTCCAGTATCATCTCTCACAGTTTTATTTCCCCCCAGAAAAGCTGCACACGTTCTGCTTTATGCCCTCCTGATCGGTTAGTGCTAATGTATTGCCGTTTTTAAAAAAACATCCTTACTGTGAATAGTCTTTGTTTTTTATGTGAATGTTCCCTGTTGCTCAGAGGAAGGTTCTTTGGAGCGGTGCTTTGCAGGCAACGGCTGCTGTGTGCTCTTGCTTTTGGTGTGTGTGTGTGTGTGTGTGTGTGTGCGTGTGTGTAAGTGTGTGTGGGTGTGTGTATGTGTTAACTAAACAGAGGGAAAAGTCAGGCCAAGTACTTAGGCAGGTCGACTCTAACGAGGAGCGGTCCGTCTGGCCGGGCGGGGCCGGGGTGGTTAAGTGTGATGGATTTGGGGAGGGCTGGCCAGGATTAGCCGCCAAAGTCAGCCAGGTTTGCTGGGCCGCAGGCAGCTGCACAGGCTTGGCGGGTCATCCCAAACCCCCCTCCCCGCCCCCCCTCACCACCACCACCACCTCAAAACCCCCCACCGTACCCCCAGGCCCACTGGAAAGGGCCCAGGCCGCCCCAGCCCAGTACCGAACATGCCGTTTGAATTCAGAGCAGCGCGGGCCGGGTTTAGCAGAGGGCCCGTGCGCGCAGCTCAGGTTTCCAGATAAGCCGGCGTCTCGGGGTTCGTGGCAGGAGAAGCTCGCTGGCTTCAGGGGGACCGTTGGGCCCCCTTCTGCAGATGGGATGCCTGGAACTGCAGAAGCGGAGGCCAGGGACCGCGATCAAGGGGAGGCCGGTGATGCCATTAAAGGGGAGGTTGGGGACAGAGCTAAAACAGTTGACACGCATTTAGGGAGACTGTGAGAATAGCATTAAAGGGGAGGTTAGGGACTTCACTGTAGGACTGGCCGGGGACAGTCTTGCAGGGGAGACGGGAACAACATTAATTTAATGTTTGGGAACATGCTTCACTGTCCACTCCTGTCACTCACACACATTTATACTCACAGCCAGTGTTGGCAAATCCTGCTTTTACTGGTTTAAGTGTTCTTATTTGGAAACTGCTTTCAATGAAAGCAGAAACAATATTATTATTATTATTATTATTATTCAGCAGCCATAGCACCCAGTAACTGTCCTACGCCTAATGGCTGAACCAAAGTGGTGCTTGACTTTGAGATCTCTGGGGAACGCCAAATTGCTGCAATACCTCAGTGCAGTAATGGGGACACTGTACTGTAGGAGTTTGTCTTTCAGAAGAGACGCTACAGACTGGATGAGTCATTGAAGGTCCCATGGCACTTATTGCGAAGAGGAGTTTCCCCGGTGTTCCGTCCAAATGCCCGAGCCCCAGCTTGCTCTCACAATCTGCCCATCTAATCATTTTACAGTTTAATTGGCTGAAAAATATTTTCCTCCTCCACCTGAGGGGGAGGGATATATGTGGTGATTGCTCCTGCTGCAAAATGACTGCCGTCCGTCACGCGATGGGGAGCTATGCCCCGCCCCTTCACTGCAGATAAATTATGCATTACATTGCATAGAATTACATAGTGAAAGTATGTGGTTGTTGTTGTTATTGTTATTATTATTATTAGTAGTAGTAGTAGTAGTATTAGTATTAATATTATATACACGCTACAGTAATGAGTAGATTTTCACTCCATGGTTATTCAATTGTAGTGGAAAATGCAGCAGTACCTGTCCTAAGACAGAGGACGTTATGCTCTAAAAATCACTATATATCCTTTCCATTCTTAAATGTGTGCTTTTCATTCAGAGAGATGAGATGGGTGAATCAGCAACGGGTCTGAATCATGACGGTATCTTGCATTGTAAGAGAGAAGCGGCAGGTTAAAAAAGGAAGCCTTTTTTTCGGGTGAACGCTGAAAGCAGTAGGGGACATGGAATCGTTTACACGGAGGAGCGCCATCGTTTATGTTGGCCGATCAGCGGCGTTTCGCAGTCTGACGGAGAAACTTCTGTGTGGGAGGGTATTTCATAAACATTTCTTGTTTCCTGTCATTAGAGTGCAGAATTTATTTGTGCTTATTAAGCTAAGCTTCAAAGCTAAGGAAGTAACTCTGCCTCTGAAACGTCCCAGGTTTTCCCCCATTTCCTACCTCTGAATAAAAACAGTTTGATTACAATAAACAAGGGATACGTAGCATGGTGACATGAACGATTATTAACGATGAAGGAACCGTCTCCCGTGTTTACAGTGGACAGTGGCTATACTGTAGGTTTTGGTTGGGGGAAAAAAAGACATTTGATTCAAAAGGAGTTTCCTGTCTTTGATCACGTTAAGTCAGCTCGGAGCCAGTCTAGCGGCTTCGTTTTACAATTGGAGCCTAACATTTTCACAGGACTTAAAAAAAACCATTTTTTTTTCTGGATGGGTGGGGGGTGGGGGGTACTTACTGCCCTTCAAATTTTGCTACAGCGCTCATGGTCTTTGAAGGCACCCAAAGCCTCTCCGTAGCGTTCTCATGCAGCCTCAATTTCACGCCGTATTCCCGAGCGTCAGAAAAAAAGGATCCGTTGCTAACCTTCCCCTTTTTCTCGCGGAAACCCGCAGGTTTGTTCTGCTTTTCACGAGCGCTCCGCGTGCCTCCGCTCGTGTTCTTCCTCGCGTTCCTTCGTCAAGGAAAAAAAAGGGAGCCCGGCCTTCCTTCCGCGATCGATTCGCGCCGTGCGACCTCTGGAGAAAAGATTTCAGACCCTTTCAACTGTGGAGAAAAGATTTCAGGCTCGTACCTGGGCACAGCGAACAGGCATTCACAGGTAGACGTACTAAAGGAGGTCTCAGTGAGCTCTGTGTGGCTACCTTTCAGAACACTTACCTACTAACCGTTTGTTTTTGTCCACTGAACTGTTTTTAGGGTTTTATTTCCAGGCACCATTTTGGAGGAAATACAACAAAGATTTGCTGTTAGCCTCAGAATTTTACCAATATATATATATATATATATATATATATATTTTTTTTTTTATTTTTTTTTTAATAAAGTTTGTTGTTTATAATATTTTAAAACAAGTTATTTAATTGATCATTTATTTATTTATTGCATAAATACGTTTTGCATCGACCATATTAAAAAAACATGCCTTATGGAACCTATAAACTGGGTATGCCAGGCTATGAAATGGATTTGAATGCTTTTTGGAAAAGTAAAAAAAAAATGTGAAAGAATGGAGATAATTTTGGTGAAAGCATTTAGCGGGCAGACGGCGGCGTAGTCCGTGGATGGGAACGCTAGCGCCCGGCGCTCCAGATCTGAGGGTCGGGCAGCGGGGAGTAAAGGCTACAGATAAAGCCGGCGGAAGGCTCCGCCCTTTTGGCCCCGACCGCGGCTCCACGCCAGAGCGGAGAGCGGACCCAGGGCGTGAATTATTCAGAGCGGGGAGATCTTGTGCTGTTGTTGGAGAGGGTGGGGGGGAGGCGGGGGGGGGGGGGGGTGAAGCCAGCTGCCTCCATCAGCGAATCATCAAAGAAGCGCCTGCTTCGCTTTAGAAAGAAGAACAAAAAAAGGGGGGGGGGGGCGGAGTGGCGAAGCGTCCTGTGACGCCTCATCTGCAGGAATGTCAGAGTGGGCATTTCTCTTTAATGCCCTTATTTACCGGAGGGTGGGGGTCACAGGTCGCCCGGTTAATATTTAGCGCGGGTCTCCTCCCGAAATGCAGTCACCGGAGACAAAGGGGCTCCATTTGGGACATTTGCGGTTACGGCACGAAATTCTCCGGTGGAAACTCGGCTCCGTTTCGGCAAAAAGCATCATTTGTAGTTGCGTGAGGAATATGGGTCAATTCAGCTGAAAAATGTTTTTTTTTTTGGTTATTCATGTTTTGTCTGTCAGTCACAGTGGTTGGATGCAAATTCCCGTGCACTGATTTAATGTTCTTGTGAGCGAGCGAGAGAGAGAAAGAGAGAGACAAAAGAAGATAATTTGTTTTGTTTTATATTATAAGAATGAGAACATTCTTTTTTTGATGAACAATTTATTTTCTTATTTTTTATTTTTTCCACTAGAAGCATGGGAATTATTCTGTATTTCTGAAACATTCTTTCATTGGCTTTTTGTGGACATGACGGAAACATGCACCACAAAGGAATAAACCAGAACAAAAGTCACAATGTGCAACAAAGGAAACCGTTTCAGAAGATGCGGGATAAGAGGACCTGAAGACATCGGATGGGCTTTGAAGTACGAAATTGGTTACCACGAGCGTGCAAAAGAAAGATTCACGAGTGAGATGTTTCGGAGCTCGTACCTAAGATGCCCGAGTAAGACGTTTGGAAGCTAGCACCTAAGATTCGCGAGTAAGACGTTTGGAAGCTAGCGCCTAAGATTCGCGAGTAAGACGTTTGGACGCTAGCGCCTAAGATTCGCGAGTAAGACGTTTGGAAGCTAGTGCCTAAGATGCCCAAGTAAGACGTTTGGAAGCTAGTGCCTAAGATGCCCGAGTAAGACATTTGGAAGCTAGTGCCTAAGATGCCCGAGTAAGACGTTTGGAAGCTAGTGCCTAAGATGCCCGAGTAAGACGTTTGGAAGCTAGTGCCTAAGATGCCCGAGTAAGACGTTTGGAAGCTAGCGCCTAAGATGCCCGAGTAAGACGTTTGGAAGCTCGCGCCTAAGATGCCCGAGTAAGACGTTTGGAAGCTAGCGCCTAAGATGCCCGAGTAAGACGTTTGGAAGCTAGCGCCTAAGATTCGCGAGTAAGACGTTTGGAAGCTAGCGCCTAAGATTCGCGAGTAAGACGTTTGGAAGCTAGCGCCTAAGATTCGCGAGTAAGACGTTTGGAAGCTAGCGCCTAAGATGCCCGAGTAAGACGTTTGGAAGCTAGCGCCTAAGATTCGCGAGTAAGACGTTTGGAAGCTAGCGCCTAAGCGAGCAGTAGATCAGGTTGCGGGTGGTTGTGGAAGTCTGTGGTTCAGTCACTCTCCTGTCTGTAACAGTGTCCCAAAATGCATATTCACACAAGCCCAGCCGTTTGACCGAACGTAACCGGATTTAGTTACGCCATCCTTTGCAGCGGTGTCACTGCAGAGAGGTTCTCCATAAGATCAGACGTTCGGAGATGCCAAAACCATTAAGAACAGCAATAGGAGGGGAAAGGGGTGTGATGACTCCTATTTGAGTGGCGTATCGCATAGCCAATGAAACGGGAATGAGACTGGGGGTGGGGGGGGGGGGGTAGCGGGGCTGGGGGAGTAGGGGTGGGGGGTGGGACATTAGCAGAAGAGAAAAGAAAAAAATGTGAAATGGATGCGCAGTAAAGGAAAAGTGGTTCCAGCAGCATCTTGGTGCTGTGGGAGGTCACCCTGAGTGACTCCCCCCCCCCCTCCACCCACCCACCCACCCCACCTCCTGAATGTGTCGTCAGCAGGTGCGCAGGGGTCACATCTGCCTAGTGCTGAGTGATGGAGCACTGTCACTTTCCCCAGTGTCACTTTTCCGCTTCACTGCTTCAGACCACAACCTCGCCACCCAGCCTGCCAGAAAAGATACACACACACACACACACACACACACTATCCTTAACCACACACACACGCAGTCCTAAAACACAAACACACAACCCTAAAACACAAACACAGACACGCACACATGCACACACACAAACACAGTCCTCAAACACAAACACAGAAACGCACACACACACACACACACACACACACACAAACACAGTCCTAAAACACAAACACAGACACGCACACACACACACACAAACTCACAAACAAACCTGAAACACAGTGGCACACACACACACACACACACACAAACAAGCACACGCATACACAGTCCTGAACCACGCACATGCACACACACACACACTCACATGCACACCCACATACATACGCACACACACATGTATCCGGTCACACCATTCCTGCTGTGTTTGCTTTTACGGGTGACTAGCTGTTTGAGTAGTCCTCGTTATTCTGAGGGAGAGGACGCGAAGAGAGAGGGGGCAGAGACGGGGGACGGGGGACGGGGGAGGGGGGAGGGAGGGAGGGGGGGGGAGGGATAGGCGCTTCGGTTGTTTGTTTGGATTGCGTCCTTGCCGGTGGAGAAGGAAGGAACAAAAAAAAAGAGCTGAAATCAGCTCACATCAGCAGCAGCTGGTGCGTGCGTTTGACGCGGATGATGTATTTACACGCAGAACAGGACTGTCACAGTTGTGGATTTTCCCACTCGTCTGTCGCTAGCCCCGAGCCCAGGCAATTCCTCCTCCGCTCAGCCCCCGTGCCGTGCCACGTTTTACTGACCCGCACCCGTTTCCGCCCGTCCCGTCGGTCCGAGCGCCAGCGCTGGAGTTTATTACGCTGCCCTCGGTGTGTTGCCCACGGTCAGTCTCTCCATTATTCATAACTTTGATTTGCGAGCTGTGGTGCGGTCGAGCGACACCGGGGTCTGTTTGTATTCACCGTGACACCGGCTGTAACTAACTCTGGGTGGACTGGAGGGTCGCAAGCAAGTTTGCTGCCACTGCAGAACATAGTAAAAGGGGGTTGTGCTGAACAGAGTAAAAAAGGGCACATTAAATGCGATCAAATTTAACAAATTAAAGTTTTTATTTTGTTTTATTTTTTTAAATGGGAAAGTAATAATAGGTGTCTCATACTAATATATTTTGAAATATTTTAAATATGAGATTTAATTTCTAATGACATATTTATTGAATGTTACGTATTTAAAGGAAGTGTAAATTGATATTTTATATCGGCATTCTGAGTGCTCGTTTGAAAATTTGAAAATATTATCACCAGTGTGTCTGGAGTACAGCAAATTTTGCCTTCAGTTTAAATATGTATAAGGATGTGTTCTGACACATCAGGGAACCTTCCTGCAGATGTCCAAATGAGGAAACACAGTGCGCACGTCCTGTTTGTTGTTTCGGGGTAAAACAGTAAGACTGTTCTTACTCCCGGAGAGTTTTAAAGTGGGCCACCGGCTCGCAGTCGGTTCCCCGTTCCCTCCTGTAAATTTGGGGGACCCGCAGTCTGTGCTGCCGGTCCAGACTGACGGGGTGCCGTCTACGCTAATGGGTGATTCGGGAGGTAATCTTATTTCCCCATAAGCAGGTTTCAGATCAGGAGACGCGCTGCCTGCTCACGCCTAGCCTAGCGCCCCTGCCCGTCCCATGGCCCTTATCAGCCCCCATAAACCATTACAGGACAATAAACAAAGAGAGAGCACGCCCGATCATCCACATTCCGCCTTCTCTCGCTCTCTCTCGCTCTCTCATCTCTCTCTCTCTCTCTCTCTCTCTCTCTCTCTCGCTCTCTCATCTCTCTCTCTCTCTCTGTCATCTCTCTCTCATCTGTCTCTCTCTCTGTCTCTCTCTCATCTCTCTCTATTCCTCCTGTCTTACACTGTTTCTTTGTCCCCCTCTGTCTGTTTCTCTCTCAACAAACTCTTCCCCATCTCCTTCTCTCCCTCCCCTTTGATTTCAATTCAGAATGCTTAATAGCCATGGATTACGTTCATGATTTAGACACTGCAATAAGTTGAATGGGTTGCACAAAAATGTACAATAATAATAATTTTTTTAAATAAATTATAATAATAAGTAAGTATTATTGTTATCATTATTATAATAATTGTTGTTGTTATTATTATTATTATTATTATGCTAATAATAACAAATAACAATTGTTATTATTATCATATTTTTATTATGGTTATTATACTGCTGATATTATTATCATTTATCATCCAAAATCAACAGTATAATCCAGTGTGAAAGTACCATCAGTGTGCAGTGTGAGTGCTGCAGCTGTGTGTGTGTCTGAGTGTAAATCAGGCCGGGCCGCCGCGCTGTCCAGGCCGCGGGTGTCAGCGGCGCACTGGAGGGAGGCGTGGAGCACGCGGTCGCTGCCCGCTAAACGGGAGCATTAAGACGGGTCTGCGGCCGCCGCGAACGGCCAGTCCCTTAGCCTCGTTAGCGTGAGCTCGCGGCTCCGAAGGGGCCCGTCGCCGGGAGGGGGGCGCTGGGGGGGCGCGGGAGGACACCGAACTCCACCGGCGCGGCACGTACGGGGGGAGAGAACGAGCCGCGGATAGGAGAGGCGCGGAGAGAGAGCGCTACGCAGACGCGCGGCCGCCGTCTCTCTCTCTCTCTCTCTCTCTCTCTCTCTGAGCGCGGAGCGAGCGAGCGGCAGGGCTCTCTGCACTCTTCCTGCATTTTGATTGCCTCAGCAACATGAGCAACTTTTTTCCTTTATTTAATTTTTTTATTTTTTTGAGGAGTATCGTTTTTTCTTTTCTTTTTTTGTTGGCCAAAAAAAGTATGCCATGGGAGAAGCTGCTGTTGTTTTTGCAGAAATGTGAAAAGGGCTTGTTTTTTTTGTTTTTTTTAATAAAAGGGTTAGGGAATTTTTTTTTTAAATCAAAGGTTTAGGGAGATCCCCCCTCCTGTCTAACGTGGGCGGAGCTGAGCCCACGCAGGACGCCGTATGAAAACACGCCGGACCCTCAGCCAGGCTCTGGAAAAAGAGAGGAGAGGCTCGCTCTCGGAGAGACCTTCAGAAAGCAGGCCAGCCAAGAAAAGGGGAAGGAAAACACGGCCATAATCAGACGAGAGAATTAGAAACAGAGAAAGTTTAGCTAATAAACATTTTCAATGTGCCCCGAGGCATCTCCGTGTTTATTACCCCGCTGTCTTGGATTAATTTTTTTTTTTGCCTCCCAAGATGTTGTAGGTAGATTTTATTAATTCTCACTGGCAGCGCTTAATGAAAGTCTTTTTCCCCTCTCCTTCCCTCTCTTCGACGGAGGGCTTTGATTCGTTTCAGAAACCCCCGCTTAATGCACGTGTCCATGTTATCAGCTGCCATGGATATACAGCAGACAAGGGAGAGGAGCAATCCATTTAAAATTTACTATCCCCCTTACCCGCCCTCCACTCACTCACCATTATCAGCACCAACACCCTACCCCTGGCCTGACCTCCCTAAAAAAACAAAAAAACTCCATTCCTTCTGGCAGGAGCCAGAACCCCATGTCTGCAAGTGCTCTGTCTCTCTTTCCCTCTCTCTCTCTCTCTCTGATGGCTCTCTCTCTCTCTCTCTCCCTCCCCCCATCTCTCTCTGTCTGTCTCTCTCTCTCCCCCAGCTCTCTCTCTCTCTCTCTCCCCCTCCCCATCACTGTCACACACACAAATGCACACACACAAAACACAAAAAAAACACACACACACACCCACGCTGGCCTCCGCTGGGGATTTGCGGGGCCCTCGAAGATGAAGAGCCCAGATTATCAGCGTCTGACCGCGGGTCCTCCCGCTCTTCCGTTTGACCAGGTAGTCCCTGAGCAGCCGGAGACCGGGCGGAGCCTGCAGCGCCGACGCCCCGAGACCCCGCCCCGCGCCTTCCTGGACCCGGCGATGCGCGCAGCATGGATGTGAAGGAACGCCGGCCCTACTGCTCGCTGACCAAGGGGAGGCGGGACCGGGAGCGGCGCTACACCAGCTCCTCGGGCGAGAGCGAGGAGTGCCGCGTGCCCACGCAGAAGTCCTACAGCTCCAGCGAGACGCTCAAGGCCTTCGACCACGACTCCTCCCGCCTGCTCTACGGCAGCCGCGTGAAGGACACCGTCCACAGGGAGGCTGACGAGTACGCCAGGCCAGGTCAGTCCAGAGCCGGGCGGCCTCGCCCTTAACCCTCTATGGTGCAGGATCACAAACGAGGGGTTAGAATGTTCCTGACTGAGCATTGTAATGCCGATGTAACAATCACTGCTAGGGGTCTAGAACTTGGAAATAAATAAAAAAATAAAATAAATTCCAAAAAACCAATTCTTCTAAAGGATTAAACACCCCATTCCCCATCATACACCCTGTCTGCTGGAGTTTGGTTTTGCCCAGATATTAAACAATCATTATATATTTAAACATGTAATATATAATTCATATCCTCTGTGTGTGTGTGTGTGTGTGTGGCATGTGTAAAATTGGGAAAATATTTTCTCATTTTTGCAAATTAAATCTGAAAGATGATGTCACTACGCTTCATTCATTTATCCGGTTAGCGTAGCCATGGCTAATTTAAGCAGGACTCGATGAGCAACAGGTAGAGTAGATGGAGGGCCGGAGGCTGGTGGGAACAGTATCAAATTAAAGCACGTGAGTGGTCCTCTCAATGAAGTGGGGCCCTTTAAGTAGGCCAGTGAGGCTTAGAATAAGAGGTAGACTTAAGCTCCTTATCTCTACACGAAGGCATGGCCTTGCACTACTACACTGTTTCTCAAGACACGTGGTGCTTATTTATTCCTTTAAAAGTTTTTCTAAGCGGTACACTAAACTATTGTGGTATTTTAGAAAATATTACAAATCTACTCGTTAATGCCTTGTCAATTAAGAGATTTAATAGATACAGTTGCATTATGTGCTCAATGTATGCAATTACATTAATTTATATTGTAATTAACAAGTGAATAACAGATGTCACATTTGCGTGATTTAGTGTAAAACAACCCGCTATGACAACAATGTTCAAAGATTGAAATGGCAGTTCAAGTTTCATATTTTAATATTACATTTCGATAATGTAGTAATAAAATGTTACATTAAGCCGCTCCCTGGTCTATTTAGTGACTTTATATGTTTATATAAGCATGGTGACTTATGAAAATTTTCGTTGTATGTTAATTTTAAGTTAATGAACATTGCTAAGTTTTAAATAAAATGTAATCACTATCTTTGCATGTCATTGGAAGGAAATCCTTCTTTTTTCATGTAAAATGCTTTCTTTTATTGTTTGTTTGTCATAAGTATACATTTTGTTCACTCATTTGCCAAACAAATAAATGCACAGTGTTTTGGGAGAAGGTAGAGTTAATTATTCGGGGGATAAGGTAAAGGAAGTAAATATCACGCCAATTCTGTGGAATACATAAATGTAATTCATATTGTAATTCATATTGTATTTTTATTGGCCTTTAAGAAAAAGTTCTAGTTGGCCTAGCAGGCTTTATTGGTGTGGTGAAATATGAAATGTATATCAGCTGAACTCTGACACTTTAAAATATAATTTTGATTTAAAATTTTTATCATTTTACTTTTTAAGAATTTAGTTTCAACAACTTCAAAAATAAAATAAGCAACACATCATATAACAATCTCAGTATTTCTTCACTTAATCATTCTTCAGTATTTTACTAAAATGACAGGACAGAAAAGCTTGTGCTTAATGCAAATACAGGAGATCTCTCTGAACGGAAAGAGTGATTATGGTTGTTTAAAGAGTATAAATTTTCTCCTAGCCCTTAGCAGCTGTGTGGACAATATGAAATATATATATAAAAATACAGAGAACTCTAATTAAAAACTGATTTTAAGGTCTTTTAAATCTACCCTACTTAGCCAGTATAGAATTTGAGGCTGTGCTTCATTCTGTTACAGAACTCTAATTTCGATCCCCTAAACTGTAATAAAACATAATCCCCCCCCCCACCTCCCACCCCCCAATAACACGAGGCTTTGTGTCTCCACTTTTTGGATAGATTGACCAAACAGACCTCGGAAAAACAATTAAGTGACAGACGAGAGCCTGTAGTTCATGTGGAGGAACGGACCTGTAATAAAAATGTTCTCTTTCAGGCTTGTTCGGTGTGTGTGCTCCTTGGTTTGCCTCCGTACTTCAAGCAGGAAATACTTATTGCGGTAATAGAGCCATTATTTTCAAGGGACGTAGGCAATAACAGCCTGGATTACAGTTTAAGATTAGAGGTATTACACATCTGGAGAAAGTAGACAGTTTGCATGAAGTCTGTAACTGTTGAGGGAAGAGAATGAAGTGAATGAATAATACATGGAAGCAGTTTTAATTGGATGTTTTGAAATTCTCCACAGGAAAATAAGCTAATATTGGCTGTGTGCAGAATATTCTACTGGCTTCAGAAATAATTGAAGATTTCTTAAAATTAAAGATCTCTTGTTCTGTTTTTGCATTAAGCCATAATATCCTATTTTTCAAAATTATTTTTCTTGCTTTTATATATCTATCTATATATATATATATATATATATATATATATAATATTGTTTTATTTGTTCTGCTAATTTTGTTTTTGCTTGGTAGACTGTGAAACAGAAATGTAAAAGCTTAATTTCTTTTAAAATAATTTTTCTTTTATTATGTTTAGATGCATTTGTAGCATTTTAAACATAGTGTTTCTGTGTCAGTGTATTAGTCATACGCACAATAAAATGCTCTGCTTCATTTTAAGTTTTTATCAGTTTTATATAATTCCAAAAAGGATCAAATGCGCTGTTTTAAATCTAGTTGATTTAACGTGGGACTTTTCATTCCGTATAATATTCTCATTATCATTAGCAACCCAATTTCAAATGCAATTAAAAAAATAATATTCTGCTGTTGTTTGCTACATTTCATTTATTAGGAATACCCCTAATTAGCATGCATACAATTACATATCTTTTTTAATGTTTCAAGACAAATGAATACATAGGTATTTGTTATTCAGTGCATGTACTATATATATAATTAAATTGTATCAATGTTACTATAATATGAATTATATTTTAGCATATTTATTTTTAAGATTACATTTTTGTAAACTACCTTGTCACCAATTCCCCTGTAGAAAAACAATAATTATAATAATCATCCATCATAATAATAACCATCACCGTCAGAATGAAACAAATAATTGTGGTGATACGACATCATCGTTTGATTGCGAAAGCCATTGTCCGTTCTCCTGTTATTTTTGTATTTATTGATTTTTATTTTTATTTTTTTTGGCTCTGAATTGAGTATACACGTCGAAAGCGCAGAGACGGGTCTGGAAATCGGCAAGCAGATTAGAACAGCCTCGGTTATTATCCCGGCTACAGAAAGCGGCCATAAAATGGCGCAGACATATTCACCACCATCTGCACCAGATTATTCCCCGATGAGAGCGACTCACTGATATTGATATTCCAGTAGGCTCCGTGAGAGACATCAAGGGCCCCATAGTGATTTCAGTCATAATCCAAATTCTCATTTCCTCCCGAACAGTTTCAGAGGGGGACCAACCGGGGCGGAAAACTGGTAACCGTGCTGCAACAAGAGAACGTGCGGAAATGGGGATCCAACGAAAATGAGTCAATCGACAAACTACATAAAATTATTGATATTCTCCTGTATACTCTAATACTGTAATAGAACACATGAATATTTGATGAGGATAACGGGGCCATTTAGCCAATCTAGGCATGACATATTGCGTGCTTTCTATGAATTTATAGTCACAGTCTAAGGAAAATGTTATTAAAACGATTAAACTATTATTCAAAAAAACTAATTTTAAAAATCGTATTAAAACTATTAAATTATTCTTAAATTATTAAATTAAACTATTATTAAACTATTATTCAATCAAAAAAAAAAAAAAGCACTTCTGTAGGTTGTAACGGGAATTCTCAAAGCATCCAAAAAGATGTAATCTGGACTTCGCCACTGCAGCAGGTCCACGGGCTCCAATTGGCCACCCCCCCCCCCCCTCGGGGAGGTGGAGGAGGCCTGTCAGTCCACAGGGCGGACCCTCCCCTCCCGGCCTGACGGACGGCTCCGTTTAATGGGGCCCCCGAGCCGGGCTCTCCGCCAGCACTAACACAGTATCCGCGGAGCCTCGGAGTCGCCGTGTCGGAGAGAGGCACTCCTCCGAGCGCCGGATGTTTCAGAGGGGCGCGCGGGCCGACCCGTTCCCTCCCGAATCATCGGAGAAGGAACAAGTCGCATTCCTAAAAATCCAAGTTTTAATATAGAAAAGAAAATAAGATTTTGTCACTTTTTCTGTCAGTATTTTTTTTTGTTTGATTCTGAATGAATATGCTGTCTAAGCAACAAATTTTTTTTTGCTAAAATGTGTATCTTTTATTGCATTTATCAAGGAATTTTACAGACAAATATGGCGTCTTCTGAAGCCTGGTTTTTGTAGAAATTTTAGCTTTGAGGTCTGTTATCACCGCTTTCATTTTGGTTTTGCTGTATGCGATGAGAGATGAGTGAAGATTCAATTCAGCAACGCAATCCAGTTTCTCACTTCAAAAAATTTTAATTACTGTTCCGTTGTTTCTCTCAGTTTGTTTTAATAATATGTCCTTAGGTCTGCAGTTATTTAAATGTTTGAGGAAGCTACAGTTCACTCCACGCGCTGTTTGCAGAAACAATGCTTTCGGTACACGGTGTCAGCCCCCCCCCAGCAATAGCCGCCATATCAGTTTCCTGCTCCTTTCTTTTGGTAACCCGGGTTCTTTTCAGCGTTCAGTGCTTGCTGAGCAGAATTCCCCCAATTTACCTGCCAGGTTTACAGGTCACTCCTTCACCCCAGGGCTGTTTATGGTTCCCCACAGAAAGCTAAGAAAACAGACCCGAGTGGCTAGCAAAGAGGGGTCGCATCATTAAAAAAACAAAACAGAAAAAAAATAAAAAAACAGGAGTCATTGTGGGGAAGCATGAAGCTGCAAACTGGAATCTGTTTTCATGGTTAAACACACAGAGTGAGTCACAGACTTGGTAAAAAAAAAAATGTTTTTTAAAAGATTAATACCTTTTTCTGTTGTTTTGTGACACCTCAGAGTGACCAGGGGGCTGATTGGTTGTTTATTTGGCCCGATGTGAAGTTAAACTGAATTCTTAGAGCGGGGCTCTGATAGGAAATCAATAAGAAATAACAGAAGCGCTTATTTGTGGGACGGCGCTATTGACCCTCCGCCCCGTCGCTCTCTCTCTCTCTCTGTTTTTCGACTCCTCCCTCCTGCGCTGCAGCGGGGCAGAACTTTAACCTGCGGCAGCTGGGGATATGCGAGCCGGCGGCGCGCCGCGGCCTGGCCTTCTGCACGGAGATGGGCCTCCCGCACCGCGACGCCGAGAACGAGGGCGTGATGTCGCCCGAGCACGCCGTGCGCCTCTGGGGCCGCGGCGTCAAGTCGGGCCGCAGCTCCTGCCTGTCCAGCCGCTCCAACTCCGCCCTCACCCTGACCGACACGGAGCACGACAACAAGTCCGACAGCGAGAACGGTGAGTCCCCAGCCCGCCCCGCCCCCCTCTTCTCCCGCTCTCCGCCGTCTCGTCCCGTCCCGTCTCGTCCTCCGGCCGGTCTGCACGTCCGGGGTCGGGCCGTTAAACGGGATTTGTTTTGTCCACCGTGTCAGACTTAGGAAAACCGGTACCCAGAAAAAATTGAAAAAATGAAAGGCCAAAGATCTGCTGGAAATGTTTTCTTGCCGCCTGGCAGGTCGTGCCAGCCCCTCCCCCTTGTTTGTGCGGAGCCCCCTGATTGGTCGCTGCGGTTTCCCCCCCGAAACGCTTTCGTGGGCAGACAGGTCCGTTGACGTGCCACGCCCCTTTAAGGGAATTAATCGGGGCTTCGACGGCCGCGCTCTGAAGAATAAAAGGCGAACTCCACACACGGTGGAGTCACCTGTTCCCCCACAAGGATGTGAGGCGGTTTTGATAAAGTTGCCCCCGCCCCCCCCCCTGCCCCCCCCCCCCCCCAGGGGCCGCGGCGTAATCAAAGATGGCTTTGTGAGCCCCCCCCCCCCAGCTCCGAGACTCCTCCGAGACGTTTGGGAGCGTGGAGACGGTTGAAGGAGCACGCACAATGGCTGATTAACGGGGCGCGGCGGTTTGAAGTGCAAATCGCGCTCCTGCAACCAGAGGAGACGTGCGGGTTTTGAACTGTTGTGAGAGTAGGACGAGGTACAGACTTTTTTTTTTTTTTTACCACGTTTTTGCCGCGTTTAAAGTGCGTTCACGTGCCCGCGCCCTTCATTTTGGTGTGCGTTTTTTAAATTTGACGTGTCTGGAAATATTTTTTTTGGAAGTAGGGTTTGTTCATCCACCTCCAAGGTCTTACAGGGTGCTGGAGTGTTTTATGGGTTTTCTCTCAGTATTTGTACAGAACGGGTCATACAGTGTAGGCATTTGGAGTTAACTGAGTGTGGTCTACCTGTGTAACCATTTACAGTAATATAAACAGCTGTGTACCTCACCAAAAAGCGGATTCATTTTTACTTCAGTTCGCTTTCCGTGGTTTGAGTAATTGTCTTTGTGCTTTCGGCTGTTTCAGTCCTGATGTGCGGTGGGTGCATTCTGCACAGAAAACTGCATACAGGTGTTGTCTGTAAATTAAATGACCTTAAAAAAAGCCCCTTATTAAATAAGTGAAATTAGCATTGTTTTGTCTTAATTAGTGATGTGCAGAGGAAGAGACTGCTGAATTTGCATTTTTATTTTTTTTTTTTTAATTTGGAGCAATTATGATCTGAATTTATAAAAACACTGACTTTACGATGCTCTGAAGCCAACATATTCCAGATCATTAGCTGAAATGCCCTAAGGGAGGAAGGGCAATGTTGTAGTAACAAACACATTTCTTAATATCTAGTTGTTATTTTTTATTTTATTCTGCTACATTTGGTTTGGATTTATAATTGCAAGGATGTTCAGTTTAACTCTTTAGGTGAATGGAATCACTGCAGGCAATATTGCTGTTTAGAGTTCTGAGAAATGTTAGATTCACTGACAGGCAGATGGCTGTGAAGTTTCTGTGTATAATTTAAGGTTTTTACTCAACATGTATTAGGTGCAGAAAGCGAAATAGTATTAATACTTTCGAGCAAATTTTAATATCAAGTCTAAGTTTATAGAGAGCATTCATAAAAGTCAAAAAAAAATTTTACATTTAAAGATGTTCAAACATTTAATTTAATTTGTTTACAGGTTTTTGACATTTTAACATGAACATAGCCCCAGTGGCTGTGTTACTGTATCTTGTATTAGATTTTTTTCAGAAAGGTGTTGGAAAGCCCTGATCATCTGCAGTAAGCACTGCCTAAGAGTTAATGCTATTTCTTGCACTCAAATACATCCTTTAAAGTTCAGGGCAGAGGCTTTCCAAGAGCAGTTTCCCTTCCACGCCGGTGAACTTTTCCTTTAAAAAAGAAAAAAGAAACGAGAAAGAAAAGCACAATGGAGAATCGAAACGCTGCTGTAAATCACATGTGGAGTGTTGCTGCCAATCGTTCCTTGGTTTTAGATTGCAGTAATAGAGACAGGAAATTCAGGTCACCCGAGTCCAGTGCGCCTCTGGTGAGGTGGGGCGGGGGGGGGGGGGGATTGGAGGGAGGCAGCCGTGCGCAAAGTGGGTGAGCTTTTGAAGGTGGGGGGGGGGGGGGGGGGGGGGACATTTGAGACAGGGATGAACATTGCCCTGCTGCCACCACAACAGCTCGACGAGGCCGGTGCAGATCTTCAGCCATCCTGGGGGAGCCGGAGGTGGCGAATCAAAGGAGGGAGCTCTGACCGCACGCTCTTCCTTTTCACGTCCCCGTGTCCAGGGGCACGCCGTCCGCCCAGCACAAAGGGCGCGATCCGCTGCCTTTTGTCAAAAGTAAAAACACCGAATCCTCTGCCAGTTCCATTCCCCGTCGAACCCCTCCCCTTAATGTTTCATTCTGTGAAATATTCAGCGAGTTTTTCTTTTTCTTTTTTCTTTTTTGGCACAGCCATCCATTTGAATAAAAAAAATAAAAAAGCAAGCCAACAAATAAATATGTATAATGTTGTTGTGCGTAGGACCGCTTCAAAATGGCACCCCGTTGCCCGGGTTACTTTCAGCCATGTTGTCGCGGAGAGCGCGAAGGCGGCTTCCTGTAATTCCTCTGAATTGCGTCGTGTCAGAAGAGCGCGCCGCGCCGCGCCGCGTCGCCACTGATCCTCCCGAAAACTCTGATGTGCGCCTCCTCGGGAGTCAGCCGGGACGTGTCTGGAGGGCTCTCTGACGATTCGGGGTCTTGTTAGCGCGGAACCCCACTGTGGCTTTTATCTCTGCGGTTCCTCCCCCTCCCCAATGATTTAAAAAAAAAAAAATTTTATTCTCGCAATATACACCGCGTGCTAAAGAACCAATCCTGTCGAGAAGTCGTGCATCACGCGTGATACTGTGAGCAGGGGTAACCACCCCCCACCCCCCAAACCCCCCCATCTCATCCTTGTCCTTTTTTAAGAGGAAGGTTCATAATGGTATATTCTGCTTTTTATGCCGTAAACTACAAATGATGTCATTTCCTGTAGATTTTGTCAGCTTGTTATTGATTGGCTTCATAATAATCATTTTTTAAATTTTTTTATTGTATAAGTCAAGAATATAGGGTGTTTTGTTTTGGTATATTTTTGCCCAAAATATAAAACATATCAAAGACTTGCAGTAATGAATAAATCGGATAAGAAAAATGACTTATTGCTTTACTTTCGAGCCATGGCTGCTGTAACCTGTGTGTCTCCTACCATCCAAATTACAGGTATTTAGATGCTTTAATCTCCTAATGATGAATTATTAAGTGTTGTCATATGATTACCATAGCACCTCTCTTAAATCCCACCTACAACAGATTTTGGGGGTGTTCAGTGAGTTGTGAAATTACAGTGATATAATATAATCCTTTAATCATATAAAGGTAATATGAAGACTGTAAACATAATGCTGTATTGGTAAATGGAAAAAAAAGAATAGGTTTTTCTTGGAAATCCCATTGTTTTGGATATACCAGTATTTTGTGCAAGATTATACGGTTTGTTTATTCATCTTTCAGAATGGTGGGAAAAACATCAGTAATCCATAAAAAAATGATGTTGTTTATAAAACAAGCACACACCGCCATCTATACTGTTATTTGGGGACATGGAAAGATGCTCTTCGTTTAGAAATTTAGCTTGGACCCCTGAGCGCAGTGAAATTATGGTGCTATTGTAACTCAGACATCTGTCTAAGACACTGTTTACATTGTACCCACACAACAGGGGGTACTGTGGTGTTTGCAGACTTTGGAAAATATTGCTATCGTGTGACGTGAATGTCATATTTATTTTATTTTATTTTATTTTATTTATTGAAAAAGAAAAAAATCTGAATCGCGTGTAGAATGTTAACTTTAGAAACCCCTGCCGCACTAAAACTCCTAAGTTAACCCAGGAGAAATTCTGAATACTTTGTATCCTTCAAAGTTTTCTTCGGTTTTGAGGAGCGGTACGGAATGAATTTAAATGAATTCTCCCTTCTTGGTGAAATATTAAAATGACAACGCTACAGCCAGTGTTCTTGGTTTCTTCGGCGAGTATCCTTAAGGCTCCAAGCGTACACGTTCTAAGAGAAGTTTAACCAACTGGAGGTGGCCCAGGGGCCCTCCTCGTGGGCAACAGGATGGGACGACTAACCGAACTCAGAAATGCATGACGGGGGCCCTCGAAAATCAAAGCCGCTCCAGGTCACAGTGACAGAACCCAAAATTGTGCGTGTGCATTCGAATTTGGCTCTCACGCATTCTACAGTTCTTACTGTCGCTAATTTCTCTCTCTTTGTCTCTCGCCCTCTGTCTCTCTCTCTCTCTCTCTCTCTTGCTTTGCCTGTTGCTGTGTACACTGTACAGCAAATCCGTTTCCCAGCTGGAGGGATTTGGTCAGCTGTGTCATTCCCCCCCCCCCCCCCCCCCCCCTCCCCCCCCGTTTGTAAGCCCCATGCTTCCCGCATTAATCCTCGTTGGTCAGAACACGATTGGAATGCCATTGTTCCATCCTGCCAGACGCAGCTCATCGCGCTTCTGCGGGAGCCTCACCCGGAGTGACTTACGATGCTTACGCTTTCGCATCTTGTTTTGCTCTTTAGCCCTGTAGGTGGTCTCCTGTCCGACGTTCTTGACCACCGGCGTCAAGTTGACTCGCAGTTGCTTTGAGATGCCGGTGGCCTGTGCTTAATTACATTTTTAAATATGTGTAAGCAGCAAGAAAAATTCAGTAAACATCTCAACCGGCTTCGCCTGAAACCGGCCATCCTCACAGATCAATGTCAGGGTCAGTGTCCATGTGAACTCTTATTTCTGCCAAGTTGTGTCTTTGGCTCGTCGATGGCTTAAGCCCCCAGCTGCAAACACTCGATCCCGGCCTCCCTCTCTCTGTCTCTCTGTCCATTTAATAGACCCGTCTGATAGGTATCGTCCACATCCTATCCTCCCCCTTCTGAATTCCACTTGTGAACATTTCTAGATTCTAGATTCCTTGTGTCTAAGATTTCCTTACAATCAGTTCAAACCCAATAAAGGAAAAGATATCAAGCTCTATAAAGGATTTTTAATTTAACTATAAGAGTTGACAGGTTGACATGTTGCCACCCCCCCCCCCCCCCCCAATATGGGATGCTGTCCCAAACTCTTAATTTAATCATTAATTTAATAGAAGATAAGTACATAAGTAGTTTAAAAGAATTTGGGCTTCAATTAAGCTATTATCCAATCTTAAGTGCTGACAGGATGATGAGATCTGACAGAGAAATGCAGGGATGGAGAGAGAATGAGAGAGAGAAGTAGGAGATTATTTATGAGACAGCTACACAGTATGAGGTTCAAGGGTGAGACAGAGTCATACTCAGTGATCTCTGCAGAGGTAAGCACCTCTTTCCTCACAACCAATCAGTTCCATCTGGGTCATCCAACCGTCGCACTGCTCTGTGATGGTCTCTGAACTCTTTAATTAGGGTACAGCATTCATTTGATTTCCTGTGCATAAGGGGGGAAAATACACGTACGTGCAAAAGAAAGTATGATCAGTGGCTTTTCCTACATGCCTGGAAAGAGTCACTTGCTGCTGCTGAAAATAACGATTCCTTTCTTCTTATTCTTCTTCTTTTTCTTCTCCTTTGTGTTTGCCATCCAATTGATAGCACTGGCATTTTAATTAGCCTGTTCTGCTTTTTTTCTGTTCTTCTTTTTTTTTCTACAGTAAATAAATGAATTAATACATATAGTCGCAAACAGCAATAATGGGGGCCAAGCATATGTAAAGGCTCCAATTAGCAGACGATTGTATATCTACAAATGCATTGCAGACATATTCTGTGTTTACATGTGCAAAGGGTAAAAAAAAAAAATGAATTAAGCATTTTGCAAATAAACAATAGAACCAGGGGCTTTGTGGGATGCAAAGACAAGGCAGAAACCACTGTACCATCGAGCGGAATAATTTGACCAGGGCGTGCATTTAGTTCCTGAAGAAACTGTGAACTGAATTTACAAATTTATGGAAAATTCCTAGAGCCCTCAGCAACTGAAGTAGAGAGTCTATTGATGTGCAGTGGCCCTTTTTCCAGTTGCATTTATTTTCAGTGTTGCATATTGACAGTATGAAGGGGGGTAATTCCATTGAAGACAAGTTAATAATGTTATCTTGTCTGGTTGTACATCTCTTTCAATGGCTTGTCAAAAGATCTCTGCAATAGCCCTGCATTCAAGGAACAAAGGTAGGCCATTGCTTTGAAAGGAGGTATTGGCCTAATTGAGTCACAGACTTTGAAGATTTGAAATAAGGTAGACGTAGCATTTTTCCGTTCTTTTGTTTTGGTCTTAATGTGAATCTCAGCTTTTGGGGCTAACGCAGAGATCGGGGAGGATGTTATCCTTTGTGGGAATTACTGGTTCCGCGCATGCAGTATCAGCAAAGCCAACCGACATGGAGTACAATAGATAACTTCCCTCCGTAAATTGCGTTAGTGTTTGGTTTTTTTTTTTTTTTTTTTTTTTTAAATAAATGAGAACACAAAAGCTCGGCGTAATCTGCCTTTGAGGGAGCGTATCAGAAGGAACCGTTTCCGCCAATTAAGGAAAAGCGCCATCGAAGAACGTCTGGCGAGCAAATGGCAACCGGTGACATCACTGGCGGCTGAAGCGATCAGGCTCTTCCCCCGCCTGACAGTGATGGTGACCCTGGCTCCCCGGTGTGACATTGGTGACCTTCGTCCCTTTGTTTAGCGTGGATGTGCTATCACCGGCGCGCTTACTCACGCTCATCAGAGACAAAAGCGGCCCGTGTTTACAGAGACACACTCCGGCTTCCTCGGGCAACAGCGCAAGGCGAGATCGCGATACCAGGTGCGCATCTGGCCTTTCCGTCATGCTACGATGGCATAAACTAGCACAGAGAGAGCTGGGGGGACGGGGGCGGGGACGGGGGGGTTAGGGTCATAAAATTACACTTTTAAAAAAGGTTGTATTGAAAAGCTATGCCATGAGATGATTACTTTCGTGTTTTCTCGTACCTCTTTTACTACCGGTGTCAGCATTCAATTATGCTGTAGTCGTGGATGTTCCTTTTTTTTTTTAAATAAATAAAATTTCTAAATTTCTTACCAGTTTATTTAATAATTTTTTTTTGTATACCAGGCCATATTTTATTTCCCTGGAGATGAATAGAAACATGATGAAGAATCCCAGTTTGGTTGAATAATTCATGTACAGGTCAGGCCTCATTTAAGGCCTTTAATCTCTGTGTTTATCCATTGGTGAGAATCCAGACAAAACATGAACACTTCCCCAGCAAACCCGTGTCCAGCCCAGGGTCTGGATACATGTTAAAGCGTAGAGCACAGGCGTTTACCCGAACGCGTCTTCCGTTCAAACGTTTGGGCTCTGAGTGAGACTCCCTGGCTGGACTGCTCAGAGAGGTGAGAGGGAAGGTGCACAGGGAGCAGGTGGGGAACAGGACCAATGTGGCCTTTTTTTGTAGGGGGCAGATTGCACCTGGTTGGGAAAAAAAGAAAACCGAGCTCCCGGCTGGTCGTGGCATCACAGGTATTGATCAGAGAGGCACAGACAGGCAGCAAAAGTGATGTGGGAAGTACTGGGAGCAGCGGTGCCAGAGCTGGCTTCAAATTAAAAGCGCCCCTGTTTGACTGATAGCCAGCGGGAATTATTATCTAACTTTTTTTTTTTTTTTTTTTGCTGTTACGAATCAAGCTTCTGTGTTTTCTAAAGGACTTCAGAATCCCTTCGGTTGACTTGGCAGACCAAAACACACCGCGGTGAAAGAATGCATGCTGTGGTACGTGTGTTTAGTTTGCCAAAAAAAAAAAAAAAGAAAGATTCTGCTTTGAAGACGAGAGTTGATTGCCTCTCGTAAAAGTACATTTTGGAATGGGTGCCATTATCCTGCAATTATTACAGGGACGGCCTAGTGAAGGAAAGCTCCCAGCATGCCACCTTTCTGGTGTTTGCTATAGATTATTGCCGAAACAAAGGCCATTCAACTGATAGCGCTGGCATTTAATTAGTCGGTTCTGCTTCCCTTTTTTTCTTTTTGGGGGAGAGGAGGTATTGCATTTCAGGAGGGCAAATGGAGTCAAGTGACAATCCTGAAGCATAAATAAACATGACATAAATAAGTGCTTTCATTAATTTATGTGACTAATTCATAATGTATGTGGAATGAAAAAGAAAAGGCATGTTTTGTCATGGGCCTGAGACCGAGCTCCAGGCCATCTGTGGTGTGTTTGGAAGAAGAGAAATTGGATAGGGTGCAAGTCACTGTTTATCTCTCTACAAAGTCTTGCACCCGTGTGCTCTTTATTTTCGCTTTTTCTTGCATTGGTCACATGCAGACGTCATTTCACACAGAACCCGTGGCTGAATCGCCACATTTTGCTGTATTGTCATCTTTGCTAATTCCATTTTATTGGTGTGTGCGTGTATGTGTGTGTGTGTGTGTGTGTGTGTGTGTGTTTGTGTTTTTGCCCTTTAATGTGCAAGATCTCAAACATGGGATTAGAATGTTCTCAACTGAACATTCTAATGCTGATGTAACAATCACTAGTGGTGCTTGAAAGCGATTGAGTTCTAGAACGCTGGAATAGAACATTCCAGAAAAAAAAACCCAGCTCTTCAAAGGGTCGAATGCAGTCCTGTGACATGCTCCGTTGAGTGATTTTGTGGATGACTGTGTCTGTCACGCAGTAAGCGTGCGGCTCGCAGCAGTGACGCGGTGGGCAACCCGGCGGCCCGCCGTCTCGGAGAACGACCTGTACGCCGTTTCTATTTCTGATCGGGGATGCGGGGGTAGGGCAGAGGCCGCCCACTTTTTTTTTGCGGCTGAAATTGATTTCACATGTCGAACGCACCACGCGGCTTCGGTTTTTTCTCTTTTCTTTTTTTTTTTTTCTTTTTTCAGGATACGATCCAGAGGTGGGGAAAGCACGGGGAGGCCCAGATCTTAATTTAGGCCAGGAGCAGACAATTACCGAAACCTTTACGGTCTGTTCCGGGGAAAGCGTTCGCTTCAGCGGGCGGTTTAATTGTGTAACTGCGTTAATTAGTGGCTAATCAAACACTTGAATAGCAGCTTGGACCTTTGCCTGAGTCAGACAGGAGATAGAATGCAGTCATACTGGGCCTCAAACGTTCCTCGTTCTGTAAGGAATATGAATATTTACTTTCAACAGCACCTTCAAATTTGCCTGGCTCGTGTTTCGTGCTGTGATTCGCGATCCTTAAAATGTGGGAGCGGTTTTGTTTATGTTTTTGCCTGCCAGATGTGACAGTTAAGTTCTGTCGGTGTTTAATAGAGGGAGTTAAATGACTCAGACGCGCCTGTACTCTGAGGAGACACAAAGTAGGGTGTCTTACAGGCCCCGCTCACGCTTCCTCCCTGGGCAAAGTTGTAAATTCAGCTGCAAATAAGCTCTAGTAAAAAATCTGTAATGTTTGACGCCGCGCTCTTGCCATGTAGTTCCTTTCTGCTCAAAAAAGGGTAATCATTCACCTGTTATATTGCCGAATAGTGCCCACCATATTTCTGTTTCTGTCATGTGCTCTGAAATTGAGCTTAACACCACTGCAGTTATATTGGCAGCAGACACCACTGTGTATTGAAGAAGGTGATGCAACTTTGATGCAAAACATTCCTGCTTTGTTCTTCGTTGTTCTGGATGACCAATAAGGACGCATTGGTTGGTTGCAAGCTAATAAGGACAGAAAAGACTGTCAGCCACCAGACAGGGGAGATTTATTCAAGTTTGTCTTATGCCTTTATTAAATTACATAGACATGCCTCTGAAAATATATTTTCATTTATTACTTTGACAGTGACTTTCGTCTACGCAGCCTTAAGCATTTTGATTGTTGCTTTCGTTTGGAAAGTTTCCCCCCCTGTGCAAAGACGTGGCTGTGGTCCACCATTTAATCACCATAGCAAGATATTATTTAATTACAGAAATATGAAGGCATTGCTGATGAAATCCTGGCTAAATATAGCTCACTTTTTAAATGTAAAGGCCATCTGACTTTTATGGGCCACCTGAGATATTAATCTCTGGATGAGCAGCAATTAATCCGTTTTAATGGTGCTGTGAAAAAGGCCTCCGTGCGTCGCTTGCCAGAACACAACAGACCCCATTTTGAGGTGACTGTCGAGTGGACCACCCAAAAACGGACAGCAGCGGACTGTTTGGCGGGTGAGTCAGCCAGGGGGCTGTCCGTTTCTCCGCCTCCGGTGAGCCAGGAGCCCGCTGTTTTTCGGCACAACTAACAAGCCCCCCTCCAGAGCAATGGCTGGTGGGCCGATAATTGAAACGGAAGCGTTGGCTCACAGAAGCACGTGTTTTAGAGGACAGAGCGTGCTTGTCTGTGCTACATCCATCCATTCATCCATCCATTATCTATATGCTTATCCTGGGCAGGTTCACGGACGGTGCTGGAGCCTGTCCCAGCGTGCATTGGGCGAGGGGCTGGAATGCACCCTGGACAGGCCGCCAATGTATCGCAGGGCACACACACCATTCACTCACACAGACAGTGTAGTTTAAAACCTACTCTTGTACAGTAAATGATTAATTGGAGCTTGCTTGTTGCTTATATAATGCATGGTGTCATGCAGGTCATAGTGTAGATTGCTCTGGACGTAGAACAATTGGGAGTTGTAGTTTCATTGTTTTGAGCGGACGTCCATTTTTAAAATAGAGTTTAACTCAGCCTTCACTGCCATTAACTACGATTGCAAAATCAATGTGCCCATTACATATTCATTGAATTCTGTCTGCCTGGTGTGAGGATGTTTTAGGCTGAAATGATTCAATAGGCACACCTGTTTGCATGTTAGAAATGGATAGATGAGCTTACAGGATTTGACAGAAGGAGAGATTTAGAGGCCAGTGTGAGTAGGCTGTTGCTTTGAGGCACAACTCCATAGTTCAACATCAACAGCGTCAACATCCATTGATTTTCTTTTCTTTAATGCATTATTTAAAAAGGAAGGAATTTAGCAGACCATTTTCGCACATTTTTATTTTCTAAAATACAAAGTCTTAATTTGGTTGCATTTTATACAGGCTTTATGATGTTAAAAGTACATTAGTATTTATTTAGAGGCCAAACATAACCTTTTATTTTGCTGTTTTGTACTGTTTTCAAATGATAAGATAGCAAGGGTGGAAATGAGCCTTGACTTTTTTTTTTTAATGTATCCTGAATAATTTGAATGTGTGCACTTGTCGCTGTGATGCTGGGGACGTCAGTGTATTCAGAATTGCATTTAGACTTTAGAATCGTTTGTGTTGGGCGTCAGTCATCCTCGTCACGCTGCAGAAAGACTCATTATGTACTTCAAAGGAAACGCAAACGAAAAAGAAAAGTTTTTCTCGGGTCACTGCCAAGGTGTGACTCGTCACCTCCGGCCGTTTAATTAGAATGTGGCGGGCGTGATGCATGATGTCGGGTTCGAAACACCTCAGACACGAGGGAGTAAACAGGGCCCTGCGGTCCCTCCCAAATGCATTTTTCATCAGGTCACTGCAGTCATATTTATTAATAATTGATTATGTTAACTTATCCAATACAGATAGCACTAAGATGGGTGTATTTCTTTAGGGCACATCCATGACTGTGCAGAGTTAGCTGTCCCTCAACAAGGCTTAACTATTGAAGCAAAGTATTTCTGAGGCGCCTTTTGGAAGTTTTAAAAAAAATATATATATGCGTAGGAGCAGAGGTGAACACCTTCTGAACATATGGGCGGTGAAATGTGTTCTATCTAGCAAATGTGTGCCCTTTGGAGCGCCCTCTCCTAGCTCAGGTGAGCAGCAGGTGAACAGGCAATAATGAGGCGTCACGTTGCAGAACCGCGATGAATCCCTAGCCGCATGATTCCGGCGTCGGGACAGACGTTACAACCCCCGCATGTATTAACGAGAGGCATCATAGCACTTATATTTGGCAGTTTCGAAACGTCATATGGCCAGATAGAAATGTGCGATTATGCGAGCGCTAACGAAGACTGATTAATAAACGATGGTAATATGTTTGCGAGAAGCCCTCCAGTTGTTCTTGCAAAAAATCTTGTCAATTAGCGAAGGCATCTGTGGCTTTCTCGCAAATCAGTCACATAGGCTGAAGTTGCTGTTCCAAAATCAAAACTTAAATGCAGCATGTTAAGCTTCCTCTTTAGCATTAGCATGCCATGTTCACATTTTGTAGTACAGGCTGTACTGAAAAAGTAGCACCAGTGAAAGTTGTAAAAAAAAAATCACCATCGCATAGATTTAGTAAAACGGTGCATTTTTATTTGTATAGAGTTGTCAGTCATAGTTCAAACGTTTGTGAATGCCTGTTGTGTTGGCAAACATTCTCATTCGTGTTCAGACCTTATAGGAATAATAAGTAAGGAGACACACACACTCACACGTACACTGCACACACACACACTATGCATGCATATGTGCAGTCATACACACACACACACTATACATGCATATGTGCAGTCCGTACACACACACATGCACACAAAGGCGCATACATACACTGTATGTGCACTCACACATACACATACTGTACACACGCACACACACTGCTTATGCAGGGATTTCACAGGCCCGAGTCCCAGCCCCCCGCCCCCCCCCAGCCTCCCCCCTCCCCCCTCCCTCCCGCTCTCCATGGCGATGCCACCCTGGCAGGCACTGTGTGTCAGTCAGGGACATCTGCTCTAGAGAAGAGACAGAGGGAGCAGAGGTGGACCCCAGACTGTGCCACCAGCATCTTCTCAGGATTCCATCTCAGATCTGCGTGTTAAAAAGATTTATTTTATTTATTTATTTATTACTGATTTTTCAGCATACAGTATGTGCAAGCAGAGAGACTCCCACGCCACACTGCTCTGCCAATTATTTTTATTTTTTTATCCCCCCCATAACGGGATTAGATAAAGCGTTTTTCTCTGACCAACTCGTGAGGAAAATAAGAGTTTAGGCGGCCACAATGCATTGTGGGCCGTTGGAAGTGGATTCAGTTTGGAAACGGAGGGAGGGAGCCGGCGGTATAAACGGTCTGGAAGGCGGCGATGTCAGGCCGCGTTTCGTTAAGCCCCCTTGGCGGTCTCGTGCTCCCTCGTGGAGAGCCTCGCCTCTGGCGCTCCTGCTCCGCCCGCCACCGGCACGCCGAGCTGGTATCAGACGTACGCCATCGCGTAATCTCCGAAAAACGAGCGTCAGCCACGCCGCTAAGCCTCTTACAGGGCGGCCCTTCTCCTCAGATAATCAGTTTTTCTGTTCTTCTGTCAGTCTGTGTCATGGCAGCAGGCCGGTGCTTCTCAAAGGGAACCAGAGAGGAAATTATGATCCCCGATTTTCCCCCTAATTTAGTTCTGACCCCTGCCTCCGCTCTGGAAGCGAGGGATGTGGGAAAGACAGAGCCCTGGATGCTAACAAGGGAAAAACGTGGGGGGGGGGGAGCGTGCGCTCAGGATGACTTGGCTCGCCGCGGCCTTCCTCGTTCCCGCCGATGCGGTGCTCTGGTTTTTTCGGGTTGGGTGGGGGGGGGGGGGCGGGACACCCAGCCAGCCCTGCCTTATATAAACAGAGAAATCAAAGCCCCCCCCGGCCTCCCTCCGGATCACATCAGTCAAGCTGGGAACATATTTAAGCAATGAACCCGCTGGAATAGCAAATAAGCCCTGTTCGCTTTGTGGTCGACCGAGATGGAGCTCTCCTCCGGGCGGAGGGTGGAGGGCGGAGGAGGGGTCCCGCCTCACCCCCACACGCACCCCGTCACGGGCGGCACGCGCTCCCGTTTGATTCTCCGTCTTCGCCGCGAGCGAACGGCGCTTGCGAAAGCGAAACGATGACAAGGACGATGAGTTATGTGACCAGAGACTGGGGGTGGGGGTATGTGGAGAGGAGAGAGAGAGAAACAGGGGGAGAGGGTATAGGAGAAGAGGGGAGACTGAGGGAGAGAGAGAGGGAGGGAGGGAGAGAGGAAAAAACAGCGGAGAGAGGGATCAGAAGAGGGGGGAGAGAATGAGGGGAGATAGAGAGAGAGAGAGAAACGGGGAGACAGAGACAGATGAGAAACAGAGGGGGGAGACAGCACAGAGATAGAGAGAAATGGGGTAGAGGGCGAGGGAGAAACAGTAGAGGGGAGATAATGGAGGAACCGGAGTAGAGGAGAGGGAGAGTTCCGGGGGGGGGGGGGGGGTCAGTACGAGGTAGAAACGGTGAGAAAGGGAGGGGGAGATGTTGAGAGTGGAGAGAGTGACTCAGAGCAGACGTGTGAGGTGAGGTGGGGGGGGGGGTTGAGTCGCTGATCGTTGTTCCAGTAGTTGACCGTGATTATTTTGCGGCTTATGGAGTGGTTTCTGTCACATCGCAGCCGATGTGAGAACGTCATAACAAGGCCGGGTCCTCCATCAGGAGCGTCCGCGACGCCTGGGGCTTTAACGGGGGGGCCGCGGTACGAGCGCCGGGGGGGGGGCACCCCCGAGCGGCACCCCCGAGCGGCACCCCGGCCCAGCTGTTCCTCATCTCGTTCCCATATTCCGCAAAAAGTTCGCTCCTCCTCAAACCCAGGCCCTGCTTTTCCTCAGTCCTCTCGCCTCGCTCTCCTCAAACGCGAGACAGGCGGACCGGGGGATCGCCGCGGCGACGGCGGCAGTTTATATTTTAGAGGCCCGGAGACGTCCACCTCGCTTGCCTTTTTCGACCGCAAGCATTTGGAAGCGTTTTCCTCCCGCGGCTACAAAAGAGCCGCAATCGAAGCGGTGGATATGTGTTTATAACTTTTCCCCAACCCCTTCGCGTAAAAGTAATAGAGTACACCCCTCTCCCCGTCGTGCCCTTCCCTCCCCCCCCCCCCCCGGCTTCCTGTAATGCGTTTACAATGTGTGCATTGCTCGGGCTCTGTGCGCAAGGCCAAGGATCGGCTAAGCAGCAGACTTCATGGATGTGGCCGACGTATAGCGTTTAATTCAGAACATTCGGCATGACTCACCCGGCATACTGCAACCAGCAAGATGCCTGGACAAGTCTTTGTGGCAACAACAAAAAAAAAGAAGGAGAAGAAAGAAAAATAATAGGAAAGTCAAAGCTGCCCAGTAATTTTTAGAGGTTGGTATTTTTAAACCAATTACCGCTTCAACATCAGTGCCGGTTAGAAGTGCTAGAATCACTCACAAAGTGATTAAGCTCATTTGATACTGCTTAATTGACTGTGCAATCTGTACAGGGAGCAGCTGGCGGCGCTGAGCGAGCCGAGAGGTGTCAAGGTGTTTCGGTTTGTTTGTCTGAGGCTGCGCTTCCCGCCGACGTAGCGCGTGCCCCCCCCCGCGACACGGAAAACCACTCGGGCTACGCGCGCGCCGCCGAGGCGCTAACATCTCAGAGAGCTCTCAGAGAGCCTCCCTCTCCCCCCTCGAGCCGTACGGAGTGACCGTTTAATAAGGAGACAGCGAGAGAGAGCCGCTCTGCGCGGCAGTGTTTTACCTCGCTGCAATCTCGCCGTTTGGCAGTTACGAAAACGCCGTGCCAGTTCGGGGTTTGTGTTTTTTTTTTTTTTGATCTTCGAAAAAAAAAAAAACGAAGGGTACGGCGTTTGATATATTCTGTGGAAAGAAGGTGGCACTGTTGAGTCTTCATTGGCTTGGGAAAATGAAACAGACAAACGGCGAAGACCGAGTGTAAAACAACCTCCACCTTCTCTTCAGCAAGTACCCTGATGACGACAGCGGCCTTTTCCGATGGACTCAGACCCTCAAATGCTTAGGACCTTATACTACCTCTGTACTTATATCACTGTTCATAATTCTGAAGGACACCATGCTTTCTATTTTCTGCTTTTTTAATTAGTGTGTGACATTCCCACCATTGTCACATATTCCTGCATGCTATAAATCTGTCCTTTTGTCCTCTAAACATTTTTCTGCTGTGCATTTTGGGTAATATATAGGCATGCATTCATACAGCTAATTAACTAATTGGACCAGGTAAGCCAGGGGGATTTGTTGGAGCAAAAAAAAAGAAAAATAGCGCATGCAACAAGGTCCTGCAGGAATACGGTGACACCCCTGCTGCACAGTAACCGGCTGCAATATAAATGCGACTAGCTTTCCACTGCCCCGAAGTGATGCTCCTCATATGATTACCCTTAATGAACACAAAGCAATCGCAAGTAATTACTTACTGTACCCACTAACTGCTAAATCTGTGGCCTTTATTCGTTGCCCCACAGGCATCGCAAGCTATAGGTTCTACGGTTTAGAGAAGGCCGTGCTGGGGAACAAGTGAGAGTGTCTGAGCCAAGGGGCTCGCGCGGTCTCATACAATCGGAGCTTATTTCGATTTTGGTAGCGTGAAGCTGCTTGGTGTACAAGTCCATTTCCCAGACAGGACACCAGACTGTCACAGGGTCATTACCCACGATCCACCTCTTTAAGCAAGCATAGAGGCAGTAGCAGAGGGCCTTGTTTTAAAGAACTGGTCATGACTTGATTTTGAGGGGGGGGGGGTTTGCCACTGCTGAAACAAAAACAGAGTGGCCCGGCCAGTTCGATCAGCCTGGTTAAACAGATTGAGGTGCCCTTGATTCTGGACTTCCAGTGTGGCTGACAGAGTACTGCCTGGATTCAATGAATTAGCCAAACAACTGATTAACCTTTAAACTCCACCACTTAACAGGAGCCTCCTTCCCCTTTCTCACTTGTGTAAATTGATTTGGGGGGTTTCAAACACCCACCATCCAGTCTTCCTGGACATCTGTGATGCCTTTGCATCCGACTGGACATCGCCAGAGTCGGGGATTATCCAACAGGTCCCACGTCGCAGTTTGAAAGACTCTGAAAGATGGCTTAGTGGAAATACGCTGTATGGAGAAAAGCATTTTGATTGGATGTACCAAGCATTTTGAAAAAAAAAGAACAGCTAAATGTGCTCTTGCTTACCATATGTCCAAATTTTTACTTGGAGCTTCATTTCACATCCCAGTAAAGGTAAACTACAAAGCTATGTCACATTATAATTTTCAGGGAAAAAAAACTCTGAAACTACTGATCATATTTCAGGGAGCGTGTTCAAAAAAAGTCAGCTTTCCCGTCTGTCGCACCCACATTTATGCCAGGTAAATTCCCAGGTTTGGTCCGAACTGCCATCAACCGCCAGCGCTATCGGTCTTACTCCAGATGGGACGACAGAACGGTGACATGCCCGGCCATGTTTTTGTGTCAGGAGAAACAGGACCAGAACATGTTTTTGGTAATCCGCCATTGGTATAAAAGTTTGTGAATGCATACCATTTCTTTTTAGCGAAAGTAGTGCACTACCACATTTAACATAGCTTATTTTTTAGTGTTGAAGGAATATAGAAGCAACTATTGGACATATAGTTGTACACGGACAGATATAGCATACATATTGAGGCAAATAACAAATGAAGACTCCCACTTGAATAATTTAATGAGATCTGGAAAATCTGTCTGTTCGATGCTCAATAATGTTAGCAGAGAGAAGCAAATATTTGCCCTTAAAAACCTCATGTCTGTGGAAGTTGAGGCGTATGTGTTGTGTATAACACCACTGGCATTTAGCAGACACTTTTATCCAGAGTGACTTTCAATGCAAACACAAGAGCAAAGATGGAAGATCGAAGTGCAGCAATTCCCCTGAGGGGGAAACACAGAGTCCCAAAGACACGGAGCGCAAGAAGACTCAGTTGACAACTAATGAACTGTCTGAATATTAAACTAGTTCCTACAAACATGAACGACAGATAAAACCTGAATGAGTATTAAACTTAATTATATGACCAACAGCAAACAAGCCTCATGACATCATTAAAGCTTGATTTTTCGGGCGAAATGTATGTTCTGTAATTTCAGTCTACCACAAAATAAATTGTTCAGGATTTATGGATCAATTTATGCATCTGAAATTAATGTACAAATTAAAAAACTTCTTCCCCCCCAGCGTTTGTGAGTAAGATTGTGGGTGAGTAACAGTGTAAAATTGTCTTGGTGGGAGAATGACATATGACAGTATGTCCATTATGTTGAAACACGCTGAATAAGTTTTGTTTTCTCAGTTCCTGGCGGAAGTCTTAAGATAACATGAAGATAAAATTGATATATTGAGATGATTCCCCCACTCCGGAATGACAGATAGTACTGGAATGCATATGGGCAGAATCCCTTTCTCTGTATCTAGACGATCTGAAAAGTCCAAACATACCTGTGGGCAAACTAGGCACAAACCTCCTCTCACTAACAGAGCTAATGTTGATCCTGCGTACAGTTAGCCATTTTAAGCACACGTGCCGTGCCCGTCGAGGGTGAGGGTATTACTGTGGAGTGTTACGCTGCGTTTCAGCATCATTCTGGATGATCTTTTCCAAAAAAAAAACGGGAAAAAACACAAAACAAAGTTGCTGTTGTTTGAAATCGTATCTGCAATCGGTTGAAGCCGTTGATGACTTCCTTGATGCTGTTTATTTGTCACATCCTTTCGTAGGCAGCCCAGTACGGGGAGCCTGCCCTCCCACCCACCCCCGAGTCCAAGCAACCAATGATAGCAAGGGAAACTGGGCTTTTCAGAGAACTCTCCAAAAACGGTTCGATTCATGGAGCGGCGTCTGGAGCGTGTGTTCTGTGTCCGGAGCCCGGGTCTGAAAGGTGGCGGCCCGGGGGAAAGGCCGTAGCGCTTGGCGCGTTGTTGTAAGAACATGGCTTCCACATGTGCGTAATGGCGGCCGTGAAGGAAAAGGCCCTGGATGCGCCATTCCTCACGCTTAGGGGTGGGGAAGCAGCCCAGGCCGCAAGCCTACCCACAATCCATTGCTTCAAGTCATTACATAGATGGGGAGTTTCACCGTTTTTATTTTATTATTTTTATTATTATTACTATTATTATTATTTTCATTTTACTTGTATCAGGATCCATGCATAATATATTAAATGATTCCCCTAAATTCTCCATCATATGCAGCAAGCTGGTGCATCAGACACACCTGAGCATGTCCGTGTGGGGATGGTTTTGCATGCACTGGAGTTTCAGCTGTACGCGATGCTGCATTTTAGAGGAATGTTTGATTGTTCCCTGGATTGATTAGTGGGTTACCTTGCTCCAAGCTATTATTTAGCACTTATGTTTAGCTTCAGCTTGAAATTAAAGTCTTAAAATAAGGGTTTGAAAACGAACCCCATGCAGAGAGTTTAGCTTTCACCTGCCAAGCACTCATAACATGAGCTTAAGGCCCTTACACAGCTAATTTGCCCAACCAGACACTGTGTACATTTCTTTATTTTTCAGAAGATCACTAAATTTAGCCCTCTTGAAAGTGCCACCAGATTGTATAAAGAATATATCCTTTTTTTTTTTTTTTAAAGTCCATTCATCTGACATCCTTGAAATTATTGCTTGTAGCCAATGTGATGTAACGTATAATTACCTCAAGCTGTATCATTTTCATCCATCAATCCATCAAGATTCATTAAGTGAATTGGGTTTAATATTCTGCGCTGGCGTCCGAAAGGAAGGGAGCGCTCATGCTCCAGAGCGGCAGTTTGGCTTCCCGTTATCCGCGTCGTGCATTATTCTGTCCACACCGGCTCCTGGTGAGGCCCGTAATGTATTCCGCTCGACCTGCCTCCCTGCAATCAATATCAGAATTCAACATGCTTTATATTGATTCTGAGCATACAGGAAATCAAATATACCTATGCTGTAATGTTTACCATCGCTGTTCATTTCATTAGAAATGCTTGTAATGAGTTCCTGTGTTGGCATATTGAATTATTCTTCTTCGCTGATGGAGAAGAACCGCATTTATTTTTTTGTTAATCTGTTAGGAGCGGTATAACAAAGAGTGAATCACGCTTAGCTCATTTTTGCCCAGTGTTCAGCAGCTTGAATGAATAATAATGGATTTAGACCTACACATGTATGCACACACACGTGCACATTTACACATTAACATTTCCAGTTAAAAACCTTTCTCTGATTTATTGAGCTCTCTTTCTCTCCCACCGAAGTTGCAGAACAGAAGTGGTAATTAATGAAAACGCTTCGAGGATACGACACAGCAAAGCGAAAACACTGGCAGAATTAAAATGCCCCCGGTACATGGAGCGGGGATGAACGGCAACCCAGAGGAGGCTGCCATGTTTCCTTTTATCCACACAGACCACGGCGTCCACACAAAAGACACTGCGAGAAATCGCTTACTGCCTTTTTTTGTGTAGAAAAAAAGAAGTGAAAAAGGGCCTCAGAACGCTGATGGTGGATGTTGCAGGCAGCGAGGGCTGACTGTCGTACTGATAGCGACACAGAATCATAGAGACAGCGGGCGAATGAGACAGGACTCACCCAGGCACACCATTAGTATGGGTGTCCACTCGCTTGGGTCGGGGGATGGGGGGATGGGGGGATGGGGGGAGGGGGTTGAGGGGGGTGGTGTGGGAGGGGGGGAGGGGTGATTCTTGTGACATTTGGCTCTGGCTGTAATGGAGGCCTAACCTTTAAATGCTGTTTGGATGAACCCATTTTTCACCTTCCGGCTCCCAATTGAAAAGAGTTCTCACCTGGTCTTTTCATTAGCCGCGAAAATTGAGAACACACCGGGAGGGAACGCGCGGGAGGCCCGTGACGGGCGCCGGGGAAAGGGGGCGACTCGAAAACACACATATCCATCAGGCGGCCGCTCCCCGTACGCGCTTTTTAAACGTACGTGTAATACGCGCTCGAGAGGCGGGTAGGCAGGCAGAGAGGTGGGTGGACGGGCGATGGCGGCGTGATGGATGTATGCATTATCCCGAGCTCCTCGCGTTCCTCATTCCGCATTCATTCGCGGGACGGGCGGGAGAATTTGAGCGCTCGCCCCCTCTTCTGCTCGGCCCCGCAGCCTCACAGGGGGTCTCTCCGCCCCCCGGGGCTTGCTGTCAATAGAGGCCCTCATTCACGGCCGGTTTGGAAAGTTAAGCCTGTTGTGCGACTCCGAGGTGCTCGCTGGATTAGAGAGGGGGTGCTGCCGTACGCCTGCTTTTTTCTCCGTTACCCGTCCAATCAGAAGGCAGCGCCCGACGCGCAGCAAAACAAAAAAAAAAGTAAGCACTGGAGTGGGCTGTGAAGAGCACCAAACCGTTCCCAGCGTCGTTAAAGTTGTTTGTTTGTTTGTTCGTTTGTTAATTAAGTGGATTAAACGTTATAAATATTGAAATCTTTCAACAGTGCGTGTTTGCGCATGCTACCCTGTAATAAATTGTAAGATGCCAATGCCAAATGCGAATAACTTTCTGGAATTAAATTTGAACGCCCGCCCCAAATTTGATACAATATTTCGAAACGTGTTTTCCTAAGGGGCTTCTGCTGTTTGCACAGCTCCTCATGCCACTGTTGTCTTTGACACTGTGTTCTCAAAACGCTCTGGATAAAAACAGGAAAATTCTTTGTTTATTCTCTCTCTCTCACACACACACACACACACACACACACTCAAACCACGTTGCTTTGAAGCACGTTGCCCCAAACGAGATGTAGAAGCATCCTTGCTCAGCCATTCAGTCATCTCTGCTTGTGTCATTTCAATCTGGCTGTATCAACTGAAGCACAAACACATAATTAACACATAATTAACTCTCCACTACAGGCTACTGATATATTACAGAGAGAGAAATGGAAGCTGCTTTGCACATTCGCGCCAGTCATTTCTCTTGCTCCCAGAAACGCAATGGGTTTTCTCATCTTGCACAATCCATTTCATGATTCTCGTCAGGAAATTACACTACGCCACTCACTACAAATAGCTTCTGCATGACTTTCGATTCGATGTTAATAATTTGTTCACTTTCAGTGTCCGTAGGAGGCTTTGTCACGTTGATTGAAACGCGTTTGTCAGAGAAAAGTGAGGAGGCTGATTTGAGTTATTCACCCAGCAAATGGTCCACAAATGTAATGTGGCAAATAATAGACAAGAGTATGAATATTTTATTTGTCTGGGTCTCTCGACAAGCACAATTTTGTTATCAAGCTGTGACAGGGAGATGGGTTGAATGACAGCTCCAGCGCTTCCTTTGTGTCAACGCTTTATCTCTTCCATCTCTCCCCTTGGCTTTGCAGGAGACGGCACATCCTTTGTAATTATTTTGTGGCAGTACACCATCATCTCATTTGTCAGCAGTTTGCGTAAGTTTTTTTGTTAAAGGGCGATGATTGGAGGGTAGAGATGCATGATGTAAATAAACAAGACGCCATGGGGGGAGACACCAGAGTTTGGGAGGGGGAAGGGAGGAGGAGGAGGAGGAGGGGCTTGCGTTTCCTCGTCTTCTCTTTAAAATCGAGCGCGGTCGCTAAATCCCAGGAAGGAAAACTGCGGATCTCAAACATCGCGGTGCAAAGACGAATGGGAAAGTCATTGTTTCTGTTGCCTGTAGTGATGATTAGCCACAATCAGGCCATTGATTTCATGATCAATCAGAGAAACGCTGAGCCCACGACAGTGGGGGGGGAGGGGGGGAGGTGGGGGGAAGGGGGGGGGGCCATCGCTCCGTACATACTGAGCAGATTGATTGCACTTTCTGGAGATGGAGGGGAGAAGTCTTTGAAGTCTGCTGGATGGTAATCCAGGTTACATTTCGCTAATCTGAAATGCAAAACATTTGGCTACATCTGAAGCAGAGGCCAAGCCATGAGATTTTCTCCTGAGGGCTCGTGTGTCTGTATTTTTTTTCTTCTTCTTCTTCCACCCTTTTCTCCCAGAATGCAATCTCTGACCTTTTATTGTGGGCGAGTCAGCGCAGTGTAAATATTCATGCTCTTCCACGAGTGTGTACCGGGCCTGCACCCCTTTTTTCCCGACATCAGAGAACTTTTTTTGAATCAATCCCTGTGTCCACACGGAAGGGCTTGCCCACCGATTATTTTTTTTTTACTATTTTTTTAAATAATAAATTTGATGCCCAATGTGGGGCTGATCTTGTCCAATTCTTATCATAACTTGGAATGTCCAGTTATCTGCGACCATAGCCGTGTTCATGCGTGAACCCCACTGCCGATTTGGGATGGTGTAGACTACCATGGTTCTCCTCCGAAACACTGGTGGTTTCGCCAGCTGCTTCTTTTCACACTACAGTAAAGCTTGCGCAGAGCGCAGTCGGAGGAAGATCTTTCGTATGCGGCTTCCAAATGCAGTCCGCAAGCGCCCAATCGACCAGCTGGGGTCGCTGAAGAGCGATGACAGCTAACCACCCGAGCCCTCCCATACCCTGGGAGACACAATCGCCAATTTCACGTCGCCCTGCAATGCCACCGGCACCCTCGCCCACCGATTACTGATGGGGAATGTCTGCTGGTGATAATGTGGTGTTCCATCAGACTGGCCCTTGGACCAAGCCGTGCCACGGCGAGTCATGCAGAGCTTGTACCTGGCAGTGCTTAAGAAGGCACCAGGGTCGTCCTGGGGAGTAGTGGTTTTCACTGTGGCGTTTATCAGGGTTTTACTGTGGTGTGATGTCTCAAATACACCGTGCCACATCGTATAAACTTTTCCTCTTTCGTGTGTGTGTCTGTGAAACAATGTTAAGGTTCAGGGATTTTTTATCTGTTACGTTAAATAGTTGAAAACAGCGGGAGATCCATTTACCACTTACTATGATGCACTGCATTCACAGTGTACAAATACAAACAGGTTCCATTGTTTCTCTGGTTTTACATATGAAGACATGATAGAGAATTCAACTAGAATACCTTTTTTAAGGTATCTAATAAATCAATACTGCTCCAACTACTCTGTAGATGAAGGACAGATTGCTATTGTTTTTTTTAGTCACACTGTTGGAACACCCAGTAATGTAATGTGTGTGTGTGTGTGTGTGTGCGTTTTAATCACAATCCATCACTGTGGTCAGGGTACTGGCAGAACATTGAGTGCATTCGGTGTCTGACAATTTAAAAAAAAAAATGTATTTGGATATATTTGAGCCCATGCTTTGACCAAAAAAAACACTTAGTGTGGCAGTTGTGGCCAAATTCATAATACAACCGCCAATGCCTTTTGCATGGATTTACATACTGGCATACTGCATGTCAGGTTGTGTTTTTTTTTATACGCAGTTGCATGTGTAATCTACCCCATTCCGGGTCTTTAAGGTGGAGTGGCATGGCGTCAAAGGGGTGGAAATAAAGCCCCCAACGGCGCCCGGGCCGCCATTTTGGCTCCTCCCGTTGGAGCCCTGCTAGCGCGAGCGTTCACACGGCTGGATCTGGTTTCCCACAGGAATCAATTGTCTCCCTCCCTGGCCGTGATTAGCCGCACCTCTGGGCCTCGGGGTGAGATCACCTGCTGCATTTAGCGCTGTGGCGGCGCTGGCCCCAGCTCCCTACTGTTAGACCTTTGTGGCCATTCTGTCTGCACATAGAGGGGGACCTCTTGATCAAGCTTCAATAGGTTCCCAAGCTTCACCATTTTTTTCCTCCCCTCTCGGTTCTTTTTTAATATGATTATTGTTATATTTTAGACCCGTCAGAATTCCCGCTCCCCTACCCCGGCTGGAAAATTTTCTGACGGGACGGCGATCATTTGGGACGTGCATGACGGGCTTGCTGAGCAGAAGGGAGTTCTTTGCGTGTGAAAACCTCGCTTTTGTTTTGTTCTTTTTACCCCCCCTCCCTTTCTTTTTTTTGCTCTCTTTCTCTCCGCTGTTACTCTCACACTCGGACCTTTATGCGCCCGCTGCCCCCCCCCGCCCCGCGCGCGGGAGCAGGGCTCTGAACAGGCTGGCTTAGCAGGACCCCGGGAGCCCAGCGTCCCCCTTCCATGGGGCGCGCCCCAGGGAGTCCTGAGGGACGCGGGCAGCTGAAGCTCCGCCCGCTGTGCGCCGCCCCCCACCCTATCCCCCCTCCACCCCGCTGGGGCCAGCTGGGGGGGGGGGGGGGGCATCAAAGAGAAACTTTAAGAAAAGATAAGGATTCTCTTAAAAATAAACACTTTCTCCACACCCCCCACCTTCTCACCCCAACACCCCTTCTGTACACAGAGCTACTACAGGGGGCGTGGCACAAGTCGAGGAGCTGGGGTCGTAACCTGGTGGTGGAAGGTTAAGTTTCCTGACGAGGCTGAGGAGGTTTATCCTCGACCAAGTATGGCTTCAGTGAAACGTCCTGCTGTGAACCTGGGCAGAATTTAAAATGTGTATTATGGCAGTTTAACATGACTTAAACCATTTGATTAATTACAGAGGGTGAAAATCCAGGTTCAGAAAGTAAAAAACCTCCCCAGTATTTTGTTCCAATCACCTGGATTAGGTAATTAGAACAATTCTGCAGCAAGGTGGCAGAACTATTTACCGCAGATGGGGAACAAATACAAATCTTAGTTTTCCGTCGGCCCTGGGGGGGGGGGGGGGCTGTGCGGTGTTGAACGGCGAGAGTAACCGCGCTGCTCCCGCGAAAGCGCTCGGTTCAGAGTCGTGGATCCGACACTTTATTACCCCATTTCTCCAGGCGCCTTCTGCCAGGGAAGAGTGGAAAGAGGGGAAAAAAAAGAAAAATAAACTATGCATTGATTAGATCATGTGGAAATTTGCTGTCGCGCCACCGGGGGCCTGTGTACCAAGGACAGTGTTTTAAACATAAAATAATGTATGGCGTCATCATCTGTGGGGAAATTGGATCAACGCGGGGCAGCGCTCCGGCTGTGGAAAACGGAAGGTCTTGCGTGTGATATCTATTCCCCGGGGCAACTGCGGGTTCTCTGGCGCCTCTCCGGTCCCAGATATAACCTCGTGTGCTGGGACTCCCACCAGCAGGGCTGTTGATTTAAATATTGAATCAGCAGCGCGACTCTGAATTTTGCAGGGCCATTACTCAGGCGGTGGTAAGTGGGCCAGACTTATCAGTGCGAGTGGTGGAGGTCGGCGAGAGGGAAATATTGATTCGTATCCTACGTGCCCCTTTCCTGAATTCCGTGCATTTCCTCAGAAGAGTAGAATTTGATTGATTAAATGCTAAATAAATAAAAACACCTGTGTGGATTTGAGTACGGCGCGGGGAGCGATGGCCATGAGACAGCCAGTTCGGTTCCAAAATGGCGGCGAAGGGAGGGGAGGCGTTGGCGAAAACCGCTCGTTCGGTTCCAGCGCCCGCACACAGCGCGGTGCCGTTGAGAAGGCGACGCCCCTCACTCTGAAACAAGGCGCCTGCGTCCGTATCTGCGTTTCGAAGGTTATAACAAGACGCCGCGCACTGCGCCTCCCAAAGCCGCTTCTTGATTGGATAGCCAGTCCCCAGGAATGAGATGACCATCTCACCCTCACTCTCACACACACACACTGTGGCACATACCGTACAATCGCCCCCCACCCCCAAATGCGGGGTCCTAGCTAAAGGCTGGCTAATTCATTGTGTGTAGTCTGCATTTCACACTTCCAGTCACATATTAGCATACAGAGGGTTGGAGGTGCGCTAACAATGCAGCTGGCTTCACAGGGTATGCCCTTGCATTGCACCTTGGTCTCTTCTTGCCAGTTCGTGATCTCCAGTTTGCAAAGCTGTTAACACAGGCACTCAAATAGAAGCTTGATATAATTTCCCTTTTACACGTAATTACGTCCTCATCGGATTTTTTTTTTTTAATCAATCATCTGAACAGCGGTAATGTATATCTGAAAACACTGAGTGATTACTGTGTTTTTTTTTTTTTTGGTTGTTTTTTTTTTTTTTTAAACGCCACCCCCCCCCCCCATGTCATCATCACACATACCCGCATGCATTTTTAATAAGACTCAAAGAATGAAATCTATACCCCTGTTCTAGGAAGGGAAAAAAAATCAATTCCGCTCACATTATTTCAGAGTGATTTTAACTGAGGTTTTCTTCCTTGCTGGTGATTTATTTAGTCACATGTGTGCACTCCATCGCAGTGATAGGTCAAGACATTTAAAAAAAACGATGTTTTAAGAGGAGTGACATGAGGTATTTATACACAAATACATCCACCACGTCATGAGTACATCCCCATGTCTATACAACATTACATTGACACTTCAGAGCTTCAACAGAAGGGTGTCCAATGGCCCTCTGGTCTCATATCAACACACAGCTTTGGTACATATTCACACGGCCACAAGCGTGGGTTATTTTGCGAGTTCCCACACCTGTCGCGCAGAGAAGGGCTAAGCTGAGCTGTTTGAGCACCACTTAATTGGCCAATGAAAAGCAGATCCGTCTAAATCACTTCCTTGGGTTCATTTTAAATTGCTTAAGTACTTTTTGCTTTTCCTTTTTTTTTTCCAAAACAATAGTTAACATTAATTTGAGGCTCTAAGGTGAAATGAGCAACACTTTCTAATGTTTTGTAGAGAAAATTACATTAATGTTTTCAGGGAATGGTCCTGGGTGCCCTTCGATTTTTATCTAGGCTGTGAGAATATCATGAACTTACAAACCACAGCTTTTCCATTAAAATGTTATTGTAGAGGTTACCCACAGCTGCTGCAAAATCGAGCACAATAACTCTCCTTCCTGCGCCCATCGCCATCGTTTTGTCAGCATCACACCTGTTGCTTACGCACACGGAATATCTGAATAATTAAACAAGAGTACATATGAATACTGCATGTTAAGCATGGAAGTATCTGGGTTGGTTATTGTTGGAAGGGAGCATACAAGGTGCTCAGGGAGAGATTTACTTTTTTTATCAAAGTGAGCACCTCAGACCTTGGGTAACGTTGATATGGTTGAGGCCTCCAGGATGGCCCGTCCAGCTAAATCACTAGGTCAGTGGTCTTCGTTCCTGTGGTCTTCATTCCTGGTCCCGTTGGGCCGCAGGGTCTGCTGGTTTTTGTTTTCGCCTTAATATCAGTGACCGGTTAAGACCCGAGAAAGCAGGTGAGAAGTGTTATCTGTGTAATTGACTGCTTTAATTTATCAATTAAGTGCCGAGTAACAACAAAACCAGCAGAACCTGTGGCTCTCCAGGACCAGAAATGAAGATCACTGGACTAGGTGGTCTTGGGTGCAAAATGAAATACTGACTGTGGGTGGGGGGAGGGGGGGCGGGGGCGGGGTCCTGCAATGAGATGCGTGATTGGCTGTAGCATTAGCACCAGAGTTCCTGAGATCATCACACGAGAGCGCCTCCTCTGGTGGAGCAGGGTACTGCATGGAGCGCAGCCGTCCCAGCATGACGACCACACAGCTCAGCTGGTGGACCGCAGTGCAGTGAGGAGCAGACTCGTGTGCCCGTCTCACTGCAGTGACATAGTACAGCTACGATCGGCAAATTTATTTTATTTATTTTTTTTAATGGCAGTAACAGTTTGTTCAGAAATATTTTATACAGTTGAAGGGCTACAGAATCCAAGTAAACGGCCAGTTGATTGCGTTACTGCTGGCATGCACATGCGCGTGACATATGCAACGCTTGATCGCCGTGTTAATTGCTCAGTAGAGGCCCTCAGCGTGCATTATTCAGGTACCGGGGGCCCGGTCTGTGTGATACAGCGCTTTGTAATCTACTGCTTTGCATCAAAGGGACACACAGGCTAACAATAGCGCAATGCAAAGCATGCCAGGACACAATGGAGAGCGCATTAAAAACTGCACAATGGACAAGCTCCTGGCGGGAAACCCACAGTCAGTCATCCAACCACTTCATTTCACACCTGTCAGTTTGATACTGCGGCTGGCTTTTTTTTCTTTTTTTTTTTTCCTTGCGTTGCATCACGTTCTCGTCAGAACCGCAAAGTACGTAGCGCGCAGAACCCGGGTTACGTGCGCCGCGGCGAGAGAGGGTAAGGCCAACGGGGAGGACCAATGCCGTGGGCGGGTTCCCATAAACCCACTGGCAGCGATTTTAAAAAGGCAATTGCAACGTGGAAAATTTGGTTATCTTAATGGTTATGTAACAGTGCAGCAGCACGCACGTCATGTTATTTCTGCTTGGAAAAATGCATTTCTGCTTGAAAATGCACAATAGAATATGTGCTTTCTTCTTGGTACTGTCACCATACAGTATAGGTGTTGCATTATTTTTTTTAAATGGAAAGAAAAACTTTCACACGTACCAAGCAGCCTTATGGGGGAAACTAATGCACTTAACGCGCGTGTACACGCATCCACATATGAATGCTCCTTCTGATGTCATATAAAACCTCATCAGCGTTGTCTGTGCTTTTTGTTTCTTTGTTTTTGTGAAGTGGTGCTTTGTTTGACATGCATGCCCCCCTCCACCAGTGTCAGTCCTCCCCCACTATCTGCCACACCTCTGTTCCTGTACCAATACGCCTTCTTATCAGCTGCATAATTTTAGGAGATAGGGCAGGCATTCTTTAACAAGTGGTTAAGCTCTATGAAATGTGTTTTATGTTTACACAGCTGTGTATATCAGTGTATATATACTGCATGTAATAAATATTTTGTTAAAAAAAAAAAAAAGAACTTTTCTAAATGATATGCTATTTAATCTGTACATACTGAAGTGGTTATTTATAAATTATCTGATGCACAGATGTACATATAAAAATGTATCTCACAAATGTAAAGAGTCATTTTTTATATGAAACCACAGACCACACACCCCAACACACTTACAGGTTGATGAATACTCTAATTATTATTATTATTATTATTATTATTATTTTAAAAAACGTCTTAATTGTGTGTAGTGGTTTTAGCAGCGAAAGAGAATCACGCATATTTTTTTTAGGAACCAGTTTTTTTTTTCTCCTTCACCCCCCCTCCCCCCTTTGTGGAAAGGTGTTACTAAACGCGTTACTAAATTCATAATTAATATGACACTGCCCGTATTTTAAAAATCGGTTTATATATGTATATTATATATATGATTTGTTTTGTTTCTTGCGTGTGACCAAAATTCATGCAAAGTCTTCGTAGTTGTTTCTGATATTATTCTGTGGAAGGAAGCCCCTCAGCAATTTCTAGGTTTGCGCTTGTTTTCACATCTTTTCACGTCTTTTTTCTTTCTGTACAATGGTACGCGCTACAGTGCCGTGCATACGCGTCTGTTATTTTTCTCGTCTTAAATAGAAAAAGGTGCATTGATTTTTTTTAGGTAAGTGGGCATTCAGTGCTCTGGTGGCAGCGACTCACCTGTGCATTCATTTGTTGCCGTGTGACTGTAGGCGTTGACTTCCTTTGCGGATAAATCGCATCAGTCAAGACTAAGCAGCCTCTAATAAAATAACTGCTAAGCTTAGTTACGCATATAAGCTGTCTGTGATCGCGGTGAGGTGTCTCTACCGCGCTATTCAATGGGGACAAGGTGAAAGGAAAAGTTATAGGGGTTTGATTCAGCATACTGTACCCCCGGTGTCTGCAGTCCTTGTCTAAAAACCACGGGAGCCTCAGAATAAATTGATGTCAAGGTTGGCTTTTGTTCCCTCCGTCAGCAGCTGCAGCTCTTTCAAAGCCGGTGGAGGGGATATCGTGGGGACATGTTTCAAAGACAAACGCAAGGTTCTGAATGGTTAAAGGAGGTATAACCCACATCCCAATTCAACACCACCACCGCCCCCCCGCCCCCCGCACCCCGCACCATCCCCTCATCCGCCCACCCCCTACCTCCGACCCTCCCCCGCTGGGTGTAAACAGACGAAGCTCAGCCTATCGTGTGCGCCCGCTGCTCGGCGCTGCGCGAGCACCAGACTCCGTAACACGAGACATGATAGAGTGCTCTAAACTTGCGAGCGTCCGGGAACCGCTGTCTCGCGCAGACAGAGCGGAGAGGTATAACAGCCAGAGTAGACGGCAGCAGAAAGGTGTGTTACCAGCGTGATGCCTATTTGACCTTGCAGTAGGCTTCAGCCCCGGATAAACTAACTCGTACTGCAGCGCCCGAAGTCTTTCTATGTGGCAGTTCGTTTTTTTCATCAGAGTGATTATGTATGTGGAATGGGAGGAGGCGACACCCTGAGCTTTTTAAAACAGCGCTGCCCGCGACTGTACATCACTATCTGAGCCGAAGAGGTGTCTCGCTTAACCCTTTGGGGAGCGGCTAGAGGAACTGACCAAGGTAAACCGTAGAACTTTTCTCATGCATATTATTTGTTGGAAAAATGGCGAATATTAGCGACAATTTCATGCGCTTACTTTAATTTATAATAATATAAATTTTGTTCGCTGATAGTTTCAATGAAAATGCTATTGCTACATGTGTATGCATGCACCATTCATACAATAGCGTGCCGGTAAGCGGTTGAATTATAATGCGTGTTGTATATGAATGTCGTGTGTATATATTGAAAAGGACAGAACATGAATCCTTCATTGGAATAATGATGAGAATATCAACCTTCCAGTTAGAGGATATGTACGTATGTAATTTGCGTGTATGTGCGCGTGGGTTACATTTAAGTCCTAGAATTTTGGTTTGTGGTTATAATATGGACAGAATTAGCCAGCCGTAAATTAATTTAGATACGAATATTGAAGGCAGCGTTGCATATTTGTCAAGCATCTCTTAATCCTCTGTTGTAGGTGATGCGGTAATCGGCTAATTAGGGAAACTGAGCAGAAAGGCTCAGTGTTATTGTTATTATTTATTTATTATCCAGAATTTCGCTTGTTTTCTGCATTGGCCTCTGCTGGAAAATTAGAGATTTTGGAGAGCATGTTTTACCCGAGTAATGATGCATATTAAAAATAGGTAGGCTACTTCACAAGAATAATTTTTCTGGACTAGAAATATTTGAAGTGGGAGTAATTAGAAACAGATAGAGGCTTTGCAAGCTTTTTAGTGTCAGGTTGTAACCTTTGCAAATAAACTAATGTTTTGCATTGGCAGGCCATTTTTACAGCCTGGCAATTTAGTAATGGCTGAAAATCAATTCTGAATATTAGCTTTATTATTTAGATAAGTAAATATTGTGTAAATAAGCATCTGTAAATATTATGCTGAATATTTAGGTTCCTCAAATATAAATAATGTGTCTGTTTGTGTGTGTGTGTCTGTGTGTGTTTGGAGGTGTGTATGGGGGGGGGGGGGGGAGGCATTGGTTGTGCATGTAAATTTGATTAATAGAGTACAAGCATGATACTTTTCAACTTAGCAGGCTGGCTGAATATATCAATTTAATTGTTTTGATACCCAAATAGTGTTTAGGATGTGGTATATATTAATTGGAGATACAATTCTACCGTGACTTTTAAGATGGACTAATGTGTGATATGAAGTATGTGAATCCACAAGAAATGCATAATACACAAAGCAGTCATAATTAGTGCTTGAGCCAAATCTGAAGGTATGTGAAATTCTTCCTGTAGATGGGGTTAGTGTCTGTCTGTGTCCACTTTAAGTCACGTATTAAGCTTCCACTTGATTTAAGAGGCCCCGATCCTCCCCACCCCCGCCTCAATGGAATCTGCGCGCTAAATTGATTTGCTGGGGAATAATGGTCTGAAACATTAAAATATAGGGGAAGCAGCCAGCAGGCTATAGCTTCTCCCTTTATAAATGGCAAAAGATCTCCTAGCAACCAAAGCCTTTAGTTTGTGATATACGTACAGTAATCATGCTGATGGAAAGGACACTACAGAAGAACAGGCTATTACTGGAAAAAAATTAGTTTCAATTATGACTTGGTTGAACCGCATAGTGGCTGATTTATGGTATTGTACATTGGACGTGGTCACATTTGCCAATCCACATTTATTATTTTTTAAATCTTATTAAAAGAGAATTTTTTTTTCATGAGCTTGATTAATATTATCTTCAGCTCAGAGACAATGCAGATTATTTTACTAGTAGGAACCACTGTACGTAAGTGCCTCATTCTGTTCAAGTGAAAACAACATGTGGATGGATCAGATTGTAATATAATTTTTTAACATAATAAGAAATTGGTTTAGGCTGCTGTTGACAGCTACCGTATCTGTGGCCTGCGCCTGTAGCATCATTAGCATATTAAGTTCATTATATAATGTGTTTTGCTGGAAAATCGACCGACTCCATGGGAATCTACATGAAAGGGAGAGGAAGCGCTTGAAGTTTCACTGATCCACAAACGCTTGGCGGAGCAAAGAACCTATTCTCTCCCGCTGATTAAAGTTAATATCTCCGCCACATCACAGCTTTTGTATCCTTATCTCATTATTCATGCACATGGTAAATGTACCTGCGCTTCCTTCAGGAGAGAAAACAAATGGGTGAAAAAGATATTGAGAGGGAGACGGAGAGAGAAAGAGAGAGAGAGAGGAGGTTTTCCTGATTTATTTTCCAAGAGGGGATTTCAAAGTGGTTTATCTGTCACAAGTAGCTAAATGATGAGGTACAGGTTGAGTTAGTGGCCATTTCAAGATCCATTTTCAGACCGGATCAATCAGTTTGTACTCTGAGCACGAAACGCAGAGACACTTTTTGGGGGGGGGGGGGGGGGACAGGCTCTGTTCTCAGACGACGTGCGCCGCAATGTCAATCGTTAACTCCCACAATGCATATGCTGCACCATCAGTCTGCATTCTGTATTCTCTCATATCGTCTCGATGCAGTTTATGTGGCTCCAGGAGTACCTCCTCATAAGAAGTGCCATTCCCCTGAGCCATCGGTATATTCACACTGATGCCACTGCTCAGCCAAGGAGTGTGTAATGTACAGCGCAGTACCCGGCCTTTCAGAAATGAAGTTAACAATAGCTGATCCAGTGACCAGTCTTTGTGATTAGTGGGCAAGAGGCCACATGACCGCGCTTTGCTGGAACTTGCCATTGCGTGAATTGAAGTGAACTGAGCCGGCGCTACGTGCGTTTTGAAGTAGGTTGAACGAACTCATTTATGTAAAGTTACTGGAAACGGGAGGTATTGATTGAGTAATCCAAAAATATCTGCAAATGGATGCTGACTTCCCGTATAATCACTGGAATACAATGAAAGTAAAATTCAGCCGTAGGAATTGTATGGCTGCATATTTTTAACAAAAAATTATTTCCATTTAAATCTCTTCTTGCAGACCAGCGTTCAGTTTTATTCTGTGACCTTTTTGATATCACATATTTCTTTTTTTCTGGGAGGTTGACTCTTTTGCTGGTGTACAAATACTTGTATTCCCCTCTGTCTACCCACTACATTCATGCTAATACATGAAATTGGAGTGGAGCTGCTCTTGTTTTTTCCTACGAGGCTGCTCAGTCTTTTTGGGGCTCAGTGCAGCAGTTAGCATTTCCCCTCGTTTTTCTATGAATAAACTTGGCATTAGCTCCTCCATTCATGAAGCAGACAACATTACAGCCAGTAAATCCAGTAGGTGTGTGTGTGCGTGCGTGTGTGTGCTTGTGTGTGTGCATGTGCGTGTGTATGCGTGTGTGTGTTCTTTTTTTTTTTTTTTTTTACCCTGCTTGCGTAGACCTTCTGCAGGGCTGTGATTTTCCTTTCTCATTGTGCAGAGGTTAGTCGGTTGTCGCGGAGACAGTGACAGAGTGACCCGCTCGCCACGGTGCCGTGTCGTTAAGGCCAGAGAATAATAGGCATGTACCCGAGATGGCGACTGAAGTAAGCAGAGCAGATACATCAAGTATGAGTAAGCAGCCTGCCTTTGCCATGGGGGGGTTTGGGGGGTGGGAGGGGGGGTCACTGGGGTTTCAAACCACACATGCGTTTACAGTTGGCGTGGCCTTTGTGCACAGGTATCAATACTGCAGGCTTGGCCTTCCTTCCGCAGGTACTGAGCGTGTGCGGAGCCACACCACTGCCGCCATGCTAAGCCTCCTTTGATTTATTGTGAGGGTGTGCAGCAGTGGCTGTGACCGTAAGTAGCTGGAAATTCCTGGAGGCCAAACACATTTTAAAAAAGCGCTGGCCTAATTCGTTCATGGCAGCGCCATTTTGTTTATTCTGATTTTTTAAATTATTTTATAAAAAAATAGTTTCTCTCTCGTATAGCAGCAGATTTTTTTTCCCTCCGTGTTTTTTGTGCCGCATTTCTACCTTTATCGTCCGGGTCTTCGGTAACTAGATTGCACCAGTGTTTTCACTGAATGGAACCCCCCCCAAGTGTCATAAATTAGCATAAACAGGCCATTACCGAGTTGTGTTGAGCAGTCGAACGGGAGAGAAGATCAGCTGTTGAAATGGCTCGGCTGAGAGGCAGTGTTATGTACCTTCTTTTCTTTTTTTTCTGTGGTACAAGTGAAATTCAGGCAGTTCCACTCTGCAAGCCTAAGAGGCGGGGGGGGGGGGGGTGCGGGGGGGCACAATGATAAAATTACAGGAATATCAAAGACCCGCAATTTCTTCTTATGTCCAGTGTGTGTTTCACAAACAACTTCAGACCAGCCCGTGGCAACCTTAAATTATTCATGGCTCTGAAAGCAGTCTTAGATCGACCGGATGAAAAAGAATCGTAATGGATCGTTTTGACACTACAAAGCATGATTGTCCTGATCTGGGACGTGCCAATCTGCATGCAGCGGAGGGGGAGATGCAAAATGGAAGGGTCCACAGTGGAGGGGGGGGTGGGTGTCCCAGAGGGGGAAGGCATATATGCAATGAGATGCTTATGGGGTAGTGAAACTCTTGACACTGAATAACAATGGGTAGATATGACCGCTTTTTTCCTTTGTAATATGTCGTTTGAATTTTTCTGCTGATTTCAGCTGCATTTAAATGGAACTGGTAAGTAACAAAACATAAAAGCTAAGCTAGGCCAACCCTCACGACAGAGAGTATCCCGTTCTTCTCCTTGATGTGAAGGGTGGGCGGAAGGAGATAGCAGTCCCCATCTTATTACAAACCGTCGCACTGGAGCTCAACCATGCCTTTCAATCCTGCCTCACAGCCAATCAAATCGGCAGTAAGTGAATGTGGAGGCGGAGCACTCGGGAAGAATAAAACAGCTGCGCGGCTATCATTTAAACCATATTCTTGCTTTTTTTCCCTTTGTCTTTCAAAAAAAGTGGTTACGGAAAAGACTACGGATACAGAATGGCTCTTGTGCCATGAACCCAAGGATCATTACCTGCTTCAGAGAAAACACGTTATGACAGGAGTTTCACACTGACATCACAGGACAAAAAGGCTAACCCACAAAGGGAAAGGAAACGGGTAGTTGTATCGGTTTGTCAGAGGCTCCCCGTAAGGTCATGACCTGGACGTAGATCAGGTTAGAGGCAGGCCCTTGTTCTATGGTGGCCCGAGAGAAAACTGGAAGCTGTTTCACCCCTGTTACACACGGAGTGTACATAGCAATTTGGGAACAATACAACTGGGTCCATGTATGTGGAAAGGTATACTTTAACCCCAATGGGCCGTACGCCGTGAAGGGACAAAGCCAGTCATCTGACTGGGGTGGAAGATGATGTTTATCTTTATTGTTGTGTGCTGTTTGGGTTTTATAGGTGTGGTGGACGTGGCTCACTCGACCGTGTTTAAACATGTCCACTGAGACAGGGAGGATTATGGGGGTTTGTCACTGGTGGTTAAAAGGATGGGGTTTTTCTTTTCTTTCTTTTTTTTTTTTTTACACCCCTGCCATCACTTTGTTGAATAGCCAGTCGCCAGGGCAGCATCAGCATGCCAGTGGCGAATGTGGAAAAAGCCGTTTTCTGACTTTCTGATGGCCTGCTTCAACCAGTGTGTCAAAGTTTCATGTGCACACACAGACAGGAACACACACAAACAAGCATTCACACAAAAATGCAACTACACACTCGTGTGAAAACAAACAGAAATGCGCCATGAAACATATAAAACGCCATGAAAAAGTATTTTAGATTTTCTGATTTCCTCTATTATTGCATATTTGTCAGTGAACGGTTTCAGACCTTTAGGCAAAATATAATATTAGACAAAGGGAAACTGAGTGAACACAAAACACATTTTTCAAATTATTATTCCAGTTGCCCCCTTAGATACTCAGTCAACCAGTTAGCCAAATTTAATTAATAGTTAGATGCATCTGATTGAACACAGCCAGGTGAGATTGCCGCCAGTCCTGTTGAACCTTCAGAGTGAAGACTTGGGTGAGCCTTCCCAGGAGCAGCCAGCCTGCCAAACATTTCTCCTAGGGCACAGCGAAACTTTCCATTGTTGAAGGAACCATGAATTCTGCTCCGTACCAGAAAATTCTTAAGGAGAATGTCCATGAGCTGAAGCATAATTGGGTTATGAAGCAAGACAATGATCCAAAACACAAAAGCAAGTCTACATCTGAATGGCTAAAAAGAAACCAAATTAAAGTTTTGGAGTGGCCTAGTCAAAGCCCTGACTTGAACCCAGTAGAGAGGCTGTGGCAGGACCTGAAACGAGTACCTTTTCAAACCTGCTGGAAAACTTTTGGAATTTTCTCAATTAAAGCAGTTATGCAAAGACATTCTGGCTGACATTCCTGCACAGCAGTGTGAAAGAGATATTGAATGCAAAGCATTTGGTTGCAGTTATTGCTGCTAAAGGTGATGCAACCAGTTAATAAGTTTAAGCAGCAGTTACTTTTTCACATGGGTGATATGGGTGTTTGATAACTTTTTAGATGAAATAACAAAACAAAAAAATGTGTTTTGCATTTTCTCTTTGCTAGTATTAAATTTTGTCTAAAGATCTGAAACCCATCAGTGTGACAAATATGCAATAAAAGAGAAAATCAGGAAGGGCCAAATTGTTTTTTCCTGGCACTGTAAAAACATACACTCTCGCAGACACACACATATTTGCATGGACTCGCACACATGAACACAGACACACACATACACACAAAAAAGTTCATGTAAAATGTCTCTTCCTCCAGCATTTAAATTTTTTTTTTTTGTATTCTCAGTTCATTTCTGACAAAGTTACCGATACAGGTGCTTAGTTGTATTTTCAGACTTAGTTGTATGGTAAGCCTAGCCTGACATTTGTTGCCTTTTTATCATGTGTTTATTTCACACACAAAAAAACAACAGCTGAATTCTAATGAGGCTGAATACTTAAACAGAGAAGTACCATTTCTTGGCAACAAGCAGTCTTCTATTCATAAAAGGAAAAGGAAAAAGGTCAGCATTTAATTAAAAATCACTTCAAAAATAATACAAAGAATGAACTGCTCCATTTGAAAATGTAGACACTGCACAGTTACTCTGGAGATGTTTTCATTAAAACAGCTTCATCGTGGATCTTTGCCATGGCTGGAATAATCCAGTATTATGTTTTAGGGTTTCAGTCTGATTACTGTAGTGATTTCCATGACTCATCTGTCTGTTATCTGAGCCCAGACAAAGTATATCTCATGCCACCTCAGATACGGGTTCTCTATGGCAAGTGGATGAGGACAATTTTAAAACACATTAGTAATGACATGCTCACAGCCTACACACTCTCATTTAAAACAGTCAGCAGTGGGTCTCTTGAAAAAGGTATATATATTGATTCTATATTCTAGCAAATGATATCTTAAGGGATATGTCGATCAGTTAAAAAAATCTTCTTGTCTGAAAATGGTACAATTAGCATTTCGTAGGATTTTATTTATTTTATTGAATAATCATATTGGAGATTACAATCAGTTTACATTTTTATGATTGAAAAAAAATTGAAAATGGGCTCGTATTCAAAGTAGTATTTGACAACCATTGTTAAGGGAACTGTTTAGTTAAACAGAAAAAACAAAATAAAATTCTATGAATGTTCAGCATGTGTGGCTAAACCCTTTTCCTGGGTTTTAATTTCTGATATTGCAATGATAAGTACCCTTTCAAATGAATATTGTATTCACTTATATCCATTTGTGCTGGTACTTCTCCTGAGTCAACTATAAAAAAAAAATACTTTCTGTTTAATTAGCCCACTGCATTTCCTTTGCTCCAGTTGTGTTGCAGTCCAAAAAGACAGCCGTTGTGGTACCAAGTGGCTTATCAGCAGTACCTTTGTAAGCTCCGGGCTAGGGTCCGCTCTCCTCATTTTTGTAAAAAGCACCTGCGCAGGATTACCACGGCTAAACCTGTCAGGAGCCTGCAAGGAAAATGCCTTTATTACAATTTTAAGATTAATCCGTCCCTTTTAGCAATATGAACGTATACGTGTTTTTCCGTCCTTAATACATTTCGGCTAAATCGGAAGGAGGCGTAATTGATTGTGTTTTCGGCTCTTCGGTTCGTTAAGCTCGTCCCGAAAACAGAGTGACAAATGGCTGGCTAATTGCGACCGAATTGTCGAATCCAGTCAGGTGTGCGGAAGGGGGAAGCATGGGGTCTGCCATTTGCTTTAACTGTCTAGGAGTAGCAGAAAACAAGCCCACTGGGTTTTTTGGTTCGCAAATGGGGGGCCTGAATTAAATGCGCTTGGCAGCCATTTTAAGATTATACAAATGAAGCAAATTGCTACCCTGTGCCTGGCTAACAACTGGCTGTGGGTAGTTTCAAACACTCTGTTTTTTTTTGTTTTTTTTAAAGAACAGTAAACAAAACTTAATTTTGTTTGAAGAAACATCAACATAGTGGTTTAATGCAGTGGTGTGTAAGTGTTTACAGACGCAGGCTAATGGGCATAGTGCTTTGCATAGTGTTTTGTTATTTTCTCCTCCCAGTGAAGTGATTAAACAGGATTCCCTGTTTTCCTACAATTGAAATTACGCTCATAACTATTCTGGCTGGTTATTTGATAGGGTGTTGCAACCTCAGCTATTACAAAACCTACCAGAATTAGCTGGACAAGACAAAAGAATGTCAAAATACCATAATCGTTGTCTTTAAATAGGGCTTGGACGAACTGAATTAAAACTGGCAAGATATTTTGCATCCAAATTTAAATTCTGTGAATAACAGTCAGCAATACAGTTGTACAGGTAAATAAAATGAGTAAATTTAAGCTGCATAAATGTCCTGCATGGTGTGGGTCAGCTGCTGTTAGCTTATGTTTTTATATAATTCAAGTGTGTGTAGCAAGATAACATTATCATATGACATCCCACCATATAATGCATATATATATGGATATACTGTATGTGTCTGTAAAATTTTGGTAACATTTTATTAGAGATTTTTTTATTTTCTATTTTCTTCCTTTTTTTTTTTTTTTTTTTTTTTTTACCATGGCAATATATTATACTTGCACATAGTTGCCTATTTAATACAAAAATGAATACGTACAATTTTATTTCATACAACTTTCATACAATTTCCTTATTTTCTCATTTGTGCCTGTGTGTATGTCCTCCAGCCGGCTGGGTGGCAAAAGTCATGTTTTGGCTGCATCGAAGCAGCAGTCCAATTTAGGAGCCAAGATGGCCGTAAACGGAAAAGTGCCCACACAGGCTCGCTAGCTCCGAGTAAATTAACGAGACCGCCGACCGGGTGCTTTTGATCTCACTCTTTTTTTGCATTTTTAAAAAAATTTATTTTACTGCGCTATAAACGAAACGTGCATTTCATTAACGGTAGCCGATGATTAATAAGGCTGCTTATCGCCTCTTTCATGTGCCGAGAGGAAGTTACGCTTCGCGGTCTCGTCGAGTTATTTTTATACGGTCGGAGGCGCGGGGCGCCGGAAACTTTGGCTCGTTCCGTACGACGAATCAAACGAGGGGACCATATGCCTCGTTTCGGAAATGCGCTTGGAAGCAGGCAAAGTCTTTGTACACACCAATCGGTAGTAATCCTTCCCTCAAGCATCTTACATGTTTGAATCTCCCCCATTAGAGTGCTTCCAACAAACGTGATCGTCGACAATTCATTTCACGCTGTGTCCTTCCTTATCGCCGAGGACGGTGGGGCCTTTGTTTATTTTCTTACCGTTCATTGGGGCAAAAGAGAGATAAACTGGAGATGTAGCACAATCCCAGCTTGTTCTACAGCCCAGTGTAATTATTTTCTCATATTGGGCTTCAGAATATTACATTTACTCAAAAAGTGTACGTTTTTACTAACCTGGGATTTTTACAGTGATGGATCTTTTACAGGAAAGCTTCAGTTTTGAACTATATTCCACTTTTTGTCTTAATTAAGAAATGTAATGCATGTATAATTAAGGATGCTGGGATGCCTCATTTGCTGTATTTATTCAATACATCCATGTACTTGGCTAGAGGTTTTGTTTTTTTTATTCCCGGGTGCATTTTTCAATGTTATTTAGTGTCGGCGAATTAACTTTTCGAGAGCAGCATTCATAATAAAAATAGAATGCGCATTAATTTTGCCGGGGTAATCACAAAATGCATATGGTCCAAAAAAATAAATAACGCATTAATCGCATAGGTGTCAACACTGTTCCAACAAAAGTGCTCTTTACAATAAACATAATGAGGACAGAAAGAGTAATAATGAAACAAAAGGGGGAGGGGGAGGGGGGGGGGGGGTTCTGTAATACACCTCCGCACTAAGGCACACAAGTACATTCTGCAGTTTCGAGTTGGGGGCGGGGGGGAGTGGGGGGTGCTCATACGGTACCATGGAAACACGCTGTTGTAGTCAGTATCCATGCATCCTTTCTGGCTGTTTTTTTTTTTGGAAGAAGAAAGGAAATAAAAAGAACTGCAGTGGCACATTGCACTGGGCCCTGTTTACTCGTCTGTGCTTCTGGAGAATTACAGCAAGCGCGGGGTAATGAATTATTTACCACAGCTAGGCGGAGCGGCAGGTAACCCCCCCCCCCCCCCAATCCACGGGACAGAGGCTGGCACTGAGCCTCCAGAGTGACAGGCATGAGGAAAAGTTTGAGCTCTCTTGTGATAGAGGGGCGGGGGCGGGGGGGGGGGAGAGCACGCATCGGAAGGAGCAGGACCCGGGGGACTCAGACTGAAAATGGTCAAAACGAGAGGGGTGAGTGGTTAGCCATTGGGGCATCTCTCCTCTTGTACAGGGGGGACAGCAATAAAGGGGATCGGGGCTTGGGCATTGCTGCTTCAGAGGGGGAAGGCACAGACGTGCCCCTTTAAGGGCACCATGGGTATGTGACAGAATTTGGGTGGGGTGGCACCATTTCTTCTGCAGCGGGACTGGGGCAGGCGGGTGCGGGGCCCTGCCCAACGGCTCCATAAGCCAGCGCCCGCCTTGTCCCAAGCAGCAGCAGCAGCAGCAGCAGAGGCACGATTTGGGCACCCCTGTTCACTGACAGGCGGCGAGAGGAAGAAGGCATCTCCGGGCCCCGTTTTGATTTTAGGGGAGCAGCCTTGGAGTTTGTGCACTCGAGGCAGAAGAGAGGGAGAGCGTGGAGGGGAAGGAGAAGGGCTCCTCTCCTCCTGCGTGTGTCGCGTTCCGCGTTCCGCGGGATCCTTTGATGTTCCGCCGAGTTCCTGCGTAACTATTCCCACATGCCCCGGCTTTTATCTGCTCGCAGGGCGATGACACGTTCCAGCGTCTATGTTCTGTCGAGTCTGAGAAGATCTTCGGGTCCGAGAGGCGATCTGATCAAATGTAGCCACCGTTTTTCGTCACAGCCATAAAGAGAGGATGAAGGAGGGAGGAAAGGAGAGACAGAAGAACAGAGCGAGAGAAAGGACTGAATTGTGGATCAGGTTATTTTTAATCCGGCAATTAGTGCGAGAGAGAGAGAACTGGACCATGAATACCATCCCCGATTAAGTCCGCAGAAAGGGACTCGACTGAGAGCACTCTTTCCTCTGTCCCCTTTCTTCCTGTACCCTTTCGTTGCCTCCAGTAATGCGCCTGCAGTGTATCTCTTGGCATTTATTAGTGTATTCTGCAGTCATATTCACATCTCTGCACAGTTTATATGGACCGTTTATGATGTTTACATAACCTTTCAAGGGCCTCTGGGATGTCCTTGCATTTGCTTATTTCCGTTTGGGTTCCGTGCAGCATTAAACGATGCTAATTTTTCGGCGTGCGTCTGGAATACGAGAAATTTTGAGCAATCAGTGAATTAGACGGCTTGAATTATCCAGCAGACGTGCTCAGTATGAAAAGGCCTTGTTCTGGTGTAATCTGCCCCGCGCACGACTCCCCAAATAGACCTGAAGCCTCCGCAACGAGGCTCGGTTTTAATCGGCGTGCGATTGGCCGTCGTCGTCCCCGCTAGCGCGAAACGTTCTCGCGGTGTTCTCGCCGCCTCGTCATAACACCGGCGGAACGTTCCGGTAACGTAGCGGGAACATTCCGCGCTAGCCGGGAGCGTTCCAACGCAGCCCTTGCCTCTGCGGCGGCGACGCCTTTGCTTGCTTGCTTTCCGACTAGCTGGAGGTTTTTTTTTTTTTTTACTCAAAATGGCGCAGTCCTCAGAAGGGTTTCCTGCCAGTGTCTTTGTTGTCTTCGTCTCCACTGGGCCTTCCGCTGATTCTTTGAGATCCGGGGAGCTGCTTCGTAAGAGATTGTCGCATTTTTGTAAAAAAAAAAAAGGAAGAAAGAAAGAGGAAAATTACATTCACCAGCCACTAACATTTACTTACAGTATTGCCAAGGCAAAGGTCCTTTTGTGCTCTGTCATTACACTGCTGGGACGGGTTTAATTGGGAATGTTTTTTAAGGGCACAACAAAAAAATACAGGCTTTTTTTCCCACTCTTTATGTGAGAGAGAGACACTGAATGGAAACCTTCTAATGTAATATTATTTTATGAGCTGCCTGTTTCTCCTCGTTGAGGGAGTTTGAGGAGGTAGGGGGAGGAGGCTGCTGCTGTCTCGCCTTTGTGATGTCACAAGCCATGAAAGAGGAGTCTGCACAGTGCCTTAACTCTGGGAGTGTTAATGCCAAAACGGCCAGATCGCTGTAATAACAAGCTTGACCACAACCCTGACCAATCAATGCAGCTGATCCCCTTAAATCCTGTCGGGCACGCCCAGAAGACTACTTGCTATTTCGGCTTGTCGGCAGTTGAGTGAGAATGTGCAGCTGAACACAAAATGATGCTGCTGTGATGATCTTTGCTTCTGCCTTTTGCTGCTCCACTTTTCATAAACACACCGACTTGTGGAGACTAGACAGGTTCCCAATTCATGGGGACAAATGACTGTTTTGGTATCAATCAGCAGAGACATACAACATCTATCTGCACAATCTAGACTGGTCCTCCACAGAGTCTGCATTCCTGTTTTTTAAAACAATTCACGTGCCTCCACCTCCTCGTCTCCGACTAGGAGACCATTGTGATGATCTGTCACTTTGAAAACTCTATTCCATTTTTCACCCAGTTGTGCAATATTGCAGTTCTGTTCAGAGTAACTTTTTTTTGATAGTGTGCATTTTAATCATTCCGACACACAAACTCCTCTTTCTCTTGTCCTTTCTAGTGCTAGTCATTTTTCCGCACAACAGCTGCAGAGTCAAGACAAGTGAAGTCCTCACTTTGGCACGGTTATGTGTTCTAATGGTATTTGCCCTTGCGTTTCCCTGATTGTTTTTGGTGAAGCTCAATTCTGAACTGTCCCTCAATCGCCTCTAATTGCCCTCTTATTTTGAGTGGTCAGTGTTTGGCCAGTATGGCTTGATGTATCACTGGTTTACATCTCAACTATAGCTCCTACAAGTAAACAAGAGCGAATCCGCAATAGCTGCGACCGCACACGCGCATGCGTCCATGTGTGCGTGCATCCACGCACACACCCTCACACAAACACGTGACCTCTTCTTTGGTTCATGAACAACCTTTCCACAAAATCCTGTGCAAATCTTTGAATCCATTCGGGAGTTATGCACCTTTTTGTGATAGGCCATGCCCATCGCCACGCCCCCTCTTGGTCAATCGACCTGCCAACCTCCATGCCAAATTTCAGCCTCCTGGGGCGAAAACTGTGGCCGCTACGGGGTGGGACGCTTTTGTGGACCAACCAGCCAACTGACCGACCGACAGAGTCATAGAGCTGCGGTCACAGCTAAACAATCACACTCTGCAAGTGTATTGAAACCCGCTAATTTGTTGCAAATTGTTCTTATTATGAGCTTAAAGCAATTGCTATGGTGACTGTCATTTTTGTACAGTAATGTTGGCATGTCTGCTGTGGAAAACAATGACTGGCATATGAAACGGATATGTTTTGACACTCCGATTGGCTTGCAATCGCATGTCAGAGCTGTCTTTTTCATCTGAGGTGTTTGCGACGGGACTTCGGAAGAGACGCCGCTCTCGTCGTTCCATTAAAATGCTGATCCCGTTCGGATGATCTCCCTCTTCAAATGCGGCCTGCGCACGTTCTTGAAAAGCGGCGCCGGAGGTGAATTGTGCGGTAAGCGAAATGCGGACATGCGGAGAGAAGGAGAAGCCCGCTACAAAACACAATAGGAGACGGCTGCCAACATCGGCGTTTTTATGGCTGACCTGATTGTCCGGCACGAAAAAAAGGCCATTTCCGAGCAGCACAATGCCCTGCTGACAAATGGGCATCGCGCGCGTTCAAAAAGGCCGGCATTGTGTCGTTAGCCGCCACAAACCGCTATTATCCGTCCGCGCGAACGCTCGCGAGCGGGACAAAAAGACGGTCTACCGCCTGGCCGCGAGGCACATTCAATCGACGGGCTTTTTAAGAATAAAAAAAGAGCGCTGCCCTGGTGCGGGTGGGCTTAATCGAGAGAGAGGGAGGAGTTCCGTCATCTTGTTTACTGGAAGAAGCTCTGACCAGAAGGGCTAGCCCCTGCGCGGTCGGCTCTGATGCACGCGTCCCCCCTCAGGACGCATCGCGGGCTGCTCGGGCCCCGAGGACGCCCCGCTGAGTGCACTCTCCGCCGGAGGAGCGAGCGTGTGCGTGCAGCTCGCGTGTCCGGGCCCGTGCGTGTGCGTGCAGCTCGCGTGTCCGTGTGCGTGTGTGCGTGCAGCTCGCGTGTCCGGGCCCGTGCGTGTGCGTGCAGCTCGCGTGTCCGGGCCCGAGCGTGTGCGTGCAGCTTGCGTGTCCGTGTGCGTGCAGCTCGCGTGTCCGGGCCTGAGCGTGTGCGTGCAGCTCGCGTGTCCGGGCCCGTGTGTGTGCGTGCAGCTCGCGTGTCCGGGCCCGTGCGTGTGCGTGCAGCTCGCGTGTCCGTGTGCGTGTGTGCATGCAGCTCGCGTGTCCGGGCCCGTGCGTGTGCGTGCAGCTCGCGTGTCCGGGCCCGTGCGTGTGCGTGCAGCTCGCGTGTCCGGGCCCGTGCGTGTGCGTGCAGCTCGCGTGTCCGGGCCCGAGCGTGTGTGTGCACCTCGCGTGTCCGTGTGCGTGCAGCTCGCGTGTCCGGGCCCGAGCGTGTGCGTGCAGCTCGCGTGTCCGGGCCCGAGCGTGTGTGTGCACCTCGCGTGTCCGTGTGCGTGCAGCTCGCGTGTCCGGGCCCGAGCGTGTGCGTGCAGCTCGCGTGTCCGGGCCCGAGCGTGTGTGTGCACCTCGCGTGTCCGTGTGCGTGCAGCTCGCGTGTCCGGGCCCGTGCGTGTCCGTGTGCGTGCAGCTCGCGTGTCCGGGCCCGAGCGTGTGCGTGCAGCTCGCGTGTCCGGGCCCGTGCGTGTGCGTGCAGCTCGCGTGTCCGGGCAGCTCGCGTGGAACTTACTCATGTAACATTACATTACATTACAGGCATTGAGCAGATGCTCTTATCCAGAGCGACATAGCATTCCCATTTTATCCATTTGCACAGCTGGATATATACTGAAGCAATGCAGGTTAAGTACCTTGCTCAAGGGTACAACGGCAGTGCCCTGCTCAGGGATCGAACCTATGGCCTTTAGGTTACAAGCCCAGTTCCTTAACCATTATTACACTGTATGCATGCTAGTGAGTTTGCACATGCTTGCATTTATGGGAACGTTTGCACGTGTTGTGCACCGTAGGTACTGTAACGGTTGTGACACGCTGGAACATTTCCAGAATTGTGACTGTTGCTTGGCAAAGTGTCAGCGAATTCCCATTTTTACGCGATAACGAGTCGTGCTGAAGAAACGCAATTTCCCCGGAAAACGGAGTTTAGCAGGAAAAGGCTCCCGTGGCTCCGCGCTGGAATTCGAACGCCCCTCTGCCACATCCGAACATCTCACGGTGTGTAATTAGTAAACGATAGCGCCCCGCGCCAGGGCTCTCTCCCATTTCTATATCTCTCCCTCTCCCTCTCCCTCTCTCTCTCTCTCTCTCTCTCTCTATCTCTCTCTCTCCCTCTCTCCCTCTCTCTCTCTCCCTCTCTCCTTCTCTCCGGAGACGTTGTTGTCAGTGGAGGTGAGAGCCTAAGAGCCCAGTGAAAGGCTGTTGGCTGATGTGTCCGGGAAATAATTGCGGCTAATCTACTGTAGCCGGTCCATCCTGCGAAGACGTTGATGGGAGGTTTTCTTTTTTTTCTTTCTTTCTTTCTTCTTCTTCTTTATTCATGTCAGCAACCAGTGAAAGAGAACGCGAAGCCCTCTCTGCCGCTCTGCCTGCCAGGTTGCACACCCGCTGTCTTACAGCACCAGGCCCAATGCCCGTCACATCTTCTGCACGTTTTGGCAGTGGTGCCCATTAGAGCGGCCTTTGCCCGGCTCTAAAATTAATATGTGCGCAAGACAGGTGCTCATGGACACTGCAAGCTCTGTTAAACTGCACCTAGGGCTGCTCTCTGGAAGATCAGCGGTGATTTACTACAACGGTTAACATTTAACATCTATATCTAATTGGAGCTTGAAGCAAACCGAGTCATCTGGGAAGAAGCGCGCGTGTGTGTATTGGCGAGCGGACACTGGGGTAATGCCTTCTCCGGGCTTTGTTTTGTCATAGCGTAACACCCCCCCAGTGCCCCTTTAAAAGTTGGGTAGAGTTAATCACCACTCTAAGCCAGTTAAGCCCGCGTTTTAATGACTCCGCCGGCTGCAGTCGGAGCTCAGGAGACGCAAGTGCAGCTCTGTCAAGTTCGAAAGTTGAATAGAAGAGGCCACTGCCGTTAGTCCCCGTAGCTTATTGAGTTGTGCTGCTCAGGTGCTTCAGAACATCTGGAATGCGGATGTGAATTTCAAATCTGTGCGAAAATGAATTTAAAAAAAAAAATGTATCTATTTATTTTAATTGCGCAATGTGAGTGAAATGTTAACTGAAGTGGTTCGGTTAGAGATGCTGCCATTTTAAATGCCATTACTGACTCAGTTATCGTTTAGCTTGTGCTTAGTTGTAGTTTTGAAGAACCTTTTGTCTCAGTGCACACGCATGCAGTGTGAATGCGCATTGTCCTACAAAACAACCCAGAATGAACATCGACTTCCCCTCCCTCTCGGGGAATTGGGGAATAGGCTTGACAGTGACATCTAATTAACATTTATTTAAGCTTTCTAAGGATTTAACTTTTGACTGTTTACTCAGTAAGCATGTCTGCTATTAAGCGGCCGCTTTAAGTGAGAGAATAAATACATAAGTATGTAACTGCAGACTGCAGAGTGAAGTCTTGGCTTCTCTTCCGTCCCCCCGTCCCACCCCCCCCCCCCCCCCACCCCCCACTCCCCCCGGTACCGACAATGCAATAAATCATCTGCTGTTGCATAACCGCTCTGCGGAGGACTTCACCGGAGACGGGGGAGAAAAAAAGAGAAAAGAAACATCACCGTTAATTTAGGAGGGCGAGTGGTCTGTCGTGGCGTACCGTCTCTTTAATTATGACCTGTCTGTGAGGTGTGTGTCCGAGGCAGGGGTGGTGGTGGGGGGGGGGGGGGGGTTATTCACTGCCCCCCCCCCCCGCCTCGTGTTCTTCAGGTGTGCTCATTAGCACAGACCCGAGCCAGTCACGCCGGGAGCCCTCGGACCAGTGTTCAGACTGACCTATTTTTCCCCGCATTAGCACGTTAGCGCCGTGTTTATCACGAGGGCCGGTCGCCTCGTTCTCCCGTGACCCCGCCGCCCGTCAGCTCGCTCGCTCGCGTGTGCGCAGATTAATGGCCTTTCCTGGTCGTCCGTCAGGCTGGAGAACGTGGGCCCGCGGAGCGCCTCCTCGCTTCGCCACTGATGCGGTAGCGGTGCGCGATTTTCCACAGCAGCCCTTCTCTAACACCGCGTAGCGCCTCTCTCCCAGGGGCTCTGCCGTCGGCACGGAAACCGCCCTCTTCCAGCGGGCAGGCTGGAGCGCGCCGGGATCCGACGACGCCGGCGGACGCAATGGAAACGCTCGCGGCTCCTTCACCCGCTCCCCAGGCGGCGGGCTGGTGCGCACCTCCGGATTGGACGCTGTTTTTGCAGGGCTTTGCTTTCTCGCGCACGTAAAATATCCGTTCAGGTGGGTGTTGATTACGGCTGCTCGTGTGAAACATTGTGCAACATGTTGCATAATCTGCCACTGAATGACGGCACCTTCCGCGATTACTTGCAAACACGTCTTGCAAGGTGACGCAGTCCATTGTGTTTCTGATGCCATCTGTTTGAAGCATGAGAGGGATAAAATTTTCAGAAGTTTCAAACACATCTTTTTTGCATAAATAGTTTATGCTTAATTAGATGTTGTCCTCCTAAAACCCCGTCAGGCTCATCGTACGTGATTTATTTGTGTGATGTTTTGGTGAGAGCTGGCCCGCTGTGGGGGGACAGCAGCGGGGGCTTTTCAGAACCACGACTCCCGCAGTGCCCCCGCGGCCCCCGCTGCCCTTTCACGGACGCGGTCTGGACGAGCTCCGGCCCCACGGCCGTTCTCCGACTCGCCGGGCTGCAGATAGCCTGGGTAATGTTTTCTTTTCGGGGGGGATACCCGTGTGGCTTTACCCCCAGGCCGAGCAGCGCGGTCATCCCATCGTTAGGGGAAAAGGAGGGGCTAACGAGCAGGATTGACTCGCCTGTCCCGGCCTCTGCTGGTCGGCACGGAGACCGCGCACGACTTTTGTGCCGCGGGCGATGACTCCGTCGCGCCGCGAGCGACGCGCTCACTATCGATTCCCCCCCCCCCCCATCTTCCGCCCCCCGCTCTTCAGCTCCGGCCCCCTTTGAAAAGAGCTCAGCGGCAGCGCACCGCCTTTGGATACGCGCCGGCCCCAGAGGATGATGGGATCAAGACAGCGGAACCCCCGGCACAAGGAGCCGGGGCAGTCAGTCAGTCAGTCACACCGCGCGTTTGAAGGGGAAATTTAACACACCCCCACCCCCCACCCCTCCATATGGTTGCTTTATGGTTGCCTCTGAGACAGATGTGTTAAATTTAATAGGCCAGTGGAGCTCTTGTAGCATTACTGCTGTCCGCTGCCAAGCCAAAGGGTTTAAGAGAATCGTGGTCATGCCTTTCGTTTACTGTAACTCAAGATTTATTTATTTATTTCTGTATTGATTTCTGTATATTTCAGGAACTGTAGCGCGCAGTGGCTGTAAACCTCATGAAGGCAGTTATCAGTAATGCAGAAAGCAGTAAAATAAAACAGAGCGGAAAGTCATATGCATATGTGGCTTATGGAAATGGAAGGTCAGCACGGTCACTTCTGAAAACTCCGTATGTTCGTTTTTTACTGAAGTACACGATTCCTAAAACGCTTTCTTGTTTCTTGGTTTTTCATCTCTATCGTAATATTTTTTTATATCCATATCTCCAATCTTGGCGAACATATTCTCATATAATTCTGTTTAAGTCTGTTCTTTCTTATTGGGAGATTTGGAACATTTCCAATATCTCAGTATTTTCCTGGCAGCTCTGACCACACCGTTACAAGTGTAAATTCATTAGTTGTTACATTTGGCATTTCTGTTCTGATTTCCAGAAGTCCAGATACTCTGTGATGGATATGCCGTAGGACAGTCGCAGGTACAATGTAGAAATGTCCCAATTTCTTCCTGACATTTCACACATCATTATAGGTTGAACCCAGCTTGTGAATGGTTCTTGGATGGCTTCCAGAAGTATCCATGTGAATACATTCCCTTTTGGCTTCTTTTACTATTTTTGTCCGTGTATTAGCTGAAATTCTCATCCAATTATTGTCATCAGTCTCGCATTTAAGATCCTTCAGCCATATTTGCTTTGAGATTTCTGCAACCATTACTAAGAAAATGATTAGATGTTCTATGAAACTGTGCTCTATGAAATCCCTGCCGGGGTTAAAATTAGTAACTCAGGATGTGCAAGAAAACATCAGCCGTGCTGTTTCATTAAAGGTGTTGTGTGCCTGAGCTTTCAGTGCTGAAGGCCTAATTATTTCAGCATAGTAAGGATCCTTCTGTAGTAAGTCAAGGTTTTTAAAATGGTATCTTCACCATATTGGTCCACGCTAGCTGAACATAATCTAAACGGTATAAAATATAAGCAGCATGTATTGTTTATGGTATGTAGGTTCTGCTGTATTTATATTTGCATTCAGCTATTCTGGTCTGTATTTACTTCTTTATTGTATTGTTATTATCTTATGCATTATAGGTTGCCCTGGACAAGAGTGCCCATTAATTTAAATGTAGTAGCAATAAAAAAATACAGTAATTCTTACTCTTTCCAGCTGTAATAACACTTCATTTTAGTGTAATTGCTTGTTTTTGTGTAACAGCGCGCCTGGCTTTGTGGTGAAGGAGGATTTGGGTAATTGCAGCTCATCGGTGTGGCCATGTTTTTTACCCTCTCATTCCCCCGCTCACGCTGGGCCGTAAAGCGAATCGCTCCCAAAATAATAATAATAACGGGGAGGGGGCCTTGTGAGGAGCCCGGGGCGGGTTACCTTAAACCGCGCCGGAGAGCGCTCCCCCTGCCCGCCGTCCCCCCCTCACCGCCCCACCACCCCCACCTCCAGCCGCAGGGGTGCTCGTCCCTCAGACAGAGAGGGACGGCGGCCGCTGTCGGCGCCCCCGACTGGGAAATTGGGAAATGGGTAACGGAGACAGAGACGCGAGCGGCGTTCCGCGCGGAGCGGAGGGGCCCGTCTGTCTCCACGCCAACGCTCCGCTCCAGGTGCGGATCGCATCGATTACCGGAGCCGCCAAAATCGCTCTGTTCTGAGAAGAGGACAGAAAGTGGGCGGGCGTTGCCTGACTTCAGCGCGGGGGGGGGGGGGGGGGGGGTCTGGAGTCTGGAGTCATTGAAATTCTAAAAAGGAAAGAGAAAATCACTCGATACGTGTCTCTGGGAAAATGTCATTAGATGTGTTAACACTGTTGTGCGCGAGGAGTCGAATGGTGGATATTGACCACTGGAGAAGCTTGCGCTGTCATTGGACAAAAGAGGCTCTCTGAATCCACATGAACTGGAGCTGTGCTACCCCAGGAAAGGAGAGACGGGGAGGGGGGAAAAACCAGCGATGAGAAAAATGACACAGGGGATTTAGATGGACAAATCGGCCAGGAAGCCTACTGGAAGCTCGATATGATTGCGTCAAAATCGAATGGGATAAACGGCTGTGCTTTCCAGCCTCGAAAATACAGCGAGCGATCGCTGCCAGTCGCTACCAATATGTGCCACACCAGACGAACAGAGCCAGAGTGATCACAACTTATCCCCACAATGGGCTTAGTCTTGTGTGTGCATCGCTAAATATGGTCAGAGTACGGATGCGTCCGTAAAACGAGCTCAGTGAATAGGGTAATTGAAAAACTACCTCGGAATAATTAAACAAAATGGCATTGAGGAGGGAGGGCATGCTCCTCATCATCCTCAGTGACTGTACAGAAAGAGGAGGAGGAGGAGAGGTGTTTAATTAGTTCCTCTTCGTCGAAGGTGCATGTCCCCCCTCCCCACCACACAATGCTTCCTGGTGTACACGTTACAGAATCTCTGTAATCTGTTTGGTTATTCCGTGTGTAAATTGTGCCGTTGAAGGCGATGCGGGCGTTGGTCCTCTGAAAAGAGTGGGAGAGGGGGGACCGGGAGTCCAAATCTCCCTGAGAGTCAGAGCCACGTGAGTCGGTTTTTCCCGTGCGCCATTACCGCCAGAACTGGCCTTTCACCACTTCAGAGCCGCCGGAGTCAGCTCCCCGCTAGCACGAAACGGTCTCACACCGTTGCTGCCATGTACCGTAGCGCCGATGTTATAACGTTGACAGAAAAAATCACGGTAACATTGCGAGCACATTTCGTGTTAGCCGGGCTTTTTTTTTTCTACGGTGTGCCATTATCTCCAGCACCGGCGGGCACCTGTACGGGCACGCCGTGCCGTCCGGCGGACACCGCCGGCCCTTGCCCGGGTTTGGGTTATAAATTCACCTGCCGGAGCCGCGGGGACGTGCGGAGGCAGCGACCGTTTCTGCAACGCCCCGGCCGTATCTCTCCACTTACCCGTACTCCCTGCGTCCGTGGCAGCGGCATTATGCTCTCGCCACAGCTCGATAAGTTCCCCATTTTCTGCCCGTGTCCGGCGTGTATTTTTGGCTCTGTGCTCATCTTTTTTTGTAGTTTGTTCCATCGCCCTCTTTCTTTGCCTTTCGATTCGCCTCTGCATGGGAGACAGCCAATAGCTGACAGAAACTGCGTTTTTTTTTTTTTTTTGGGGGGTACATTTTGTCATGACATGGCTATGTTTTCATTAGCCTCTGGCTGCCACTCGCTGTCTCTGGACCGAGACGCGGAGCAGTGGTTGGCGGAGATTTTCGTGACGGCTTTATACCCACTGCCAGCTTGTTAGGTACCCGCAGGGGCGATTAGTGCCAATCGAACGGGCCGCTGCAGGTCTGTACTGTTTGCACAGACCGCTGATTCAGGCAGACCGCAGGCGCTATAGCAACCGGGGGGACCCCTCCCGCTGACCAATACCCTCCCTCCCCGGGCGGCGCGGCGTGGCGTCCAATCGCGCGGCACCGGAGAGGCTGCCAGCCCCCATTTTGGGCCACGGGGCTCCTCGCTGCACTCAGAGCGAGTGCTCTTACTGGACCCCCCAGCTCCACAGCCCCCAGCGCAGATAACAGTTTTGTCGCAGGCCCCCCCAGGCCGGTAACAGGATGTGATTTTTGGGGATCTGCGGCCTCCCCGCTGAAAGCCTTAAGCTCCTCCTCCGATGCGTATCACTGGGGGGGGGGGGGGGCAGACACCTGAGACCCCCGTCCGTGCCGGGGCAGGAAGAGATCGCAATCACTGGCCGTGTCCTCAGGGTGAGCGGAACACCCGAACCTGCGACTCTTCCTTTAAAAAAAAAAACAAGATAAAAAAAATGAACAACTTTCCAGAGGTGCACAGTGAAAAAATTCTGGTTTATTCTGGTTCTTACCGTTTTGAACAAGAAAGTCACGCACACAGACTCGAAAAGTGAAGAAAGCATACTTCTTTCTTTGTAACTTTTTTTTTTTTACTTTTTACCAGGGAGGCGTAAGAAAGTTTCTTTGTTTGCAGACATGTCTCAGCTCTGGAGTGTTCCAGGGTGCTGCTGACTGGTGCTGCTGTGTGTAGTGCTGTGTGGTGCTGCTGTGTGTGGCGCTGTGTGGTGCTGCTGTGTGTATTGGTGCTGCTGCACTGACGGCAGGCTTTAGCTGGAGGTTTTCTCAGCTGTGTCGCAGCAGCTGTTTCCAGGCCCCGCTAAGCCTCTGCTCCGTGTTCGAGCGGGAGGGAAAAAAGACGAAAGTACACACAGAGCCAGTACCAAAAAAATGTGTCTGGGCATTTGTCAGTGCTTCTGTTTTACTAAGAATAAGGAGCGGGGGAGCAATCCAAAAAAAAAAAGTATTGGGGGCCCTGTGCCTTGTGAATATGTAGAGGCTTTGAACAGCCGTGCATGCAGCATGAAATATTAAGTTATGTGTGTCTTCACACCTCAGTCCTGGATGCACAATAATCATATCTGTGAGTCTGTGTGTGTGTGTGTGTGTGTGTGTGTGTGTGGGTGTGTGGGTGTGTGGTGTGTATGTGGTGTGTGAGTGTGTGCATGTACGTTTGTGTGCACATGTGTGTGTTTGTGAGCCTGTGTGTGTGTGCGCGCGCGTTTGTGTGTACATTTGTGCGTGTGTGTGTGTGTGCGTTTGTGCATGTGTGTTCTGTTGCATCGCATTTATTTTTACCTGTCAGGCTGCAGGTTGGGTGGGGGCGTGTTTATTCTCCACAGCGAGATGATGTGTGATTAATGAACTCCCCGATCGCGACAGCGTCATCTTTCCGCTCTGCTTCTCCCCCCACCCCCCCCGCGCCTCCGCTTCTTCCCCGATTGGTCTCCTTGCGCTAGGCAACAGCATGGAGATGGATTGCGCACTGCTGGTCTGCTGGGACGGGACGACGCACGTACCAACCCCCCCCCCCCCACCCCCCCACCACCCATCCATGCCAGCCACCATCCCAATTTAACCACTGCCAAGGGCAAGGGGGAGGGGGATTACAGGCTCCTTCAGACCACTGTCTCAGAGCTGCTGTTTACATCACACAGCCCACAAAGACAGACCTCCACGGCGGGCCCTCATTTCACTCCCAGCCGCCTCCACTTCCAGGGTAACATTCTGAGAGATCAGGTTTTAAAGCGCGGCTAATTGCTAATAACACAGCGTATTAAAAACCAAAAAAAAAAAAAAAAACAGCCGGCTGGAGTGTCGGCTAATTTGCATCACGCTCCCAGCTCCCAATGCAGACATTCCCACAAATGTACAAGTCATTTTGAGCATGTGATATCCATGCTGCAGAGTCTGATTCCTTTAGTTAATTTTGTCTGACCAGCAGAGATGGTATGCGGTCAAAGAGACTATGCTTTTAGGTGCCTTTAAGGTAAACGTGGAAGGTTTTTTTTTTTTTTTTTTTTTTTTGAGGGAGAGGGGAGGGGGAGGGTGGGGGGTGGAGAGTATTTGAACATTTCTCCACATCCTCACTAAATAATAGCAGCCAGTCCTTGCAATGTGTTATAAAAACAGCACTTTAAAAATATACGACCTCAGTCTTACTTAATTCAACTGACTGGCCTATTGTTCATTTTTCTTTAGAAAAATTGATAAAGTCCAGAAAAATGCATTTATCCCTTCTCCTCCATGTCCACTTGGAGTTGGCTTGCATTCTTCACAGTGAGTCATAAAAATTTCATGCTACAATATATGACCTCAAAAGTGTTTTATTCACCCACAACAAAGTCTGCAAATGATTTTGAGTACAGGCTATAAAATGCTGAAATAATACTATGGGAATTCTGTCTTTTTTCAACCATTGATTTTTGCGGCGATGAGGGAGGGAGACCAGAAGCTGAAACGGTGGGGAAGATCAATAACTCAGCATTCCTGCCATTTTTTAAGGTAGAATTTTGCAAAAATTACTGTCGTTATGGGGTCGCTTTCTCTGTTCTTTTTTCTGAACTGGGCGATGGGAAGCAGCGCCACTGCGCGCACTGTTCCCTCGTTCGCTGCTAACTGCCGCAGAACGCATATCCTGCTGAAAGAGTGCGCCGGCGGCTTCAGTTATACACTTTCCGCCAATTTAAGAGGCCACGGCTCTGTCGTTTTCAGAATTCTACGTCAGTGTTCTAGAATTCCATTGGTTTCTTCTGCCAGTCGCGATTGTTACATCAGCATTAGAATGTTCAGTTAAGAACATTGTGATCACACATTTGTGACCTCACACGTTAAAGGGTTAAATAGAGAGCCCCCCCTCCTCCTGTGAAATGGCAGACTTCAGTATCATACACAAAGTGGTTTTGGCCCCCCACCCCCCCTCCCCTACACCCCCACATTGGCAGTCCTGTGAACAGTGAAGCCTTGAGTAGCGACGCAGTACCAGCATCACATGCAGGTTGGTAGCCATAACTGACACTGATACCGTAATCCTGTAATGGCTGCTTGTTTTCCATCTGAAGTTATTCCATCTGAGTTCGTTTTATTTTCTATTCGTCTTCAGATCCGGACTCCTGCTTATTCAGAGATTTGTATTCAAAATGGACTGCCCATCTGTTAAGACATTTCTGCGCTGCTGTAATGATATGAACGTGCGGCACTAATCCCTTAGATTGATGTGACCTGATCTTATCTGTAGGCGGAGGAGGATAACAACTGGCTGTAAGGACAAGACCGTATCAAGATTGTATGCTTGTTATGTTTAAAAAAAAGGCTCAGGATTCCATGAGTATGTTAGCTTTTCAGAGGCCCATGCCCTGTTCAAAGTAACAAAAGCTACAACATGTGTCACCATTTGGGAGGGTTAATGTCTGTCAACAGGATGGCTGTCAGTTCCAAAGGCTCTGGAAGCTCTTTCCCTCTGGCCCCGTTCCAACTCAGGCAGATTTTTACATTGTTTTCCCAAACCAGGAATTCCACTGTTATTGCAACTGCATTATGGACACTTGAGCTGATTCAGTCTGGGTCCCTGGATTGGCAGCAGCGGAGCCTGTTTCTGCAGCGCTGCCGGGGGGTTGGGCCTGGAGTGGGACTCACCACACACGCCCCCCCACACCCCCCCCCACACCCCCCACTCTCCCCAAACACCCCCCTCCTGCGGCCCCATCAACCGAGACGCCCGGGGAAGCAGATACTCACAGAGCTCATTCCTTATCATTTCTCTCCCATTGAGGAGTCATTATCCAGTAAATGGCTGCCCCCCTCCCCCCCCACTCCACCCCCACCCCGACCTCTCTGCCTGGTTATTGCACTGGAGGTTTTCTCCCTTCCCTGCACTCCTACCTGCCCGGTCCGCCCCAGCACTCTGGCGGTACCCAGCTTGTTTGGGTAGTGCAGCTGGGGGCAGAGGGGGTTGGTGGTGGGTTTGTGACCAGGAGAAAGTGGGGGTGGGGTTTTTTAGGGGGGTGGGGTGGGGGTTGGCAGCCATGACCTGTCTGCAGTACTGAGTTCAGCTCCCCAGACTTGGTCCAAACAGTCTGATGCAGGCCCAGTATAGTGCACATGCTGAATATGAATCTGAATCTGTCCCATGAATCTTTTCATATTGCAGTTTAGCGAGGCTACTGGTCAGAATTGTTCTAATCGGTCAGGAAAACGCTTCGTCTTCAGTTTTCATGCTCGTTGTTCTTTCTTTGCTATCATACATGTTTAAGATCATCGTGAGCCTTTTTTTTATTTTTACACTCACACTCACACATGCACGCGCAGACATACACATGCACAGTGACTGGCAAGCAATACGCTTCTAAGGGACAGTTCTCACACACATACAGTACATACACAGACACACACACGCACGCTTCTTTGTGTAATAGCGTTAGCGTATTCAGGGGAGAAGATGGCTGGCTTTCTCCCTGTGAATGCAGTGAGCGGGCAGAGTGATAGCATGTGTGTGTGTTTATGTTAAACAGCGGTTTCTGCCTCCCGCTGTTTCCCATTTGCCAAACGGGAGGAGATGGGGAAATGCGAGCGGCTTTCAATAGCGCGCGCGCTAATGAAGACTCTTCATACTTTTTTTGGTAAACAAACAAAGCCCAATTAGGGACAAGGACTCTCTGATTGACTGCGAGGACGTAATCTCGCGGAGCTTCTCGCTTGCTTTCAGCGTCGATGGCATGATTGCTTCCCCCCCAAATATCCCGCTGTTCCTCCCTCCCTCCTCTCCCTCAGAGGGCCCGGTCCTCCGAGGGGAGCATCCTTTTGGGGGGTGTTTGCGCTCGTGACAGCGTCGGGGGGGTTAAGGCCCGAGGAGAGACGCGGCCGCCGCGGAACACGGGCCACGCCGAGGCTTCGCCGCAGACGCGCGCCGGAGTGACTGACGTGACCCATTTTCCCTCCGTTTTTCATTTACACAATTCCTCAAAAAAAAAGAAAGAGAGAAAAGAAACTGGGACATGATAATCTATTATGGATTACTGCTTTTGTGGAGTGTGTTCAGAACCGGTGTTCAGGGCTTGATGCTGTTGAGATGTGACAGTGTTGACAGGAGGGCTTACGTGTCGCACTGTTGCGGATTTGTTCCAGTGCGGCACGCCAGGGCATGGTCTGCCTGTACTTCTCTTACTAGCGCTAGGGCCACGCCACCAAACTGTATATAGGTTTATTTTGAAATATTAATTCATAAATATTTTAAAATTAAGTACAATCGAGCCCTGTGGAATGCACCAAAATATTAGGCCGAAGAAATTGGCGTGTCTTAGTTATTGATGTTTTGTGAGGCTACCTGAAGATGACTTGAAGATGATGGATATCACCTTCATTTTTTAAATTTGGTAAACAAAACTGCGATGGTTATTTTTGGTGTCGCAATGGTGGTGGTGCGTGATTGATTGTGGGATTTTACACGCAAGCAAGAGTGCATTTTTGTCTTGCACGGATAAGGGCTACAGTAATGATTATCTCCGTGCTTCTACAGAAGAGGAAGAGATAGGGACCGGGGTGGGGGTGGGGGTGGGGGGGGTGGAATGTGTCAGTTTATACCTGCTCTGTCAAAGCAGAAGATAACGACCGAGGGCTAATCTCTCTCTAAGAAAAAAATGAAAGACTGTACCTGAGGAAACAATGCGAGGTTTGTCATAAATCTGGACTCCCAGGGAACTCGCTACGCGAAATCAGGGACTTTTATCGCGCTGAGATACGCCAGACACCTGAACCGTCGGCGCGGAATGCTGCCGATCTCCAATCAAAAGGAGCGCCGTCTGCGAGGTGAGGGACGTCTCGCGGCTTCTGATGAGTCATCGGCGACGCGAGCGCGGTCACCTGCGCGGGAACCCGCGGCGACGGCCGCTTTGTGTCCCACAAAGGAACGAGAAGGCGATGACGTACGCCCCCGGCCAGCTGAAGCACAGAGCAGCTCCTCTCCTCCACGTTCGAAATATCGATTTGGCTTAACTACCAGATTCGAGGCTGGAGCGATTCCTGTTCTTTATTCCGTCTCCGCGGGGCCGCCGTGCGACTCCGTGACCCGCTAGTCCAGGCCCGCCCACGCTTACTGCGCCCCGAGCCGCGAACGGCAGCGCGTGATTGGACGCAGCGCAGGGAGGGGGAGGTTCGGTCTGCAGGACGGAGGCGTCTCATTGGGCGCCAGCTCTCCGCCAGTTGGCCTGGCACCTGCGGTCTGCCTGCATGAAGCAGGTGGTGGACTGCAGAGAAAAAAAATAAAAAAATAAGAGAGGGCTAACAGAAGCACGTTCAGTTTTCTCCCAAAAGGGGGCGCAACAATACGACCAGCTTCAAACACAACGGGGCGTTCCAGCTGGGAGGAAGAGGGTAAAAACTGGCTAATAATTTCTCTCCATGACTACCTTGGGACAGCTTGGCTTTTTGAAGGAGGCAGCATCTCTATGAATTTTGAACATTTTTGGTACCAGATAATGCCGGTTAATGAATGCACGCATGCTAATGTTTGCTGTTGCATTATTCATGGCTCTCCCACAGGTGGGATTGCGGGTGAAGCAGGTGGTCTTTTTCTCCCTTCTGTTTACCTCAGTCCCACGCATCCATTTGCTCTACAGGCACGCTGCCCCCACACAACAGTCGACAGCCACCCCCCCCGCACCCCACTCCTTACATGCTTCGACAATAAGCATATGTGTCTCTGCAGATGTTGGTGAATTTTTCTCTCGCATCTCACTTTGATGCCTTTTCACTTGGGCACGGGCAAAACTGAGCCATTTGTTTCCGCGGAGCAAGAACAGGCCTGCACAGCAAGCCACTCCACAAACAGTTCAGATGCTCACGCAGACACAACTTGTTTTCTTTGTTCCGCTGATAGAGAGAGAGAGAGAGGGGGAACAGGAAGGCTTCAGATTTGCCACTGAAAGGCACGGGAATAACTTCTCTGGTGACCCCGCTAGGCCAGATATCGATTGCGTTCTTCTTCTTCTCTTCTTTTTTTTTTTTTTTTTTTTTTTTGGCACACAAAGAGCGCGCTAAGGTTTCAGAGAGGCGGGAACAAGTTTTCCATTAACGCCTCCATTATGAGATAAAGCGGAGCGGGGAGCGGAGAGAGCGGAGAGCGGGCTTGGCATCGCGTGCCGGAGTTAAGCATCCGTTACCTCGATCGTATCGATCGCCGTATCTAAATTATATATCTCCCGTCCGCGCGGAGTTATAGCGGATCCGCGCGAGCTCGGAAAGCGGCCGCGCTAACGTCTTTAGCCCCCGCGCTGATGCTCGGTTACCACTTTACCGTCCGGCCCTCCCCGGTACGCTCTCTCTCTCCTGCGCATGGCCTGGAGGGAGCGTGCTAAGTGAGCTGCGGAGTGGACCAATGGGAGGCTAGCCCGTCGAGCCCGCTTTTCTTTACAACGTATCAAGATCTCTGCCGTTCGACGGTGGCCGTTCCTTTCCCTCGCGTGCGGCCGAAGGCCCTGCAGTTCCAGAGGCCACGGAGACGTCAGATCCTGCTGGACGACTGCAAAATGGCGTCCGCCTCGCCGACCGCTAAACGGAGCGATTCGTTTCCACGACGGCGAGCGCAGGAGCCGCGGGTACAGAAAGAGGAGTGACGACGGCGGCCTCGTTATCGTCCCCCGGAACGGGAGGAAGGAAGGAGCGCGCTGCGCTGGCTCGCCTCCGGTTGAGCATTTACCAAAAAAAGGCCGCCTCTCCTCGCGTTTGTCTTGCGATTTAACATCTGTGCAGTTTTCCCTCACAAAAACCCCGCATTCTGTGTCTTTGACGGCGAAAGGCCAGAGACGATGGCGCCTGTGGGTGGGACGGTCCTCTGCGGACTCGGTGCCTTTTAAGCCCCCACCCAGGGGACAAAGGAAAGCAGCGAAGAGCCTGGCTAGCAGACAGAGCTGAGAGCACAGTCTTTCTTCTGCCCTCCTGCTAAGGAAAAAAAAAACCCGCCCCCCCCCGTCCACCACGGCATTTCTGGCTGGCTGGAGCCTCGTGGGCGCTGACCCGCAGCCGTTCTCGCCCGGGGGGCGGCTGCTCTTTTTTTCGGGCAGACGGGCGGGGCGTTAATGGGCCGCCGATGCCTGTCGGGGAAAAGCGCCCGGCCCCTGGCAGCCCCGGGGGCCCCGCTCGCGTTCGGGCAGGACGCGCGGCGCGCCTCCAGCGCCGTTAAGCGCCGGGGGGGGGGGGGGGGAGGAGGTGGGAGAGGGAGGCGCGGGTTCCCGCCACGGCGCGCGCTCTCGGGCCGGCCCCTTCCGGGCACAGCTGCAGACCGTTACCGTCAGGCCGCAGGTGAGCCAGGAGACGGGCCCCGAGTCCCCCCCCCGCCCGTCTGCTCGCTGCCGTTTCCCTTCATCCTCCGTCTTACCAGAAGCACTGCCCCTTTTTCTCCTCTCTCTTCTCTTCCTGTCTCCGTCTCTGTCTCCCTCCCTCCCTCTCTCTCTCTCTCTCTCTCTATCCCTGTCTGCCGCTTTGTTTTCTCTACCCTATCCCCCCTCTCCCTCTCTCCCTCTCTCGTTCTATATTGATCTTTCTTTTTCGCAGAAATGGCTTATTTATGATTGCCCACAGAGACGGATGGGTGAAGTCCTCAGTCTAGTGAATGAAAGCGACGGGGAAGATGAGGTGAAAATCTCGGCCTGGCTCATGGAGATTGGGTAAAAACAGGCTTTGATTACACTGGGGCTGCACTTCCTTCATCCCTTTCAACGCGGTCCTATTATTATATATTTTTTTGTCGGATCGCAATCGCAAAATAATTGTGCCCTTAATCACTGAAAGCCATTTCTCAGACACTGTGTGACAAGAGCAAAAAAAAACAAAAGATTAATCTCGGTGTTTTGTATGTGAAATATATTACGCTTGTCTTGCGCAAAGTTATTCACCGCGCTCGAGAGAACGTGCCATAGGGGTCTGCTTTCTCACCGCACTGAATTCGGCATCCATGGCTGGGAAATTAATTGTTTGTGTTTCTTCCATATTTACTCCTGTCTCCTGTGGATTTCTTTCTGACGCGTTTTTTTAAATAAAATGAAAAAACTGTGATTGGGAAAACTCAGTACATTCTGTTTGCGGCGAGACCAGCTAATACGGGCCTCTGCCTGTTGCGGTGATTGCGTTGAGGAAGCCGGGTGCTGACGTAGCGCGTAGCCTCTGTCCTTATGGCGTGTTTACATGGCTGTGATGTCTCTCGAGTGTCTCCGCTCTGTGGCTGGAGAGAGAGCGCGCCAGTGTCTACCGGGCCCAGCTACGAGAATAATGGCCTTGAGAAATGCTTGACCCCGCCCCCCGCGTACCCATAATTCCTGCCTCTCTTTCTTTCGTGTGAGTTTGGCAGAGGAAATGGCAAAGGGTGGCCCAAAATGAGGAGTGGGGGGACGAGGGTGCTTTTTTTTCCCCTTTATGTTGTAATTTTGGACAGAGGTGGCGTGTCCTTTTTTTTGTTTTTTGTTTTTTTTTTGTTTGGGCAACCAGTCAAATCTTTTGTTCTGCTACATCTACCCAGGGGTGAGCACTGACAAACATTTGATTATTAGTCCCTTTTATCTGAATGTTTTTGTACTCGTAAAAAAAAGACAAATAGTAAGGCAAAATCAATATGCGGCTCATCCTTCACTTAGCGAACTTTCAGAAAATTCCGTCTAGACTTCAATGAGTGTCATTTCTTCTCGTTCCATTCTTCTTGGAGGAGGATGCGGGGCATCTGACGAGACTGTTAATAGTCTCCCGTCCACTGAAAATCGAACAAACGGCGAAGCACTGCGTCGTGGTAGAGAAGCTCGGCCCAGGTAACACACAAACGCTTGGTTAGCGCCGGAGCCTGTATCGCCATTGATTCGCTTATTAGAAAATAAATACGCACGTCTTGTTTGGATAAAATGGAGCCATTGACAGCTATGCAGAGTCATTATTTCCCTATCTGTTTTGTCTGCACTTTTCTTCGTACGGGGTACAGCGATGTGAAAGGGAATGTTGATTTGTTTTGACCAAGTGTAAGACAAAGGAGCTGCTTCCAGTGCAAGGAGAAATCACCAAAAAAAAAAAACAAGAAAAAAATCAATGACTCACTCAAAAAAAAGAAGAAAAATATTTTCCGTTTCTGCAGCAGCATGACGGGTGGTATGCGCGCTGATATTTTCTTATGTCAACAACAGCCATCTGTTAATGTCAATTTACGCCCAGGCAGTGAAACAGTGGTGAAAAGGTTACATGACAGAACACTTGATTTTTCTTCAGCTTTTGAGAGCCGGGGAGTTTCTTCTCTGTCTTCATGTCAAAGTTGGAGGGCTCTGTTTTGACAAAGCAAACACTGCGGTGGATCGCAGTGCTGCGTGGCAGCGTAAGCTTATGGAGGGCGCCGAAATAGACTGTTCTGTTTTCGCAACAGGCGATCGTGGTATCGTGCGGTTGCTAGGGGGTCTGTTTGGTTTTTTTTACGAATCCATATTGTCTGCTGGTTCGCCTAGGGCGTGACTGCATAACAGTGAATCAGGCAGTTCATCTTTTCCCCCTTTAAATCGAATCCACCTTTGCATAGTAATTTCAGCGACAGCATAACTGCTTCTCCTATTGAGATTAGTCTGTCTTCACCTCCATAACTAACACAGGGCCCAGACTGTCTTTGTGAGCTCTGTTCAGGTGCTGCTTTGTGTCTGTAAAAACAGAACCAAAATTGTATCTACCTGAACTGAATGGAGCAGCCCCACCCATTTCTAGTCGAACCTTCTGCCTTGGAAAGATATACTGCTCCCGGCTTCATTATGAGAGGCATGTCCTTTGCCCACTAGCCATGGCCCCTTTGAGGGATTAATGGAACTTGTCCGTTTTTTATTTATTTATTTTTTTTGCTTGTGCAAGGAAAGAGGGTGATATGTTGGTGCCACAGAGGCTCTGTCTACCTGGCTTCAAACGGGCAAAACCCTTTCTCAGTTTTCCCAATATATTTTTATTTTTCTCTCTAATTGATATTTGAACATTGCCTGTTGTGACATATCAGTCCATGGCTGGCAGAGTTTTTTGGAGTCTTATTTAATTTTTTTTTTTTTTTTTTTTTTAATCCTTCCTTCTTGTCTTACCCCATGTTGTCAGGGAACTTCGTGCTCCCGATCTGTTTGCACGGAGGGCTTTAATTAAGTGGTACCTGTCGCTGCAGGAGCACTGTACCGGCCTGTGGAGTCCCACTGAGAGATAAATGCTAAGGCCAGTTCTAACAGGTTGGGCGGTTGGCAGGGGGTCTGAGAGACAAGAGGAGATGCACTGCTTCGAAAGAGCGGGAAGACGGGGCTAATGCCTGGAGCTCTGGGAAACTCTTCACGCTCGCGGCCAGTGCCAGTCTGGCGAGTAGGAGGGATGATGCCCATCGCGAAACTTAAAAAAAACGATTTCTCTCTTTGTCATGTTCTTAGTCCTTCTTGAGAGGCCGTTTGTACGTTTGTGCTAACGTGCTAGCATTTCGGCGTTCGATAGTCAGGGCCAGGGACCCAACTAACACAAAATGTCCTCTCAACGTTCCTGGAATGTTTTGTCGATGTTGTAGCATTGCCACTACACGGCAGCAACGTTGCGAGAACGTTTCGTGTTAGCTGAGGATAGGTGCAGTTTTTTTTTTTTTTTCTATGCCTGCGAATTGTATTTGTTTGTGGTACTGTGAACAGTAAATAATTCATTCCCCAAGTGCCCCGGTTTTACCGTCAGAGGCTTCCTCGGATGTTTTAATTGACGACCGCAATACATTTAGCGGCCAGGCCGGAGCCCAGCAAATTGCCGCGGCTGCTGCAGTGTATTTCAGCACGCGAAGCGGGTCAATATATTTTGATCCTCTTCCCCATCATGTCCAGCCTTGACTGTTTTCATTGCTCCGCAGCCAGAGAGATACTGCTGATCCCGCAGACTGGAAGACACCCGGCAGCTGAGCCCGCCGTTGATTGGACGAGACGCGCAAGAAATCAGAGGGCTAAAAAAAATAAATAAATAAATTTAAAAAACTGGAACATTATCAGGTTTCCGGGCAGCCCGAAAATCACGCCCGTACCACCAAAATTAAGCATTTTTGCCCCCGTCCCACCCCCACTCTCCTTATATTAAATTCTCAATGTGCCCGAAGCTGATTATTTAATTTCCAAAGATCGGCCATGTTTCCCCGTACCCATGGGCTCCGCGCTTTAGAATCACCCCCCCCTCCCCCCCCCCCCGCTGAGCCCTGACGCGCAGCGCTGCCGGGAACCCATTTACAGCCAGCTTTCCCAGAATTCCTTGTGGCGAGAGGGCCCCATCAGAACACCCAGCTGTGCGAGAGGAGGGATCGCGGGGGAACATTAGCGGGCCGTGGGGGGATAATCTTCGGAGGAGCGAGGTTCGCGCCCGTCTCCCCGCCGTCCGTAAAGCTGTCACACTTTTATGCTTCCTACTGTGTTGTCTTTTATTCCTCTTAATTAAGAGAGAATGATTTTAGCGAGTGCCTAAATGACTGACCAAAGGCTATAAACTATATGCGTGAAGTCGTAATGAAGAAATACGGTCCAGGCTTTAGCGCGCTGCGTATGCAGTTTTTTTTTCCTTCCAGGGGACTCCTAAGTGCAGAAGTACCGGCGCGCACTTTGTCTGCACAACTTTGTGCAAAACTACATTTTTAATGTGCCGTGTGCTCGGGGTGGGCGGGTGCTATGCCAAGAGTAAGTTGCAATATTTGCTTTGGACGACCGTTTCAAAATTTGCGCTTCTGATGGCGTTTTTGTGACCTAATGTGACCCCACTGGAACAGTTTGCTCATTTAGCTGCGTTTGTTTGTGAACGAGTGTGGCCAATTTGGTTTTTTTTAAAAAAATACTTTTCTATGAATTGCAGTCCTTCCATTATGGCTGGGTCAGGATTGGGTGGGTTGTTCTTCTGTAATGAGTAAATAAATTAATAAATAAATCGTGATTGAAATTCTTTGTTGCTGGCGGAATGTTTTTTTTTTCCCCATCCTTTTTATGTTTTTTTTTATTTATTTTTTTTTACAGTCATTACAATATAACTAGGAAAAATAATTACAGTCTCCATGGGACCCCAGATCACATGACACAGACAGGAGGATGACCCTGGCTGCAATATCATTGTGTAGTTTTCTAAGAAGAGGCAGACATGAGCAAGCATGAAGAAACAAGCATTTCAGTGAGTGGGCACTGACAGTAATATCATGCTTATACAAAAGCAGATTTTTGCTCCGTTTGTGAGTTGTATTACAGGTCTGTGGGTCTGAATTGTTCAGTATCCTGGATATGAGAAACGCTGTAAGTGAGCAACATTGCCAGTTTAAAAAACTGAAGCTGTCATACTGTTGCACTTTGTCTGAGTGGCGAGTGTTTTCCAATGCGCGTTTTAAATAGCAGTCTAGTCTGAAAAACATCATTTTAAAAATTTATTTAAAAGTGTTAATCACCGATGCAATCAAAAATGCTCTCATGGAAATGGCATACGTTAGTCACCAGCGTACAGCAGAAAAAGAGTCTTTTGTCATCCAGCCCATTATAATTGCCAGGGGATAAATGTGTGTCTAAGCCCTTGGGTTGGTGACCGAATCAGAATTCAGCCGCTAAGTGTGCCATTACCGGCATTCAGCTCGCCCTGGTGTGGTCATTTTTTTTTTTGCCATCTTCCAAATTGAAAATTGCCACATCCTCTCTCTCGTCCCCTCCACAGCTGGCGCGCCAGGTTGACAGGCACAGGCAGAGGAGCCCCATTTTCGGGTTAGGCTGGGTCCTATGGTTTCTTTTCCTGCTGTGTCCCAGTCCCTTTATTTCCCCCGAAAAAAACGTACTTTTGCAGGCTGTACTCACAACTGCGCTTTTGTGAGCTTGCCACAGGCGAGTCTGACTTAACACTGACAATTTTAAAAAGAAGCATCAGTTTTATTTTCACCAGTAAGCAGACAAAAAAAAAATCATTCATATGTTTATATGTTTTGGAATGTATCATGTTTCTTTTAAAAAAAACGTAGGTATTCACAGGAGTGTTTCACTTTTTTACGCCATCTAAGGAGTTTGCGTATATAAGGGACATATTTGATACAAGCCTGTTGTGTGTGTTGTATATGTGTGTTTTTTTTCCCCCCAGTATTCCTCGTACCTGATCGTACTCTGAGGCTTCCATGATTGCACTCTCTCGCTCAGAGCTCAGCGCACTGTGACTAACTGAATGACTCACCGAGTGTGTGATTGCTGACAGCGGAGCTGGGAAAGCTCCTCCTATACAATGCGCCGTGGATGTAGAAGGGCCGCACCAGCAGTGAGCAAGCAGCTCGTTCCTCATAGGCCGACCCTGCTGTTAAATAAGCCTCGGTGTCATCAGTGCCAAGTCATTGGCCAAAAAAACGGCAGAACATCTCACTCTATTATTAAAGCAACTGTAAGAGGAAATCTCACCTTTCTGTTGTTTGACACGTTTCTGTCCGCGACGAAGGATCTAAAATTAGCCAGCAGTGGCAGCTGGGAAACATGGCCTTTTCATTTTGCTTTGTTTCTTTTTTTTTTTTTGTCGTGTTAGGATGGGATACTCACAGTTTTTTTCCCCCCTGCATCTTCCTTAAGTAAAGAACATGGTTTTAACAGGCTGCAAGTGTAGTCCTGTATGAACTGTATGAAATAATGATATTGTTATCATTTTTCCATATTCACAAAAATCATGCTTCTTTTGTATACCGTTCTATTTTATGTTGTCAGTTGCACTTGATTTATACATGTACTTTGTACATATGATTTATAGTCTTGTTTTAGCTATTTCTTTTATTTAATTGTTTCCTGTGTTCATGCTTTATCTTTGAAATTATTTTTGCTGCATTTCTTTTTAGTTTGTAATTATTTCCTTTCCTTTAGGTTCTCCCATGCCATCTTCTCTGTCCAGTCCATCCCCAGTCACTGAACATGCTCATTCTCAACCTCCATCACCCAATCTCCATGACAACCGGAGGCCGTTGCTAAGTAATGACCCCGCCCAGCCGGTTCATGACTCCGACTCGGAGGAGGAGTACACAGCCAGGCTGTATTTGCCCGTAAATCAGGCTGGCCAGGCTCCCGCGTGTAATGGTAAGACCTCGCTGCTCTTTTTGTGTTTGCCAAAATAAAAATGGCTGCATTTCTCCATCACTGCAGTCCATTCCTGAAAACCATTAAAGAGGAGTGTAAGATGAAAAGTAGGCGTGACTCCCGTGATTGACATTTCTTTGTGGATTTTGCACTGTACTTTTGTGGATTTTGATTTTCCACTTTGTTATAGTTAGCAGTGTTTCTTACAATCAGATTTAATTACATGCTGTTAAGTTGCCATTTATTTATAGTAATGCTTTGTAACATTAGCATAATGTTTCCCCATGGGAGTCATGGCCTGCATTTCTCATTTCTCAAAGCGTACGTCAGCCATGTTGTGGAATTACATGTTCTCAGTTATTCCTCGCACAGTGCATGCAGTAGAGTAGAGGAAGCTCTGACTGGTGTGTAACACATTTACCTGATCACTGACAGCCATGTTGTGTGTACTTTTGTCACACGTTAAAAGGAAGTGTGACAAGAGTTTTATAAAGAAATGCATAATATATAAACTGACAGAAAATATGGCTCGCCACGATAATTAGCACACTGCAAACATTGCGTATTATAACAGTGTGACCTATCTCTGTCAGATGGCACACCAACACTGTGATTGCATTGTGTATTGAACAGTAAGAGGATGAAATTCTACATACAGTACCTCTCACTCTCTGGTTATTTCTGTCTGTCGCACACACATGCACACACACACACACACACACACACACACACTACACCTTTCACTAGCCTGCGTGTGGCGAGAAATAGTGTGAACTTGGAACACGATTGCAAGATTAGAGTCCTTCCTATCCCACCAACAATGAACTACAGCGGAAGAAGATTACCATCAACCTTGGCATGTTCGGCCTTCCGAACACACTCTTCTATAAAAGCTAATACCTGCTTCCTAGCAGTATATTCACGGACTCGGTCAACCAAAGCATACCATCAGCATATTGTAACAGTTTAAAATTACATTTTGCATTGATAACACGAAAAGCCTCGTTCTTAAGTGGCCTGCAGGAATGTCGCATTGTGTTCACGGACAGCGTGGTCAGATCAGATTGCGACTTCTATATTAATAGATAAAGGTAACCCATTTTAAAAAGTCCTTGTCTTTCTGTGTTTGTAGACCGGCTAGAAGTGGTGGCATTGGCGTCCGCTCGCGAAAGGGAAATTGAACGCCGCGAAGTGAGCCAGATCTCCTAGGTCTAGGCTTGACATTTTTCTCCCTGGGAAAACAAGCCGGAGCATAACATTTCACAGGCGTTGGGCACCCCGAGGAACGCAACACCGGTGCAAGAGGCTCCTTCTTCCATTACAGCAGACGTGTTCAGGCGGCCGTGTGAGGAGGCCGGCGATGATTGCTCCTTCCGCACACCCGGCCGTAATGAGACGCGGCCCGCCGTCTTAATGCCAGCGAGCGGGCAGACGCGAAAGGGGGGGGGGGGGTCTCACGGGCGCCGTGTCCTTTCGGGCGTGTGAGACTCGTCAGGTGTCACGTTAATGAAAAGGGGGGGAGGCGCGTTTTTGTGCGGCGTGCTGACTCAGAGCGGTCAGTGCGGCTCCTCCAATGGGAGTTGTTTTCGTTTTTTTTTTTTGTTTTTTTTCGAATAGTCACGGTGACGCAAACGCCGGCGTCGCCTTCGGTTCTCCCCCCGTACGGTTTGTCAGACGGCGCATTTCAGTCACAGAAAAAACAAAAACTAAATCGGGCGGGATCGAGTGGCAGGCCGCAGGGCGGCTGGCTTTCAACCCACATCTCACCCCCCCTCCCCCTCTCCCCCCTCCTTCCCGTTCGGCTGCGGGTTTGATTCCCGGCCATGACACTTTCTGTGCCCTCATCCCATCTCTGTCTGCAACCCTGTCTGGATAAACTGAAAAAATATGAAGGGATGGGGGGGGGGGGGGGTGAGCAGACTGCTTGCCTTTTATAAAAAAAAGAAAGGAACAAATCAGCTGAAGATGGAGAGCCTTATGAAGCGTTCTGCTTGTAATGAAATTCAATCAGTGGCTTCAGCCGGGCTGACTCCTTTAGCCCACCATGCCGGACCACAGTCCAGACTCTCAAAGCCAAACTCCAAATGGAAAAGGCTAATCTCGACGCCGATCTGCCGCAGCGTCAAATTAAGTTGGCGGTTTTTCCCGTGCACCCGCTGTACGCACCATAATTTGAAACTGCGATAATGGAAGGCGACTTTTTTTTTAGTGGGCGAAAGACCCAAAGTACCTTCAGCTCGTAACTTTTAAGCTAGGCCACTGGCATCCCTCACGAATCGGAGGAGGTTCCCGAGCATTCATTTGGACCTCCAGGAAATCTAGCATCCGTTGCCAAGCGCTTCCAGCTTCCTGTCTGGCCCGTTCCCTCTGGAACGTGGTTTAATTGTCAAAGAACAGGGAGCAGGCAGCCGACTCCTCTTCGGTGCCAGGATGAAGATCTGAAAAGAGATAGACGAGGAGGAGGAGGAGGAGGAGGGGGGGGAGCAGAGACTTACAGCAAAAGGAGAGGACTGGGTGAACTGCTGCATTACCACGCCAGCTTTTAACGTCAGGGCCTGTACGTCTGTAGGCGCTAAAAGTGTCGTTGGATTTCTCACAGCGTACCTGACCTCAGAACCATCAGATTTGCATGTTGTTATTTTATCTCCCCTTTTCCCCCCACGAAAATAAATGAAATTCTAAATCACAGTCTAGCTCTTTTATTTTGGCATATGGGGCTTTTTTATTGATTGGGTTCTTGTTTAATGGCCTGGCGGTCAGTCCAGAGCCTTGTCTGACTGCTCTACTGACACATATCCGATGGACGGGGAACCGCCAGCACCCAGCTCGGCTCCGCCCACACTCCGTCCGCCCCGCCCCCTGCCCCTCACTCCCCCCACCCCCCCTCACCCCACAATGCAACCAGGAGGTCCAATCAGGATGAGCATTCCCACCTGCCAGCCCTCCTCCCGCCCCCCCCCCCCCCATTGGATGGAGGATTGCTTGTGTCAGAGGCAGTGGGCATGAAAGTGGCGATCTTACAGCGCAGGGATTTCCGCTGACGTTCACTGGGGCCACGGCTGAGTCCCCCATGCACACGGGGCTCAGGGTTACTTAAGCTCAGGTGGTCCTGCCTGTTTTCCACATGGGCTCAGCCCTGGGGAAAAGGAACAGAAAGAGATGGGGGGAGAACAAAAGCGGATTTGCCCTGTCACACTTTGCTCTGGAGGCAAGTTTTATTGCGTTTTTTTTTTCTCTCCTTCTTATTCATTCATTCCTCCGTCGATAATAAAAGGGGAGGAGCGCGTGGAAAACAAGCGCGGGCGTAAAACAAGAGGCAGTAATTAGCGCTGCGTCCCTGAAAGCGGGGGAAATTACAACAATCACCACGCCGTACATCATCATCGTTTTGAAGTGAGCGCTGATTATGATGAGTTTGCAGGGAAATGCCGTTTTTTTTTCCTTTCATATGTTTCAAAATGGATTCTGCAGCTCGCTAGTAGCTTTGGGGCTCGGTAAATAGTTCCTGAGGTTACATGTGGGAGCATATTGCATCTTGCTGTGATCGTTGTTAATTAGTCACATAGCATTACACCGCCCTGCATGTTTGAAAGTTGAAGTCCTTCACAGCTCGAATGGTACCTCAGGGCATTGCGAAATTGGATGGGGTTTGACTGTAGTCAGTGGCAAAAAACGAAATCCCTGCGGGTCTAGTCATTCCACGTATTTTTTTTCTTTTTTGAATGGCTTTGCAAATTGTTTGCCAGTTGCCGTTTTTTTGGTCCAATGAGGGTATGTATCACTTATGCTCATTATGTGCTAAGTGTTCTGCAAAGTGTACTAAAAGCCTGTGTATTTAATGTGTGTTGCCTAAGCTCTCCATTGTTGCAGAAAAAAATATGCACCAATTTAGCCGCATTAAAAATACATCTTCCATCGAATACGTGGTTTTGCCGTGCTTTCAAACTGCGATCGCCCGTTTTAAAAGCAGGGAAAGGTCAAGCTAGGTAATGCAGCGATCAGATTTTCCATGGAACTCCTGTGCAGTTTCATATCAAAACAAGTCAAACATTGAGCTACAGGTGAACCGGCTATCACACCCAGATGGTTGCGTCAGTATTGCACCGATTCCCGCTCTTCATCTGTTTTTAACGAGGCCTGAAACACTCAGGCCATGGCTTCAAGTTTTGCTCCAAAATCAATGTTGGATAAAGTAAACTGTTGCATTTTTTAAAATCATTATTATTTTTTTTACAGATGGATTTCTTGTTTTATTGATACAGAAGTCGTACGGAACGGGTGCACTCAACCGAGTTTACCATGCCTGAATGCAAGCATCTTTATATATTTTTGGCTTGAGAGCACGATTGACGATTCTGTTGTGCGTCTTTGGTGACAAACGAAGCGCTGTCATTGGTGCCTGCTTCGCAGTTGTTTTGCTACCAGAGCTGGCCCAGCTACACCGGTTGAATGCCCACTGACTGCACAGAAGCTTGGATGCCCAAGCTTCTGATAGTAGCAGCACGGCTAATAACATAGCAACGCTGTCTGGACTGTTTTCAGCGAAATCCGGGGCCTGATCTGTTGGGCACAGTTGCTGGGGTGAATTTGAAGTGTTGCTAAGGAACCAATTGAGGACCAAACCGTTAAAAAAAACTGTGCGGTGCCGTTTGAGGGCTTTTTGCCTGTAGCGCCTTCCTGGTTCTGCAGCACCGGCATTGTTAGCGACGCTCGCCGTTCGCTCTGTGGGGTTTTCATCAGCCGCGGCGTCTTCGCATCGCGCGCACATCAGCGGGCCGCGGCGAGCGCCACGGACGGGCAGTCATCAGCGCGTCTGGCGCGTTTAGATTGGCTCCCTTTTCATCCACTTAACAAGCTGCCTGTTGGCTTTTATTAACACATGGGCCGTGTTTCTCGAAACGGGCTCGCCCTTTGATGAGCGTGTTTACAGCCTTCTCAGGCAAGGCTTAGTTTGGCCATTAGGACGGAGCGTGTTTCTCTCTCTCTCTCTCTCTCTCTCTCCCCCTCGCTCTCTCTGTCTCTCTCTCTCTCTCTCTGTCTCTCTCTGTCTCTCTCTCTCTCTCTCTCTGTCTCTCTCTCTCTCTCTCTCTCTCTCTCTCCCTCTCTCTCTCTCTCTCTCTCTCTCTCCCTCTCTCCCTCTCTCCCTCTCTCTCTCTCTCTCTCTCTGTCTGTCTCTCTCTCTCTCTCTCTCTCTCTCTCTCTCTCTGTCTCTCTCTCTGGTTATGTGCTTGTGCGTTGGTGCGTGTCCATTTTTTCATCTTAACGTTTCTGGGTCACATAAGGCCCGTATGGCCCTACAGGCCTCGGATTGGTCAAGAGCTGATCATATTTCTGCTGAGATAAACTAAGGGGCTTGTTCTGTCTTTATTACTGTGTACAGTGCCGAATAGATTGCTTTAAAGGGCAGCTAACAAATGGAAAGGCAGTAATCTTTTACATTCATCTCTGTGGCTACATGGTACTTTCCAGTATATATATCTGTACTGTATATATCCTGCATTTTATGGTCTTGGGAGGCAAAATGAGAAGGCCTGCTTAATAGAAAATAAACATAATTTAAAACGTTATCAGTAGTAATATAACTACCCAAATGTTCTTGGCCAAGGAGGCTTGTATGTACAAGATAATTACACCCAATAAATGATATAAATTACAGTAATTACAATTAAGTCTGCAGTTTGGAAATTTGTGAAGAACTGTTGCAGGTGCAGGTGGGGGGTGGGGGGAGGTGGGATAAAGAAAAAACTTGTGGTGTTAAAAAAAGCACTTCAAAGTAAATGTCCGCTTTAAATGAGGTATGTGCTGAATAGCAATGAAGTGGGAGGAAAAACAGACACTGTCTAAGCCTGACCTTAAACCTCACTTTCTTTAAAAAAAGTTACAGAATGAAAGACTAGTGCCAAGCTTCTTGGCTAAGGAGCCATTAGACTTTAACACATTCGCATGCCTAATCTACAAGGGCCATAGGATTAACGCAAACCCTAACACATACACTGTGGAATTGCATAGCTTTTATGCATAGGCATTGCAGCTGTTTGGTTGTAGTACTCGCTTGTTTCAATGCATTGTAACTACATTTACATGACGTGCGAAACAGCAAATCCGTAACCATCAGCGTGTTAAAACACCGAGCGTGTCAGGACTGAGCGTACGCAAACGGCACTGGGAATAGTGGAAACCTGTTCAGTAATTGGTTTACAAAAATATGGGCCCGGTACACATTTTCTGTGCTCGATAGAGGTGAAGGATTATGACAATCATTTGAAATGGCCTATCCTGTTGGCCCGAAGCTTCACTGCAGAGTAATCGCTTTTGTGCAATGAGTAGAAACGAAACTCCGCCGGGTGACGTTATCGGCAATTATGCACAGCCCTGGGGGGCTGTTGGGTACCGGCATGGTCAGGATCTGAATCTGCAAATTGGGGGAGCCAGGACTGCACCGAGAGCAAGCGCTTTAACCGGACGCTCCACCCGGCCGCCCCCAGGACGATTACAATTATGATGATCGCAGACCTACCACTTACCGGCTTTTCCCCGAGGTTCTAAATTGGATCTCTAACACAAATTAAAAACATGGGTTTAATGAAGTTGTAGGGTCATGTCCCATTTTGGAGAGCGTCCCAAGGTGCCCAAACTCGATGTGCCTTTTCAGCAACTCTTCATTATTTAAGCTTTTTTTGCTCACCGTTGCCAAATAGTTTGGCGCGAAAAGGATGGGGGGGAAAAAAAAACTCCGGACAGTAAAAATGAGCTGATTGATACTTGTTGTTTTACATTTTTAATGAGCCACATTAGATAAGTTAAGGATTAATCAATGATTAAGTAAAGATTGTAACTCGCGTGCTGTTATTAACAGCCCAGAATGTGTTGAATGATTGCCAAATTGACATTAATAGCCTGCAGCCGCTTAATTACTTAAATTGTCTTGCGGTTCCCAGCACTTTTCTCTGTTGTCTGAACGACTGTGCGGCCTCTTAAGAGTGCATAATTATTTTCACCGTGAGTGCTCTTTTACTGAACACGCCATCACATGCCCACTTACGCTTTTATCGATCTTCGATAATGATATGCTCCCGGGTTTGTCAATATTTAAAAAGCACTTTGTCCCCCGGAAAACATAGACAGGCCGAGCTGATAAATGTCATAACCTGGTGATATTTATCTTTTATAAATAGCAAACTGCCGCTGTGTTTGAGGCATATAGATCCATTTGGAAAAATATAATGAATTCAGATCCATATTTTACCTGGTCTGGGTAAATTGTATAAGGTGTTTACTGCCAGCTGTGTTTTCACTATGCAATTTTCCCCAAGCTCTGTGCAGTGCGAGGCACAGTTAGATGTGTTTGAAATTAGTTTTGTTTTCAGCACAGGCAGATGTGTTTGGATCAGTGTAGTTTTAGGCACAGTTAGATGTGCAGGTTTGTTGTTCATTCAGGTGTCATTCGTGTTTTTTTCTGATGACCGACAGATGTACCTGGATATGACGCACTTGATGGATGGTGGACCTGCTGCATATGTTTTAGAAAATCTGATTTCATGTATTTTTTTCCGCTTTCTGGAAATGAGTTTTTGTGTTTAAGGAGATGTGCATCTGATGCCGCCTGATGGGAACTGAGTTCAGAAAGCCCAAGAGGAAGGGGGGGGGGGGTGGGGGATCTAATAACCTGATACACAATCTAAACCGTTCTCTCTCTTTCACTCTAAACCCTCCCTGCTTACGTCTGTCTTCATATCTCTCCTCCGTTTCTCTCTTTCCGCACGGTCTGCTCTTTCCTTCCCCTTCATGTTCCATCCGTCCTCATCTCTGTCTCTTGCTGAGCTCATGAGTTATAATAAACACACAGTGCCTTGCAAAGCATGATGGGCCTCCAGCACACACAGGGCCAGAGTCTCTGCACTTTGCTGTTGCTAGGTCTAACCCCCCTTTTTAGGGTATCTACTATTGCATCCCTACCTGTTAGCCTGACTGCCAGCGCTACTTCTTTAAATTTGACATGGATATCGTTCATACAGGGGCTAGGGATTATGCTTGTTTGCGCGGTTCCCCTCTCTTGCGCGAGCAGCGCCGCGATACGACACGGTGGGAAGCACGCGCCTCCTCCGCATGCCGAAGGAGGGTTTCGATTGGCCGTCTCCCCGCGAGCGTCGCCCCCGTCCCACGGCTGATGAAGCAAGTGCTCCGATACGAGAGACGCGCGCGGCAATCGGCCGCGTTGTCGACAGACAGCCCTCTCCGCAACTTCCGCCAAAGCCGGAATGAAAAGCCGCCGCTTTCAGCGTCTCTCCCCTCTACACACACAAAAAATAAAAAATAAAAGCGCAGTTTTGAAGTGTCGGTGTAGCTTCTGCGGTCAAAGACCTGGCATTCGCAGGCAGCCTCTGAGTCAAAGGTAGGAGTTTCTCCACTTAAGCAACGCGGAGAAAGGCATGAATGAGCACTCCAGTCCGCTTTCACAATTAGAAGGATACAAGTCTGACTTGGGCAATACGCGGGATTATTTCCGTTTATTTTATTTATTCATGTTTTCTGATCGGGCACGGGGAGGGCAGCCGTAAGTGGGCAGCGTTTGCGGTGAAACATTGCTGTAGTTACTCTAAGTGTGCCGTGCATTTGCCTCGCCCACAGTCAGACCTGTGCTTCCGCCATTTTCTCAAGTGGAGAGGACGTCGCTCACTGCTGAACATGATCATTATTGCTTGGATTCTCAGTATTGACCCGCAGGTTTCTGTGATAGGTTGTTACTGCTGCTGTTGCTCTTGTTTTTGAAGTAGGTGTTGGCTTTTTTTTTTTTTTTTTTACAGTTTTTACAGCTCTCATAATAAGAGAAATCTCATCTTCAATTTCAGAGAAAAATCCCAATTTAAGCAGTAGGCACTGTCAGACTGTCCATGTTTACGTGAAGTGGAGAATATAGAAGATGGCCAAATTTCTTCTGTATAGCGGGTGCAGTTGCAGCATTAAAGTGTTTTACATAGCATATGCTATTTTATTAAGGAAAAAAACTCATCTATCAATGCCCACAAGTTAGTTGATTAACTATGGATACCTGAGCTGAGTAGAGGAGCTGAAGTACAGTAAGCCTCTTCAAGCTAGGACAGTAATCGGTTTGAGTCAGGCGGTCAGATGACTGGCTCGGTCATCTGACCCGCCACCACCGCCAATCTCCAGGAGCAGTACCCCTCAGGTGGTGAAGCGAAGCCAAGCTTCCCCGACTACCTGGGACGCGCCCGACCGCCATCTTCGATCGCGCCACCCTTCCCCAAAAAACGGGTTGCGAGGTGGTCATGAGGGTGGCGGGTGGTCATGACGGTGGCGGGGTGGTCATGAGGGCCATGCATGGCGAACAAGGTCCCTGCCAGAGCAGCGACCGGGCGGTGCCAGCCTGCCCCGCCTCACCCCTCCCCCGCTCTATGAGAGCGCCAGCCAGCCGCTCTACGTTGACGCTGCGCTTCCCAGGCGAAGCGTGCGTACTGAACCCGGCCCGTTGCGCTCTTCCGCTCAGGTGTCTGCGGGGAAGGGGGTTTGTAATCGATGTGAGGCACATCCAGTGCAGGCTTGCACAGCCAAATCTGCCAAAGAAGCATCATCCTTCCTTTCCTGTTCCAGTCCAGAAAGAGGCTGACCTAATTTAGAGGCTGTCACCTTACTCCATGGATGTGCCCTGCCCTATGTCTACAAATTATGTTTCTCATGCCCGGATTTAACAAATAGAATGCTCTGCGCTTATCAAATCAAGTGCAAATGGCTTAATGTGAGGGAAAGATAAGGGAAAGGATGACTGTTAAACAGGGGTGTCCAATCTTATCCAAAAAGAGCCAATGTGGGAGCAGATTTTTTGTTTTAGACCAGCACTACAACACCTAATTGTACTTATCAAGGTCTTGATTTAAAACCATGATTAGTTAATTAGTTGAATTAGATTAGTGCTCCACTAAAACAAAATCCTGCACCCGTCACATGGGTCCTGTTCAGATAAGGTTGGGCAGCCCTGCTTCAGATATGGTGCCCATGAGTGAAACTGTCAGGTGTAGCTAATGGTTTCTTATGTGGACAGGAACCAGTTGGCTTTGTCACCACACAAAGCAGAGCATGTTTGATGGCCTGGTCTGGAAGAAGTAGTTTGTGAAACAGACGACGCCCTCGCTTGACTCTAACCGCCATAGTGAGCCGCTCTTGTAGTAGCGACATTGTTCCACTAGATGGCCGTCACAAGCGGCCTTTCGATCAGCGCCTGCTGATTTTTATTGTTGTGACATGGCTTTATTGTTCCAGCGCGTGATTGACTGTGAGGGGAATTTTTAGACAGGCCAGTTGTGTACCTCCGTTGTTGTCACGCTGTTTTTGTCTAAATGATTGCTTCAGTACAAAAGGCTCACTTGTACATCTGTGCAACACCTAACACAAACAAGCATGCTGCGCGTATTTACTAACACGCGTGTACTGAACAGATGAGCCGCATACCTACAGGGTTACCTACAGTGTAAACACGGCGACGTTCCCAGATGTTTTTTTAAAACCGTCTTAGCGAGCTATCAATTATGCTGCTTGGAAGTAATCAGCAAAAGTTCCAATCAAGCCCGAAGAGCAGTCCTTAAAGAAGCCGCAAACCGTGCTGTCTAGGAGGAAGCTGTGACTGGTTGACAATGGGGAAATAAGTGACGGGTGACGGCGGTCCTGCTCCGACTGTAACTCCGCCAAGCGAGCGGCCAGCTTCCGAAATTCCATTCTCCGGTCTTCACCCGAGCGCGGGATTCCCGGAGCGAGGCGGCCTCTCTCCCGAGACGAATGGCCTTTCTGCGCCGTAGCGCTTCTCCCTGTGAGGACGGCGGGGCTTGTTTCAATTAAGGGAGCCGTATTTACTCCAGCTGCGGGCTCGTAAGTCAGCGCGGCGGCGTGGGCGCTGACGGGCGATGGCCCCCTGACCGCAGGGAAGCCATCCCAGGACAAGCGCGTCTGGCCCGGCTGAGAATGCCTGACCTGGGCCCTTCCTGCAGGGTTCTCATTTTCGGGCGTAAATTTGGGAGTTACCCTAGGATTCGAGGTCTGCAAGCCCTGACGATTGGAGCGTTTGGAAGCGGCGGTGCTGCAAAACGGTCGGGGGAGTGAGATCGTAACCTGTAGGGGTTGCGGGTTCAATTCCCAGGTGGTGCATCGACGTTGTTGCGTCAGTGGAATACGCTGCTGCTTAAGTGGATAGTTTGTTAGCTGTTTAAGTCACTCTGGGCGAGGGCCTCTGCTAAGCAAATAAAGATATGGATTTTTTTTGTGTTTGTTTGTTTACTGTGTGTGTATGCCCTGCGTGTTTGCATGTGTGTGCAAGCTGTCTGCTTGCATAGGCTGAATTGATTCATTTTATATCGGTCAGGCGATCAATAATACTGATCTTTCTCTGTGTAAGTGAGATATTACATCAACCTTACATCTCTCTTGTTTTATTTTTTAATCATTCTTTTTTCTTTCATCATCTCCGTTTACCTCTGCGGTGCAGAACACCGAATCCACAGCCTGGCCCTGCAGCGAGGCCACAGCTAAGCATCATGGGATTTTGTAGCAGCAAGAGAGCTTTTCAGTGAAATCAGAGACCGTGCCGGTGAACACGGACTCTGGCCCTTAAAGCTGCTACATCTGGTCCCTGTTTAAAGTGTCCTGTAACCATGCCAATCAGGAATTAAGGACAGGGACTGTGTGTGTGTGTGTGTGTGTGTGTGTGTGTGTGCGCCTGTGTGTGTTTGAGACACAGATAAGTAGTTTATGTATATATATGTGTGTGTGTGTGTAAGTGCGTGTGTGTGTGCATGCGTGTGCGTGTGCGTGTGCGTGTGTGTGTGTGTGTGTGTGTGTGTGTGTGTGTATGTGCGTGGGTGTGCGTGTGTGTGTGCATGCGTGTGCCTGTGTGTGTGTGTATGTGTGTGTGTGTGTGTGTATAGGCAGAGGGAGGGAGAGAGAGAGGAAGAGAGAGAGCAATCAGCAATAATGCTGAGCTTGCTGTGTGCAGGTGAGATCATATACCCTCGCCTGTCATTTTTGTTTACATTTTATCCAGCATAAGTGGAATAACTAAATAATTCAGGGCTCCAATTAAAGGTCTTCCAGGGTCTTAAGCAGAACCATTATGCCCGGTGCCTTTAAATCCTCTGTGATTATAGTTGCACTCATAGCAATTTAGCCAGAAAAAAAAAAGACAATGCATCTATGTAATGTGTATCTCTTTGAAATTCAGGTCAAACCAAATCCAGCAGCACCTTCGAAGGGAAGCCTCGCTCTCTTTGTGTTTAATTTGGAATAGCTCTGCTAACGCAGTGATGGCATTTTCAAATTGCCACCCCAGCTTTTTTTAGTTCACTGTTTAGCTATCATGCTCCTCGTTTGGTTTACTCCTCTCTGCAGTGTCTGAGTGTGTAAAAAAAAAAAAATGGGTATGTCTGAAATGCTCTGCAGTTTTTTTTTTTGTTTTTTTTTTTTGTCTTGCATGGTTTCCAGTGTCATCTTTGATGGAAAGGGTGGTGTCGCTGCCCTTAGTTTTGGATTGAATGCGCAGGTTTAAAGAGGACAAAATATTTGCATTCATCACCACAGAACCAGGTCACAGTGAAGTCCCCCGGCTCCCCCACCCCCCCTCCCTCCCTCCCTGTGCGGCTTCCCCACTTTGGAGCATCAGATGCCGGTGGGGGGTCCCAGTCCCGAAGGGTTTTCCAGAGAGGGGGAGAGAGACCCCCCCAGGCCAAATATGAAGGCACTCGTCAAGGGTGCTGAGGCGTGCCTGTGCCTCCTGACCTATCCCAAATTGGGGGTCGGGGGTGTTCCTCGTGGCTCGCTGAAGGGTGCGTGTCCCGCCCCACGGACTGATTTAAAGCTGCCTTCGACCCTCCGGCTAGTCATCTCTCACTCCCCCACCCCCTCACCCCTGACCCCCCCCCCCCCCCCCCCCCCCAAATGAACAGATGTTACCGACGGCGATGGCGGCCACCGCCAGGCTGAGAGGCTGATGTTAGTTCTGCCAGCAGAATAATGAGCAGTTTGCCCTGCTTCAGATAGGGACCTGTCCACTGTGACCGATGGGGCCATCCCAGTGCTTCCAATGCAAGACTGCTAGCAGGAATTCACATGCCTGGTGACACTGTGCAGCACTGGTGCAGCGGATGAGCCGCCACACGTATACACACACTTCCACACACACACACACGCATGTGTACACACATGCACACACTCTCTCTCACTCACACACACCCACACACACACACACACGCATGTGTACACACATGCACACACTCTCTCTCACTCACACACACACACACACACACACATACACACACACACACTCTCACACGCACACGCACACACACACACACACACACTCTCACACACGCACACACACACACACACATGTGTACACACATGCACACACTCTCTCTCACTCACACACTCACGCACACACACACATACACACACACACACTCTCACACGCACACGCACACACACACACACACACACACTCACACTCACACACACACACCCATACTCACACACACGCACACACACACACGCACTCACACACACTCTCACACACGCACACACACACCCCCCCACACTCACACACTCACACACACACACACTCTCACACACGCACACACACACACGCACACACACGCTCTCACGCACACACACACTCACTCTCACACACGCACACACATTCACACGCACACACACACGCTCTCACACACACTCACACGCACACACTCACACGCACACACACACGGCGCCCCACAGAAAGGGAGCCGCAGTGCTCGGCCGAGCGTGCTCAGCCCTTGTCACGGGCGATCACCGTAGCGACGCTCCTAATTCGGGGCCCCGTCTGAAGGCGAGCGGAGGGCAGCGAGAGTGCACACGAGAGCCTCGCAGAATCCGATTCCCTGTCCTCTCCGTCAACCGGGAGCGCTCCGCCACCCGCCAGCGACCCCGCTCCGATTGGCCCGCCAGCGACCCCGCTCCGATTGGCCCGCCGCCACCCTCCGGGACAGCTGACATCTGCCCACAGCGCGGCCTCTCATTGGGCCTCGGGAGCGAAAACGCAGATCAGCCCGGAATAACGCCCCGGCGGCGCGGTCTCGCTGCGTACGAACCCTTCAGCCTCCCAGCCAACACAACACGTTCTCGCCGCGTTTCTGGAATGTTCTGTCACTGTCGTAACATTGGCGCTGCGGTGCGGCGACGTCGTGAGAACGTTTTGTGCTAGCTCGCCCAGCGGTCACCTCTGCGAACGGTTCTCACTCGAATTGAGGGTCTGTGTGTACTGGTACCAGCTCGCACGCACTGACGACAGCAGGTTTGATCCATTTCAGATGCTGGATATCATCCACATTACCGTTAACAATGTTTTATGAAGTCTCAATATACATGTATTTGCCTTTTTAAAAAAGCTGTGAAAATCCAATCCAGTCTTTGTCCTGCAAAGTCCTCTAAGTCTGACACGACCCGCTGTCCTTGAAAAAAATAAATTGTCAAAAAATCTAAAATAACCTTTCTAACAAGGAAAATGCGCTCGTCTTTCTTGCTCTCTCGCTATCTTGATATTCAGCTTCGATATGTCGGTGTGCGGATAATGGTATCTAATTGGACGGCTAGCTCACTGGCTTGTGTGTGAATTCTTATACGAAAAGTCATTGGTCACTGGAGAGTAAAATGTGTGTCTTTGTAGACACAATGTATTGTAATAAGTAATGTTCCCCCAAATATAGTCCCCAATGTAGTGGCCTTTATAAATCCTTGAAAATCCATACATTTGCCCTTAAAATGTAATTGAAAAACCATGGGAAGCATAAATCTGATCGTAGTAGGAACACTGTGTACGTGTGTGTGTGTGTGTGTGTGTGAGAGAGAGAGAGAGAGAGAGAGGGGGGAAAGAAGAGAATGCATAGAGTGTGTGCATTTGTGTGTGTGTGTGTGTGTGTGCCCGTGTGTGTGTGTGTGTGTGTGTGTGTGTGTGCGTGCATGCACACACGTGTTCTGGTGCAATTTCTGGAAGTCAAGCCAGGCAGGATTTGGTTACAGGGCAGCGTGATCAGTTATACAGAACCATTTGGAATTACTTTATTAAATGGTATACTGATATTGGTGTATATTGATTAATATCTCATTTCATATTATATATGTTATATCACTGATAAAAGCCGATAAGAGCATTGAATATTAAAATAATCAAATATGTGGTATACAGAAGCTAAAGACAAGTGTCTCATCACATTTGAAATGAAAGGGCTTGCTGTATCCTCCTATTGTTTTGTATTGAAGGAACATGACTCAACAAACTACGTTGTGCATCATACTGAGTGTATTCTAGCTCTAAATTTTAATAAATTATAGATCCGGAATTAGATGTACAGTCATTTCAAGACTGTATTGTTGATTCAGCCTTAAAGCATTTCAATCTATAGCTAATCTTGGCAATTCAGCAGTGACTTTTTTTTCTAAGTGCACCGCACTGTGAAGTAAAGCAGTTATTTATGCGTTGTGAATGTTCCACTCCTCTTTTGTGTAAAAAAAAAGTGTAAATGTTGGTATGATAACAGCTGTGTGTCACTCCGAGAGGTAATTACCTCTGCTTTGTGTGAAATTGGAAAAGCAGTCGGTTCTTCGGTCGGTTCGGCAGTTGGGGTCATCGGCTACACGAGCCGCGCGCCCTAATCCGATGTGAAATATGAAGTTAAGCAGCCGTAAAGAGTCAGCCGTCTGTCTTCCACAGCAGCCTCCTGGTGCAGCAGCGCGCCCGCACTGCAGACGCTGGGTGTACGTGACGCCTAACCTCTGTGTAGGTGAAAACCCGGCCCGTTTCAGAGAACTTGCCGGGGGCCAAAAGCAAATGTTGTTGTTTTGGGGTCTTTCTTTTTCACGGTCGCTGTGTCAGAAATCACCTCCGTGCTCACGTTCACCAGAGACTCTCTCAGTTCAACAGGGGTAAGGCTTTTTTTTTTTTTTGCTGCTCAAGGAAAAGAGTTGTTAAAGTCAAAGTGCTCGTAATTCTCTCTCAATTTCATCCAGATGTTGCTCTGCAGCGACACCCACGCACAGCCCAGCCTGCAGTGCTCAGTGGGAGCTGTTAATTGCCGCCCGTGACACTGGAGCTGACTCAAGAAAAGCTTTGGGAGGTCGCCACACCCTGAAAGAGCTGTTAACCTTAAAAAAATCATCTCTTTCCTTTTTTGTCCCCGCCCGCAGAACAACCGTCCAATCACCAGGGCCCGCCGGTGCTGCCGCCCGTCCCGCCGCCCCACAAGCAGCAGCCCTCCGTCACCGCCCTCAACCACAACTCGCTGACCAATCGGAGGAACCAGAGCCCGGCCCCGCCGGCCGCCCTGCCCGCCGAGCTGCAAACCACACCCGAGTCGGTCCCGCTGCAGGACAGCTGGGTCCTGGGCAGCAATGTGCCACTGGAGAGCAGGTGGGGGCGCCACTGAGCACAAACCTTTTCGGTAGCTTCTCCATTTGCAGCAGGCTCATGATAAACTCTTGTGTTTCTTCTATTACACTAGATTGTTTTGTTTTTTTTTATTTCTTACTGTGTTCACATTGTTAGAATCAAGTCATCGTAAAATGAGTGTTTAATATTTTCCTGTTCAAAAGATTTGCTTCAGTTCTTCATAAAAAAATAATCACTGAAATAAGAATGGAGGAAAATGCAATCTTGAAAGGAACTGGTGTCATACAAGAGTTGTTATTGTTCAAAGAACAATTTGAGAAAATTCTCTTTCAGCGTTTTTTTCTCTCCGTAAGACAAATTATCTTGCGAGGAGACGTGTTTTTCAGTTTTTAAATTAGTGTTTCTGTTATTAGAGAAGACATTAGTAGAGAATAATCCCTTGTGCGCCTCCCTTAAGACAAGCTCTTGATTAAAGTGTACACTGGCTTTTTCCTCAAATTGCACTCAGTCTCAGTGATATATTATGCCATGTCTGTCTCCTGTAATTCAAGATCGAAGTGAATGCTAAGACATTTCTGGGCATGTGGTGTAATTGGTCATTTGCATTAAAGAAATATAATTCAGAAATTACATTTCTTAAATGCAAATGTTATCTCAACCATTTTTTCCCTGACCCTTTCCGAAGAGCGAATTCAAGGGCTTTGAACATAGAGACGTGAAAGCACTCTTGAAAAATTTGTGAATTTTACAGGCGCGTGGGGTCTCCTGATTGGCCGAATTCTGTCCCGCTTAACGGGATTTTCGCTCAGCTTGAAGGTCGCGCGTCAGAGCGGTAATGCGTACGCTCGCCTACAGGAGTGGAAACAGGTCTGGCCAACCCTCGCTCCACAGCGCCGTAGGTGATCAGCCAACCCTCTCTTCAAAGGGTTTCACCAGCTCTCCCCATCACTATAGGTCTTTGTGACATGCACAACAAAGCTCTCCTGCACATGCAGGCGGACTGTGAAAGGAAACCCAGAAGCATCACTTAACCCGCGGAGTACAATGGTTTATTGGCGTTTGCGGTCTGCCCGTTTTTTTACCGGAAACGTTTTTTTTTTTCCACCGTCGTCCACCGAAGCGCCTGTTTCGAAGAGAAGAAAGAGAAAGGGATGGAAAGCATGGAGGGAAGATAATACTCTCTCTCTCTCTCTCTCTCTCTCTGTCTTTATGGTGACTGAGAGAAAGCAGTGCTGTATCTTCTACACAGGGCGGCTGGGAGTTTTCTAACAGGGTCGTGTCCTTTAGAAGCACCAAAGCCAGACGCCCTTTGTGGAGGGAGCAGAGCAGAGCAATATCACCTGCTTCACTCTGGCGGGTGGGGGTGGAGGTGGAGGGGGGGGGGGGTCAAGATGTCTCCTTCCCTGACTGTTTTCAGTTCGTGTTTCGGTCTCCCGCCGCATGATCTCGGCCCCAGGAATGCGGAGCGACTGCTTCTAACCCCCCCTCCCCCCACACCCCACCCCCCGCCCCGACCCCCATTTCTTTTCTTCTCCTCGTGGGACGGACCTCGTTCCTCCTATCCGATGGCCCGACCGCATCTCCTCTCCCCTGACCTTGACTTTCTTAGCGGTATTGACAAAACAATATGTAGACATCTATTATTAACGAGGGCTTAAATCTCTGTGCTCAAAAAACAAGTGTCTCAGTGGGGAACGTTGCGTGCTGTGGCGGCAAAAAAAAAAGGGGGAGGAAGACCACGCTTTCTTCTCCCCTCCTTCAGCCGAGAGCCAGCGGGGCGGTTCGCCCTGCCCGTGCAGCTTCCGTCTCCCTCTCACCCGGGGTCCGGAGTAGATTTCGGCACTTTCACAGCAGAACACATCTGCATGCATTTTGATACATGTCCTGTCGTCTTGTATTTTGTGCTGATCCGTTTACGGCGCTTGCTTAACTCCCCCCGTGCACCACATTTATTTAAGTATGGCCATGACACACGCCGTCCCCTGTACAGTACGTCACCTCTTCTCTCAACGTCCCAAACCCTGATTGTATTTTTTGCTTTGTGTGGTTGCTTTGTTAAGTGGGTTAATCCATCCATTTCACCACATCTGTTTTCACTGCTCCGAAATGCCTCTAAAGGACGCAGCAGGGAAAGACTCGTGTTCACATAATAAGCAATCTGTCAGGAGGGCCAGCAGACACACCGAACCTAATGAAACAGTAAATATGTTCCTGATGGGGAAAAAAATTACCTGAGAAAAATGGAAAGGGTTTCGGTTTCAGCTTAGTTCTCGAATATTGTTCATATTTTCTGAAAGCCTGAGTGATAATTTGCATTTATTCCCATGAATAATTCACTGCACACACACCAAATTAATCACAACATAGAGAGTATTGACTTCAAGGTCAAATTTGTCCAACGTGAGTTGGAAAGTGAGTATTAATGTCCAGTGCACTGCATGTTCATGAATCTGAATAGATGTTCATGGGACAAAGGGAAAAAAATTAAGAGGGAAATGTTTTATTAATCCATTTATGATCGATGATTTGTCACTTTATGAATAAGATTATGATTCAGGTTTTGGGCATGCACATTTGTAAATGAAGCTCGCTTTTAGTGTTTCCTGTCATGCTTGTTGATTTCTGTTTGCAGGCTGTGGCAGATAAGAGCGCATTTCACAGTAATATCATCCAAAATGGTGCAGTCAAGTCATTTTTAATGCTAATCTGGTTATAAATAATACCGCCGGAGAGACTGGGAGGCACAAGTACGAGGCTGGGGAAAAAAAACACGTCCTGTAAAATATCATTTTCTAATTCATTATTTCTACTGTTGCTTAAGAGACACGTTGATTCATGTGCTGTCACCTCTGCCAAAGAATTGCTGAATTGTAGCTTTGTTTGCAGCGAGCGCAGCAGAATGTGATGTTGAGAGCGCTCTGAAACAATACAAGTGTACGAAGTGGAGGAATTTTACCTCTTGCCGCACGTCCAGAAGGTCTTTCTCAGTTTCGTACTTCATCCATCCACAGATTTGTAACTGCACAGCGCTCGGTCGAAGTTCTCTACCGCGACTCAACGGTATTTTCATTTTAATTTGCAGACCCAGCTGTTCTTCCTTCAGTATTTCTGTGTGATTAGCTTCCATTAGTGGTGTGTTAGCAGTATTCAGACGAACGCCCTCCCCATAGGACTCCGGCTCATAAGTAATTTACTGTAAATTAGCAACCGGAGGTTTGCGTTTGTCCTCCAGCCCTCGAGGAGTCTTTTACCTGTGCGCACTTAATTCCGCTGGAAGACACCGCGCGGAAATGTGTCGTCCGGAGTCGGTGGTGTGAGGACATTTATGTTAATTACCGACACCAAAAAAAAATGACTTACATGATATCTTAAATCGTTTTGACTCCTGGTCAAACTCAGAGCACCGATATGCAGGCTGTCCAGCTGCCAGGTTTTTTATTTTTTATTTTTGGTGAGGTATCAGTGTTCACCGAGCATGCAAAGTGAACCTGCACATCTCCTAAACTACTGAGACGGGTGCATCACACACACTTTGGCTCGCCTGTCAATCCAAACCGGCCACGTTATTGGCAGGACTGAGTCGGTGAAACCCTGTCTGCCTTGTGCACCTCGCGGAGTGAGGTGATTGGCTGCAAAGTGCTGACGCTTTTTTGATAGAGAGAAACTAATTTAGACTTCATGTTAATGTGTATGTTTATCGGTCTTGGTTGTAATTAAAATTAATTGTACAAACCTCTGCAAAGCTCTGGTTTCTAAACTTCACATAAAAAGAAAGGCAGTAGATAAATGCCTTTTTTATTAGTATACTGACCTTTTATATAATCTAGACAATGGGCTCTGTAATGTTCAAATGGCTTAGACATGGTGGAATAATGGTTTTATGCGGCATAATTTTATTTACTGTAAGTTATTTATTTGCTCTGATAAAAATATAGAGAAAGCGATTGTAAAACGTGTCACTGCCAATTATTTATTTAAAAATAATTGCAATGAAAATGTACAGTGTCCCCTCTCTACAATTTTACCCTAGATAATACACAGCTCAAAATGTGTTGTGTGATGTAAAAGCACCTTCATTAAATAATTTTTTTAAATTTTCAGGAAACAAAAAAAAAATTTTTAAGTTAATTAATTATACTATTTTTCTGAGACAGTGTTGTTGAAAAATGTTGCACTGATTAAGTAGTTTAGCTGTGGGCACAGGTTAACGTGTGCCACGTGAATGTGTGAAATGCAAACTACATGGTAATAAACAGCTTGACTGAAATGAGCCCTTCCACAGTGGCAGGCAAAATTTTCTCCTCGGAACTGTTATTTAACATGTTTTTAAAAATGAAAAACACATGCAGAAAGCCTACACCGACAGCGAAAAGAGCAGACGTGATAATGAATTTGATAAATAAATATGAATCCCACGTTGTCCTTAAAAATATCTCCAAACGAAAAAGGCGAACGAAGAAATAACAATTTTGCCTGCTTCTAATTTCCCTTAAAATATTTCTCAACAAATCTATCAGTACCTCTGAACATCTTATATTCAACAGTCTCTCATAAAATTTTCAGGACTTTCCCCCCTCAAACCTCTTTTTTTTCATTCTCCCATTTACTGTCATTTATTTCTCTGAAATTGACTGCTTGCATTTCTCTAAATTCCTTGGCACTGAAAGGTGATAAATTCCCCTTGCCAGCCCTGGAGAGACATGCGTTGGTGTGGTCACTTAACCAAGCACTGGCACTGGTTTTGTCTGGTTCTGTCCAAATCATTTTTTAGCATGCCACAGATGTCTTACAAAAATCTTTGTCTAACTCCTTTTCATCCTGTATAATATTACAGCATATTCCTCAAGTGAGGGGGACTCGCACTGGTAGATATTGCCCTTAGACAACGGTGAGCTGTACGATGCTCTTTTTTTAGTAACACATAAAAAATTTTAATTTAACAAGACACGTAACAGTCTGAAGTTTGCGTCTTAGCCACAGCTGTATTTATTTACATACACCCATGTGTTTGGGCTTGTCTGTAATCGTTCGGGGTGCTGTGGCATTGCATATTTACATCTACGCTCTCTCTGCTTTAAGGTCTTCCCTGCTTTAGACGAGACACACTGTTCCCGCTAAGGTTTTAAGTAGGAAATGATGGAGAGCTGTGTAATTAGATTTGATTTGTAAGAACTTACGTTTTATTCTGCCAAGGTAATTAAAAAAAAATAATTAAAAACAGGGCATGTAAAAATTGGAGGAATGAGACTAATAGAAACTTCCACCATTCCATGTCTGTCATAGTGTTGTTTCCTTAAAGTGCTGTTCAGCTGTAAGCAAGTTACAAGAACAGATGAAAAGAATATTTTTATTTGTAATGACATTTGGTCTGTAGTTTTAGATTTACAAACTTCACATTAAAGCTGAACATGAGCACAACATGCAGCACTAATCTGAAAAAAAAAAAAAAACTTTTTAATATATCGTGGGATGGCCTCAGTAATTGCATCACCGTGCCAACAAGCATTCAACCAGCACTTCCCATTGAACCAGAAGGCACCACAGAACTTGTCCCATGAACAAACTTTCGTACGCCACAATTTAGCGAACAAGGGCCCTCGCGGCATACAGTCTCACACGTGTTCTTATTCAAAACTGCAGACACACTCCACACATCTGCTAACTGTTACGACTCCGTTTAGGAGGGCTATTTTTCACCATAAAAGCTTGATGGAAACCCATTTCATTTCCTTTGTAAGGGCACCTGTATGGCCATAAAAAAGACAAGCCTGTGAACATAACAATTACCATTTAGCAGGTATATTGAGCTTGTCGTTCGCTTGAAGTTTTACTGGGGGAAAAGTGTAAATTAAAATTAAGATGGCCTGTAAATACACCCACACACGCATGCACACTCATACTCACATACGCACGCACACACACAAACACACACACATGCACATGCACGCACACACACACAGTGAGTACATTAGCCAATAAGTCAGTGGATGTAACCAGCCAGATTTGTGAAAGCTTGGCTTGTCCAATCACACACCATCTCTTCCGTATCATTTTCCAGACAGATCCCACTCTCGTAGTATATTATTATTATTATTTTTATTATTAACATGCCTTGCTGAAGAGCTGTTTTCCATGCAGCGCTCCTCCTCTGCTGAGCCTATGAGCTGAATGCTGTGCAGTCACTTGTTGGAGAGCAGCATTCGCTGAGAGCTGAAAGGAGATATATGTGGATTAGCATAGTAATTTGCTGCTCAGGCTCGCACCGTCTCTAATCAGTTAACAACGGTCATCCAGGCCGTTGTACTTGATATCAGAGCCCGCTAAAGCCCGTCACAATGCAGATATTCCATTCAGCGCGCTTGCTATGTGTATTTCAGTCTTCCCGGTTAATTTATTTTAATAGTCGGAAACACAGGAAGTATTGAAAAGAGGGTTATTAGTTCCAATAGCAGGCTTATGAAGGGATATTTAATTATAAGTTCAGGAAAAAAAAGTGTAACGCAAACCGATTTCCGTGAAAACCTCTACCTTATTAAAAGAGATGAAAAAAACCTCTGTTGGCATAACGGAGCAATCTGAGGGTGCGAAATAGTATAAAAGAAGTGAGACAATTAAAATTCTGACATTTAACAGGAGCTCGGAAGAAATTTAATCTACTTTAATTGTCCTCAGAGCTCTAATGTACACCGGCATTAGTAGCCTCATCACTGAAATATTTAAACAAACTTTGATAAATTACTTGATAAATGCGCTTCATTATACGCCATACATTAGTATTTTTCGGAAGACGAAAATAGTTTAAGCCTTTATTTTTCAATCTCGAATATAAACGAGTAAAAAAAATAAATAAATAAAAAAACCCCATGGGTGTCAAACCAAGTCCCAGGCTTGTCACTTCATTTACCGCTTAGTTAAATTTATGTTTTACACCTCAGTGTAACACACACAGAGTCGCTGCTCCCCCCCACCCCCCCCCGCCCACCCCCCTGCATTTGGTGCGGTAACACCGCCGTTCTGCTACGCTCAGCCGGCCGTGTACTCTGAACGTGTCAGTGTCGATTTGATGAGGTCAGAGGGGGCGGTAGCGCTGAGGTAAGGGGTCGTGACCCCCAGCTCCCGGGGGCAGCGGGAGGATCACAGGGAGAACGAATGGCGTGCGCCGGGGGGGGGGGGGGGGGGCTTTCCTCCCAGAGGTGGGGTGCGTGGGGGGGGGGGGAATTAAAAATTTTTTAAATGAACTTTGCTGAACTACATTTCACATCAAACGTGTCACATCAAAAGCGTCCAATCAACGAGAAGAAGAAAGCGGGGACCTGATATTTGCCAACATGAAAAAACGGTGACGCATGACAGTAAGAGAGAGAGAGAGAGAGAGATTTGGGATGGCTCTGGGATAGGGAGGGAGAGAACGAGAAGGGAAAGGATTGAGCCCCTGTGATAAGGCATCTCTGAATCCATTTGAGCAATAGAGGAGTCGAGATGGAGAGAGCGGGGGATGAAGAGAGAGAGAGAGGTACAGAAAAGGACAGAGTCTCCTGTCTTTGGGTTTCGTTGGCCTGGCCTCTGGGGACCAGACTGCCCTTGAGGTTTGTCTGCTCATGTGAACAGACAGGGCACTAATTGAAACCACATCCACAGTAGCGGTACAACACTGCTCAAACTGTCTGTGTGCGTGTTTGTGTGCGTGTGTGTGTGCGCGCACATGTGTGCATGGGTGTGTGTGTGTGTTTGGGTGTGTGTCTGTGTGTGTGTGCAGGCACATGTTTTGCGTGGGTGTGTGCGTGTGTGTGTGTGCACATGTGTGTATGTGTACACGTGTGTGTGTGTGCGCGCACGTGTGTTTGCATGTGTTTGTGTGTGTGTGTGTGTGTGTGTGCGCGTGTGCGACTGTGCACACGTGTGTGCTTGCGTCTGTGTGAGGGAGAGAGAGAGAGAGAGAGAGCGCTTGTGTGTTCAAGTACAGTATGTGTGTCCCTCACTCTCCTCACCCTGCTGTGCATGTAGTGACCCTCTACATCAGATTCTCTCCTCATTTTTTTTCATTTTCTCTGCCTGGCTTCAGGTCTGTTTTGTCTCTATGCAGTGAGTGCCCCATCCATTACTGCCTCCCTAGGTGGGTCAGGTCCTAGGACAGCCTGCTTTAACCTGCTTTTAACACTTACGCCTGCCTGCCTGCCTGCCTCTCTCTTTTTCTCTCTCTCTCTCTCTCTCCCTCCCTCACTCTCTCTCTCTCTCTGTGTGTCTGCCTCTCTCTCCTGACTGCCTGTGATATGGCTCATCCTTCACTGCCTTATATCTCTGAGCACTGATACTGTGGGGGAGGGGCGCGTGCGCTCTTGTGTCCACCAGTACCGGAACCGCAGAGTTCCATCTAACCGCAGCGCGTTTTTGGCCCTGAATGGTGAAATTAAGAAACTCGACTTCACAGTGCCACTTAAGAATGTCACAGAGAGACTGTGGAGTCCTGGGCTTAGCACACTGGAGCTGGATTCAGTTTGAACTGGGGTGCAAACTATAGTGAATTTTTTAAATAATACATATACAAATGATGGCTGTATATCACATTTTTTAAATTATTGCAACTTTCACATATGTAATTATTGCACGTATGTAATTACTTCTTAATACAGAGTTCCAAAATGCATAAGAATTCATAACTAAAATGAAGATTACTTTTTGTGTATTCAAATTATTTTTACCATGTTTCGAATCAGTATATTTTCATATAAGTCAGATAACTTTAAAGGCAGTGCATTATTCTCAATTCAGCAAACTACTGCAGTGACTATATGTGAATGTAACTGTCAAATTCCAATTGTGTCTTGTATTCAAGGGAACACAAAGTTACTCTTGGTTGATCCAAGTTTCAGATTAATTAATAAACAAACAACTCTTCATTTGTCTGTATCAAATGAACTGAGCAGATCATTCAGAAATATCTAATTAAATCTCGATATTTCTTGACTGAGCTGCATTAATTTACATTGTTATCTCTCTAATGATGAACAGGCCTACTGAATGAAAAGTTCTGGATTGTAGCTTTTTCCCAGATCTGTGAAACTGCACCCCCTCACTCCCCCTGCCACCCCCACCCCCCTGTAGAAATAATGTGGCCTCCACCTGTCTCGCAGTCCAGCTCCAGTCTCAAAAGAAAGAGGGGAGGAAAAAGATCTGTGTGACTCCTCTCTGCAATCACCACAACCTCCTGTCAGCCCTCATCATTTTCAATGTGTGTATTTACAGCAGCGAAATAAATATTTAAACAGTCGCAGCTGGGACGCGCACACTCCCCCTCTTAGGATGCATCCCTGCGCTTTTTTCCCCCCTCCCCTCCCTGTGATCTGATTGGACGGGGGGCCTTGTTGGAGAATGCTCAGGTGATGTGGTGGCGGTGCTTTGTTTTGTGTGAGAAGTGCTTCTGGAGCTGCCGTAACAACCTGCTAATTGTCTGTCTCTATATCTCGTTCCCACATGTAGAAAATTAGCAAAGCAAGCAGTTCTCGAAAACGGGCATGACAACCTAATAGAGATGGATGTATTCACTCCAGCGTGCCACGAAGGGGGCTATGGGGAAGGGTACGTTCTCCTAAGTGTTCCCATGATGCCAGCTGCTGATGCCAATGTCGACTCTGAGCCCAAAAAAATGTGCAGGTTGTTCTCTTTTACAGGGGGCGGGGTTTGTTGGAGGGTGGTCAGGCTCGCGCCTGTTAAGTTCACAAGAACATGTGACGGCGTGAACAGGACAACGACTGTCAAAACTGGGCCCTGTCAAAATGGCCACCCCAGCCCTCCCTAGCGCCTCTCCTCTAAATCCCATCGGTGTCTCTGAACACCTCTGTTGAGAACTACTCCAACTGACATACCCCACTCATTAAATAGTCTCCTCACTGAAAGAATATTGTGCCTATTTTCAGTCAGAATTTGCCCCTCCACTTTGATTTGCAAATAAATGCTGTGTATTTTAGGCAGTGCGAAGCTCTCTGTGGCACGCATTGCATTTTTAGTACACTTCTGTCGCACTCAAATAAGAATACAAGTGCCCGAGGGCACAGAAGTTGATAACAATGTGTACAGAGTGAAGTTTGTGAACAGCCTTGAGTCCCCAACTGTGATCAGATTAGATTTCAACAAAAAAAAAAAAAAAAACTGTTTGCCAGGAATTTCATTTAAATAAGTCAAAAAACCCTTAAGTCAGTTTTGACAACACTTGGATTTTTCCTTAGCTAGTCCCGTGAAATCTGTCATCTAACTATCCGTATCTATTGAAGTTCCATTGATTTATATTCATTAATTTACTTTTTGCTTTCGGTGGAAATTTTAAAATTCCGCTCCTGCAATCTAGCCCTCTGTTTATCATCAGGTATAAACAATCAGGCTATTAGATTTGTGTTTGTTGTGGGATACCAAAACAGGTGAAGCTAATTGGATTTAACGCTCAGTTGTATTTGATATCACAGCTGGAATCATTCTTGTTTGTTCTGTTGTTTAATGTCCTCCTGGTTCAGTCTCTAATGTTTTAAAAATGAATGCTGTTTTGGAGAATTGCTTAACTTTGCAACACTGAGGTGTTTTCTAATCAAAAGGGGCTTAGGCCCAAAATGCAGACAGTAAACAACATTGAAATGAGCTGAGTCTATAAATTTGTCTCCATCGCATTGTCATATGGGAATTTTTTTTTCTCCTTTTTCTTTACAAAAAGGCAAGAAATTAAAAAGCATCTCAGAAGGTTTAAAACTGCCAAGTAATCAAATTCATGCTTTCCACAACAGCAGTTTTATTTATTTATTGTTTTTGTTTTTTTCCCCAGAAGCGTTACACCTGAACTTGAGACCCTAAATCCCTTGTTAAGGTGTTAATTTGGAATTAGAGGGTTGGGTTCATCTGTCCGGGCACCCCTCTTAACCCTGAAGCGTAGAGACCGTTACATGCTGGGGTTTTATGGAAAAGCAAAGCAGGCGCAAAGGTTTTAATTTATCAGCTGGCAAGGTTGTCACAGAGGTGAAAAAGCCAATGGGAAGCTGCCAACTAATGAATTAGATTCAAACAGCTGACCTCATTAATTACCACAAGTCCAATGGTCTATTAGTCCAGGCATAGTTTTACTCCAGGGCAGCGAGAGCCTTCTGAATGAGGATACTTCCCTTTATATGTCTGTCCAAAGAGGTCTATGTTTAGTGTATATTGTCATGTATGGTATGTTTTCTTTGTGTGAGTCTGTGCCTGTAAGGCATGTCATATTTTAACTTCTCAAAATGCTGTTTGCTAAAGCATGTTATTTTTGTTTTCTATTCCCCCACCCCCCCCCCCCCCCCCACCCTTCCTCCGCTTCTTCCTCCCCCCCCCCCCCCCCCTCCAGGCACTTCCTCTTTAAGACAGGCACAGGCACGACTCCCCTCTTCAGCACCGCGACCCCGGGCTACACCATGGCGACCGGAGCCGTCTATTCCCCGCCCACCCGACCCCTGCCCCGGAACTCGCTCTCCAGGAGCGCCTTCAAGTTCAAGAAGTCCTCCAAGTACTGCTCCTGGAGGTGCACGGCGCTCAGCGCGGTGGGCGTGTCCATCCTGCTGTCCGTCCTGCTCTGCTACTGCATAGGTAACCATGGCGTCCGCTTGACCCTCCCCCGCTCCACATAATGGGTGTCTGGAGGGAAAAAGAAAACACCTGATGACACGTACAGAATGTTGAGAGTGATTGAGGAGGCCACACTCTTCACAAAATATTTTCTATCCTTTTTAATCCTTTGAAGAGTAGGTACTTCAAAATGTTTTTTTCTAAATTCTAATACAGTGTTCAATTATTAATATTCCAATCACATATTTTTGATCTTAAGCCCAGTTGAGACCAAAGCGTTGCAGCAGTGTGAACTGCCCGTCTCAGAACGTCTGATCCAGATTCTTGCTGTTCCAGACATTTCAACTTGTCTAATCGCAGCTGAGTTTTAGAACGTTGCAAAGAGTCACCAGTTGCAGATTGTCACGTTGCATATCTCCAGCCTAAACTGGGCTTTGCATACCTAAATCATACCCAGTAAGTAGTGGTCCAAACCCAAAGCACAGTCAGGGATGCCCATCTGATTATTTAAGAAGAAATATGTTAGAATTGTGTGATGAGCTTACAGATACTGCTTGAGGGGGAAAAAGGACCCTGATTGCTTTAAAGTGAAGCCTGTTTCATGAAGTTAAGCCCAGACATTTGTTGACTGTGGGCCCTGATGCCGAGCCCTGCGTGTTTTGACTACAGCCAATAGACGACAATGCTGCTTTCAGCGTTTTATTTCAGCGTTTTAGCGCGTGCGAAATAAAAACGGGCGAAACGCGCGGGTCGCCGCTAGCCGCTCAGCCGCTGTGCGAGGAGCGTTGGCGCTCGTCCCGGCCGCAGAGGAACGGACGCTGCGGATTGGGCGGGCGCATTAAATGCATTCCTGTCACCTGAGCAGCGGAGGGGACATCTGCCAGGTTCAAAGCATGCGGCGCGGGAGAAAGGAAGGGGGGAGGGGGCGAGGGAGGAAGGGAGAGAAGAAGGAGGGAGGGAGGGAGGGAGGGAGGGAGGGAGGGAGGCTGGAGAATCAGAAAGCGATTCTCCACAGCCAACACGCCGGCGATACTGTGACCATGAGCCTCCAGCAGATCTTGTATAAACAGGCTCTCGGGCCGATAACATCTCCAGAGCTTACACCGGGCTGAGATGCTTTCCCCCCCCCCCCCCCCCAGCCCCCGGAGAAACGTACACGCGCCGTCTCCAGGGGGAACGCGCGAGCGGGACGAGGGCTTTGGCGATCCTCGCGGCGCGAATCAAAGCCGGTGGGGACCTCCGGTGCGCGGCGTCCGAGCCCGGGCGATGAAGGCCGCTGCAGATACCGCGCCGGCGTCCGAGCCCGGGCGATGAAGGCCGCTGCAGATACCGCGCCCGCTCACCGCTCGCCCGGCTCGTTCTACTCGCTCGTTCCGGTCACATGGTTCAGCCGCGTTCTATCTGCCACGGGGCGGCTACACACCACGGCACGTTCACATGAAGAGGAAATAAGGATGTGCCGTTTATTAAAGTCTGTTTAGGAGTTTTTTTACATGCATTTGACTGAGTTTCTGACTGTAAATCACACTGTACAGCAGTGGTAACCAACCCTGTTCCTGGAGATGTACTATCCTGTAGGTTTTCACTCCAACCCTAAAAAGCACACTTCTTTCAACAGCTAGAGATCTAGAGCTAGAGTTGTGTTGCTAATTAGCAGAGTCAGGTGTGCTAAATTAGGGTTGAAATGAAAATCTACAGGTTGGTAGATCTCCAGGAACAGGATTGGTTACTGTTGTTGTACACATACTCCATTTCAGTGTCAGTTACAATGTACAAAGAAAAGGGGTTAATTTTTTTTTAAACCCACTGAAAGAGTACAAATTATTCCTTTAAAGCACTTAGTGTTGAATTCTTACTGAATATTTTGCTGTATATCATCCCTTGATGATACATGCGAACATAAGTTACCAAAATACCAAAATAGATCAACGTTTCCCAATAGAAGGTAGGGACTGTGGAAGAGCATGTGACTCACAAGCCCTTAAGGTATTTCACTCAGAACTGAGTGATTGCTTGTAGGATAACACGTGAGTTCTCCTCACAGTGTAGCATTAAGTCGTTTCTGTTAATTATGGACCTGTGCTCTATGGGCTTATGTGTTAGCCGCTGGGAAGTCACTTATTCACACCCAGGAAATGCATGTTTCCCCTTCCTGTCAATGGCATCCCCATTGGCTGTAGAAGATGAGCAGCGGCCAATCTGAACCCTTCCTGTCAATGGCGTCCCCATTGGCTGTGGAAGATGAGCAGTGGCCAATCTGAACCCTTCCTGTCAATAGTGTCCCCATTGGCTGTAGAAGATGAGCAGCGGCCAGTCTGAACCCTTCCTGTCAACAGCGTCCCCATTGGCTGTGGAAGATGAGCAGTGGCCAATCTGAACCCTTCCTGTCAACAGCGTCCCCATTGGCTGTGGAAGATGAGCAGTGGCCAATCTGAACCCTTCCTGTCAATAGTGTCCCCATTGGCTGTAGAAGATGAGCAGCGGCCAGTCTGAACCCTTCCTGTCAACAGCGTCCCCATTGGCTGTGGAAGATGAGCAGCGGCCAATCTGAACCCTTCCTGTCAATAGTGTCCCCATTGGCTGTAGAAGATGAGCAGCGGCCAGTCTGAACCCTTCCTGTCAACAGCGTCCCCATTGGCTGTGGAAGATGAGCAGCGGCCAATCAGAAATCGCCCGTGTGCCGTTACCAGGCAGCCTTTTCCGCCCGTCTCCTCAGACGTGTTATCTGGTTTCGCGCGGCGTGTTGATTTGTTGGTGGATCTCCCGTAATAAAACACTGATTGAACATTATCCACTTGGATGTGAGCACAGCGGGACGCTTAAGTGCAAAGCTAATTTATGGAAAAATATGGATTCCTAATCACAGAACGGCCCTGTAGGGGACAAATATCACTGCGCGGCTTTGGATGCGCAAGCTTTCATCTTAAATTTATGTTTTGGTATCAATCCAGTGAGCTTTTATTATCAGACCTCATTATCTTCCTCTTATAATCATGTACATCTTGGCTTTAGAGTTCCTATGACTCCAGATACCCAGCTTAAAAGGGCAGAGGCTTGTGTTTATGACTCAGGAGGAAGAACATTAACTCTCCGGCACTTCTGCGAGTGGGAGGGAGAGAAAATAAAGGAGAAGAAAGTTGATGCCCAGCATGGTGCCAGGAGAAATGTTGTTGACGCCAATCCGCATGCTCCTTTTGTTCTTCCTTCAGCTCTTCTAAAAAGTGTTGCTCGCAAAGTTTTAGCTTCAGTTAATGCCGCAAAACAATGATGAGCCGCCGCCTGAAAGGTGGCCATTTTAAATTCAGGCTGAAAGGGCGAGGCGCGTGGCACAGGCCATAGGGCGGCCCACGTATGAATCCGCCTGCTTAGTTAATGGAATTGGGAGTTCTTGGAAAACGCCATCTCCGGCAACGTTCTGGAATATTCCGTGACCGTACCTTTGGAATCGGATCCTTTGATTGAGAAGGGCGTCACGTGCAGACGTGGATGGGGCACTGCCACCATTGCCATCTTCAAAGGCACCTCCATCTGCAAGAAAAAACAGGGTTTAGATTATCACTCAGTGCTATTAAGCAATGATTGGTTATCAACCTTTTTCTTTGGCTATGAGTGTACTCAAACCATAATAGCAAAATTGGCACCTCGCTATGGAGTGTTTGTAGCCCTGAAACACGGAAGCGAGTTCGCGTTTTGGAGCCATGGGTTCCCTCGGCAGATGTCCAGTGCTTTTTTCCCCATTGGGATTTAGTTTTCTGCAGAAAATAGGGTCTGTGGTTAACATAAGCTTAAGACAGTTTCACGCTTTGTTCTAAAAGATAAATTACACCCTTTACAACCTCAACCGTGAATTTCAAAACGGTTATGTGCTTTTAAAAAGTAAGTTGCTAACAAGTTGCTGGCAACTGCCATCCAAGGTTCCATACTAGCCCACCTGCACACGACAACTGTTGTAGTTTCAATGTAGCAACTTGTTAGCAACTTACTTTTTTAAAACATAAAAGCTTCAAAATGTACGGCTGGGATATTAACGGGTGTAATTTATCTTGAAGAACAAAACATGAAACTGTCTTAGGCTCACGTTAACCACAGACCTTATTTTCTGCAGAAAACGAAATCCCTGTGGGAAAAAAGCACTGGATATCTGCCGAGGGAACCCATGGCGGAAGAAACTTCCGAGTTGGCCTACAAAAAGACGTCAACACTGTAACACTATTATGGAAACAGCAGAACCATTGGCAGCTGGAGCAGTGCTTTTCCCTCGACCTCTACATCTCTGTGGGCGGATATTTTAAAAGTTCAGCTCAAATTCTCGTCTGGTTGGTTCATAATGAACACATTCAGCTCTCTTTTAAGAACCAAAATTCTAAATTATAACTATCTTTATTGCCATTTTCTGAAATAATTAGGTTAGTTAATTAAAATATCAGTGAACAGAAATTTAGTGAGAGGATGTTCTTATGGTAGGAACCTGGTCATTTAGCCCTTCTTTAGCTAATAAGTGTGAAACACTTTTTGACTGTTGAATCTCTCATTAAAAAGAAAAAGTTTATTATGAAAAAGTACACTGCTCTTGAGTTTAGTCTTGAAGAATCCATGGGTTCCTGACCTCACTGTGAATCTTGGCAAGTTATTTCATGAGTAAATATCTCTCTGTGTGAAGAAATTCTTTCTATTGCCAGTGTGAAATTTGCTTCAAAGCTAAATTCCTCCCATGCCCTTTGGTTCTGTTGACTGAATTTAGTTTGAAATAACTTCCAAGGTCCGTCATAATATGGTTCTTTTCTGAACAATGTATATCCAACCATTGTGAGCATTCCCCATTCCCTTTATTTAAATCTCTGTAGGCCTGTCATTTCATATCTCATACCACCGTTCTTTCTAACATTTCACAAAAATCTTTATTTATGTGATTCGCATAGACATCTCACTCTTATCTGGCTGCGGACTCTTAAGGACATTGCTCACACTACAGTCTGTGGTAGATTTGGAACAGGGTAGCTGGGTTTGGTGGGAGGAGTTGGCGTGTGGAGCATTGCTAATGAACATAACGCGCATCTCCTCAACAATCGATCTCTGTCCGTGTAAACAGTCCCTCTGTGGTTTAAGCATGTGAACCGTCCCACTTTTTAAAAAATCAGCCGGTCTGTCGCGGGAGAAAAACTATTCCCACTCGTTGGTGGGCCACCAATGAAGTCTCAGGACGCGTGTTTTAAGTTCCAGCGAGATACGGAAAGCCTCCTGGGACATAAAGAGCAAACTTTGCTTTCTAGTCTCTGCCTTCGTCTGTCGCATGTGAAGCTTTTGAGCCAGGGGTGTCAAACTTCCGTACTGGAGGGCCTCAGTGTCTGCAGATATTTGTGATTTGCTCTCAGTCAGCTGCCAATTAAGGCCTTGGGAACAAGGTGTGCAGACTCTTTAGCCAGCCAATGACTGAAATGGATCAATCATGCTGAAACCTGCCATAGACCTGCAGACACTGTTCTAAGCCATTAAAAAGGAAGGAACAACTTTGACCCTGAGGTCGCCAACAAACTACATGGATCAGCATTTGAATGGATGTCAGTTGAAAAATGTATTATTTCTCAAAAATTCTACCATAATCAAAGAAACCTGAATGAGAATGTGAGAGAAGAGTACAATAGGATTTTTTAAGTGCTGCAATTTCCACCCTGTAAGTAGGTCTCTTTACAGTGAGTCATTGTTTACGCTGAAGGAGTTTTTCATGCGTCCTCGATAATAAGAGTATATCTTGGGAGCCTTGTAATTGCTCAAATATTTTTACAGCTATTCAGAATGCAAATTTCTCATCCTCAGAAGGTAGCCTTTTCTGCATTTTCATCAGGCACAAACCTAAGATGAGCTTTACAATGATTGAAAAGGGACTCCCAGCGCATGGCAGTTTGAGCCATTCCAAGTTTTACTAGGCACAGATGTGCATCCTAAGTGGAGGCCCCCTGCTGGAGGAGTCCGGTCGGTGCACCCAACTGAGTCTCTAGGTGCTGTTTCTGTCACTGCTCTTTCTCTCCGTTTGTTTGTATGTGAGCTTGTCTCATTAGTGTCTGATGCGGAGTAGGTACGATGATGGCTCCCACACCTCACAGACGGCCTGTAGAACCATGATGCCTGTCCGTCAAAGCAGGACCATTTGTTCTTCTTGTTCGCTGTCAGTCATCTCCGCGGACAGGAGTGCGTTTCTCGCGGCGTCTGCTCTTCCTTCGTGTTGTGAGCGCTGCCTCCGGGATGCGCCGTGTCACTGCTTGTCTTGGTCAGCGCGGGGGGACGGAAGAACACCAGATTAATTTCGGGAACCATCTGCCGAGGGTGATTCCGTCCCCTCGCTGCAGGAGCGCTGAGTGTCCCAGAAACAGAAGTCTGAATATGCGGTTTAAATTTCAGGAGATAAGTTAAGTTAGTTGTGGTTACTTTTTACCTCATTGATTTCCTTTATCTTTTTGTGCAGGAGGTGCTTGCCATGCACAGTGGGCCAATGTAGTTTGTCATTCCATTTCCTGTTTGCCTGACCCTGTGAAAATGCACACACATGGACATACAGTACAGCTAATAAAGCGCACACACATACACACAGCTCATAACACACACATGTACACACACGCATGGACTCACGTACAGCTCATAAAGCACACAGGCATACACACAGCTCATAACACACACGCATGGACTCACGTACAGCTCATAAAGCACACAGGCATACACACAGCTCATAAACACACACTCACACACAGACTCACATGTTGCTCATAAAGTACACACAGCTCATAAAACACAAACATGCACACACACTCACACACAGCTCACACACACATACTCACATACAGTTCACAAACACACACGCATGCTCACACAGCTGACAAACATACACACACTCTCACACACGGCTCGCACATGCACACGCACGTGCCCACATGCACGGAATCACTTTCTCAGGTGCACACAACCGATCCCTCATTCGCACAGCCACAAAATAATTCATAAACAACAGCAAAACTTTACTCTTTCTCTAACAGCGCGGTGTGCTAATGGAACTTTTCTGCGGGTTGTTTTTCTCTGTTTTTGCGGGAGAGAACTAACCTTCCGCGCAACATGAAAGGACCGGCAGAGACGCTGCAGCAGAAGCGCATCTTCAGCTATCAAGACCGATGCTGTTTTTCTGCTAGAAGGGCCGGAGATCAACGCAGCACCCTGGGCCCCGCTGCACCCGGCTTCTGGCTTTTGTGTTCCGTTCCCGGGCTCTCCGACGTTAGGCTGGCAATTCCATTCTGGTTCACCATACCAGACAGCGCTTAATTATTTAAGTGATGCTTCTGACAGGTGCCGGTTGAGGGAATTGGCTGGTCGGCTGAGCTGAAGTTCTCAGCGATCGAGCAAAGGGCCCGGGTTCACCTTCGCTTTTGATTCTTGTCTGCAGATCATTAAGTATTCCGTTCGATTCTGCATGGTTGGCCCCCGCGCCCCACCCCCTCACCACCCCCACCCCCCACCCCCCCCCCTCCCTCCTCCATCCATTATTTTGCGTTGCTCACCCAGTAAGAGATGCTTCTTGAACAGACACCTCCAGGTCGATTGTAGGGGAAATCAAATGAGCAGAGCATGTAATTTTGAAGAGGCCTTTTCCCAAGCAGTTTGTGTATTCTTCACTTCCAAGAGGCTCAGAGCGAGAGAGTAAGAAAAGTAAAAGAAGAACAGTTTTTCAGTGATGAAACGAGCAGGGGAGGAGAGGGGAGGACATCCATCCACAAGTCCCATTCCTGATGTTTCTTAATCAGTGTTTAGCTTTGAGCAAGATCCTCTCTCTCTCTCTCTCTTTCAAGATCCTCTCTCTCTCTGTCTCTCTACCACCCAGAGACACAGTCTTTGATCCCAGCAAGTTTATCTCCTTGCTTTAGTATTAAAGCAGCATAGCATTTGATTTTTTGCCATTACAGTGACAAATGGTTGCGCACGGCAACAGAGTCAAAGCTTTTTTGGATAAATGCGCCGCAATATCCGACAAATACAGATCAGCTATTTAGTGCTGCTGGTGGTAAAAGTTCTGTTCTGTTTTTATTTGAGCATCATTGATAGCTGATTGTGGCTTTCCATTGATGGCCCGCACACCCCTCCTCCCAGGTTCGCGTGTATCCTTCCTTCCTTTTTCTTTTTTCTTTTTTTCTTGCTTTTTAATCTGGACCCTTGTCGTATCCATCTCATCTCGCTGAAGCAGATATGTTAAATACCCTTTCCTCACCTCCCGGAGAATGTAGCGTCGTGTGCTGGACACGGCTGGGATGAATGCGCTCAGGTGCACCTGGGTGTTCAGAATACGGAGGCGGCCAATGGGTGTCTCCCAGGAGCCGAGGGAAGCGTTCCCGCTCCCGCTTCCTCATTCGCCGGCTCTGGGCTTCTGGCTTTCCCCTGGAATGTTCCGTTAGCTGCCTCGCACGCAATATAATGAATTATTTCACCGCCGCGTTTGGAGCTCGAGCCAAGCCGCCTGAAAAGGAGAATCTAACTTCAATTACGTCCCATCTGAAGCCCCACAAACTCCCGGGGAAAATAAGTCCTCCTCCTCCTCTTCGTCTTCCTCCTCCTCCTCCTATCAGTACAGGGCCCAGCTGCGTTTTACGCGACGTCTTAACGTTCCAGCTTTGCGGCACCCCGTTCGTGACACGTTCACTCTGAAAACTAGCAAGAATAAAACCGAAAACAAATACTGCTTTCAGGCTTTGTGTCGGGTTTCATCGCCTCTGCCCTCCAGTCGCAGAACAGCCGTAAACACACATTGTTCCCCGTCCGATTAGCCTGCGCCCCTTCCTTTTACTGTGTCACTTTTTAAAGGGGAAAAGCACCTAATTTAATTTGCTTCATCTGTTATTTGGCATTCATTTGCCCGTTTGATGGCGAGTGAGATTCGAAGGTTAAACCGGGTTGTTTCCGTGTCATTGAAAAGGAGGGCTAATTAAGGGCCCTGGACACCTCGACAAAGACGGTCAGTGCCCCGCCTTTCCCCTCCAGGGCTCCCCTGTGGTCCCATACCTCATCCGGCTGGGGGGGGGGGGGGCAGGTGAGGGGAGTGGGGGGTGGACCTGATTTAATGAGTCCACAGCGAGAGGGGAGGCCGCGCCCAGGAGGAGGAGGTCAGGGGCGAACTGTGGAACTGCAGCGTACCTGCCACAGGGAGCCGGCCAATATGAGCACTCCTGAGCCGGGCCTGTAATTGGGCTGCTGGGCTCCCCCAGCTTGACTTAACCCCCCCCCCCCCCCCCACAGGACACACAGACACACATAAACACTCACACAGATACACACACGCACTCACACAGATACACACACACACTCACACAGATACACACACACATGCACACAACACATACACACCCACATGCACACAACACATACACACCCACACGCATGCACATATACGTGTACACACACAGACACACACATACATACGTACACACAAACACACACACACATATGCACTTTCTCTCTCTGTCTCAGTCACAGACTCCTCCTTACTTCACTTTCAGATTACCATCTTGAGCCTCTGAATGTTTTTTTAGCATAAGGAAGTCTGTGAGGTGGTCTAGCGTGGGCACGCGCACACGCAGGCACGGGAGGCAGGCGGTGTGCGGTCTGATTTCCGCCGGAGCGATTTCACATTTCCAGGGGGTGAGAGCATTGAGGAGCCCGGAGCCCCCTGCTCACGGCCCCGAAATAGCAGCTCGTTAGGTCCAGCCTCCGCCCTGATGGAGCTTTGTGACAGAAAGCGGGGGGGTCGCGTCTCTCCAAGCAGACCAGCCCCCACATGGGCTGCTGCCACCAAAGGAAAGTACAGACCCCCCCCACCACCACCACCACCGCGGAGGCTGCAGAGTTCCTGGGCTCACCGGTGGCCCGGCCAGCAGGGGCGGGGCTAACGTCATTAGAGCACAGCAGCAGGGCACCGTTGGGATCGTCTGGTCGGCTGTGGTGGGCGGGGCTTAAACCAGCCAGGTTGCCTCAGGTTACCTGAGAGATCGCCCCTTAGCCAATCACGGCGCACCTAGAGGTTGCAAGCTGCCAGCAGACACAAACTTGGCTCACCTTCATGCAGTGCTGTCTTTCCTGTAGCATGCTTGTGTGCCTTGCAATGGGGAGGCTCGCAAGAGAGTGTTTAGGAGGGGCGTACGCACCTTCAGCTACCCAATCATCTGTATGGATGCCTGGTGGTGTAGTTGTGTCGTGGAAACAAGAGGCAGTTGAATACGAGAGAGAAAAAAATGGATTAAGAAGAACCATTCTTGACAGTTTAGTTCTTACATGTCAGAGGTGGAAAGTCCAGGGGTCAGAAAGTGAAAGCCCACCATGTGTTTCTCCCACCCATGAACTGAGCCAGCTGATTTCACTAATTAGTTCTGCCTCCTGGCTGAAGAACTGTGCTTATTAGCAAATCCAGGTGATTGGAACAAAATACTGAGAGGACTCTGGGTTTTCCATCATGTCAGTCAGATCTAATAGACTGAACTGTAGGTAAATAATATTTTTTGTGTGAAAGATTTCATTGCTTATATATTTTTTTCTACTCATTGTGGATTGCATATCAGTTCTTAAAGTACCACCTATTTGATTGTACTCCTGTCAAAGATTACAAATTCATTCAACTGCATGAATAAACTGCCTCTCAAGACTTGTTACTAGGGAAATGATCTTTTCTGAATGCTGCATTTAAAAAAAAAAAAAAAAATTCTGAATGCTGAATGTTCTGCTTTGAATTGGACAGAGAATGAGTTCTCAAGTGTTAGTCCTTTCCCACAGGTGACCCTAATAACACCTGCCCCTCTCTCCCTCCCTTAACCCATCTCTATCACTCTCCCTCCCTTCCTCTCCCTTTCTCTCCCTCTCCCTCCCTCCCTCTCTCTCTCAATCTTTCCCTCCCTCTCTCCCTGTCCCTCCCTCCGTCCTTTCTCCCTCCCTCTCTCTCTATCTTTCCCTCCCTTTCTCTCTCCCCCCCCTCTCTATCTTTCCCTCCCTCTCTCTCTCTGTCTCTCTCTCTCTCTCTCTCTCTCTCTCTCTCTCTCTCTCTCTCTCTCTCTCTCTCTCTCTCTCTCTCTCTCTCTCTCTCTCTCTCTCTCTCTCTCTCTCTCTCTCTCTCTCTCTCTCTCTCTCTCTCTCCCTCCCTCTCCCTCTCTCTCCCTCTCTCTCTCTCTCTCAGCCATGCACCTCTTTGGCCTGAACTGGCAGCTCCAGGATGCAGAGAGCTTCACCTTTGAGAACGGGCAGGTGAAGCCTGAGGCCACGCCCACCAACACAGTGACCGCACTCTCAGCTGACAGTGGTAAGGGCCAGACGTATTACTCATGTGTGCACACACCTCCACACACTCACTCACACAGACACAGACACACACACAGACACACACACACACGCACACACACACACACACTCACTCACTCACTCACACACACACACACACACGCACACACCCACTCACTTACACACACTCACACACACGCACACACCCACTCACTTACACACACACACACACACACACACACACACCCACTCACTCACACACACACACACACTCACTCACAAACACACAGAATGTTCAGTTAAGAACATTCTACTCACATATTTGTGATCTTATACCATAAAGGGTTAAAAAAAGAACAGCCCATAATGACACCAGGGACAGTTTGTGTGCTCCCTGTGCTCCCTGTGCTCCTGTGCTCCTGTACCCAGCGCTGAAAGCCTGCAGTGTGTGGAGTGGCTCTCTCTCCGTCCCGTAACCGTGGGTGACACATTCAGGTTGACGCTTATCCGAATAGAAGTCTGCACCGAAGCAGTCGTGTTTCTTTTTGCATTTTGGCCGCACTGCAGGCACCAGCTCAACCAGCCCTCCTTGCCCCACCCCCACCCGGACAAGCCCCACCCCGCCACTCTCAGCCCAGCTCCCTATTAACTGGGGAGAGGGGAGGGGGGGGGGGGGGGGGGGTGATATGTGCACATTTCACGGAGGACATTAATGTGTATAAAGCAGAGGTCTCGTCTAAAATGAAAAGTGGAATCCACTAGTAAACAACCTAGCAGGAGATGTAAATCCTCGTGAGTGGCATTAATTAAGATGGCAGGAAGTGGAATCAGGCCATTTATGGGCAATCAATAACAGCCATTCCTGTGGCAGGAGGGGCACACGCACATACTAACAGACATGTACAGTGTATAGGCACGCACACACGTACATATTCACCCACTTATGTACACATGCATTCATTCAGAAGCATACATACAAACATATTGGCACACACGCAAGCACACATAGATGTGGGTATACACACACACACACGCACACTCACACAGACACACGCACACGCTGAATCAGATTAACATACACACGCTCAAATGAAAATTTGAGTCAGCAGAAACAGACTAAAACATGCATATGTGGAAACACGTACGTGCGCACGCTTAGGGGTCAGGGGAGTGCACGTGCGCACGCACGCACACCCCAATTCGAAATTACAGCAATAATGCGGCTCGCCCTCCTTTCATTCTCCGCTGTTCACCTCTGCGACAGACGTCTGACCTAAAAGCATTCGCTCTATAAAGCGCTGAGTAAAAAGCAATCACTCCAGTGCACTCACTTTGAAATTGCAGGACATGCTCTATTTTATCTCTGCTGCGATGGCTGAAGAAATCTGAGTTCAGTCAACAGTGAGGGTGTGCTCCTGTGTCTCTCAGAAAACAACCCTTCGGGTAGAAAGATGAGAAAGTGTTAGTGCGCAGTTACTAATGCTACACACCGGCTAATGTTTTAAACGATTCAACAAATTCAGGTGTGTTACAGTTCAGTGAAATAAATCAGATGCTACCTATTTTCAGAAATTACTCTTTTAATAAGAGTTGGTTAAGTTAAGAGTTAGTTGAATGGTTCATTTAATTATAGTGCCAAAGAGATACATGGTGGCTGTCTTAATTATGCTTTAATTGTATATTATTTTTAAATCATTATTTTCATAACGCAGAGATCAGTGCACAAGATAGAAAAAGAAAAATTAATATGCCTTTAATTTGCCTGTCAATTATGATATTTCAGGGAGGCCCACATCCATTTGCAGGGTTGCTGTTGCACAAACTGAGGCCTGTGGATTTTTCTTGAGCTTGTACTTGTTTTTATTCTGCCTCTCTGGGGGCGGCGCCTGACCAGCTGTTCTGTGAATTTACAGTTTACAGATTTAAATGTATGTGTGACTACCGCCCAAACGAATACGTGCCGCAACTTCATGCTCAGGCATTAAAATGGTGGAAGTGACCTTCCAGAACCTTCCAGAACCCGGAGAGATGTCGAATGTTATTTCAATTTATTACACCTAACCACCGCCACGCAGGCATGCTACGAACTGTATATTTTGACAATGGTGCTCTTGAGGGTAAGAAGATTTGCACCCTCAAGTAAGCATATCAAAAACTTGTTTGCTTTTCTGATGAGGCTATTTGTCACGTTCAAGCTCAAGACGTGTTTTCCTTCACCTGGAACAACCTCCGTGCATAGGGACCCGGCTCGGTTGCGCGACTCCTCCGAACGCGTTTGCGAAGTCGCCGTTGTTACGGTAGCGCTAGCGTCTGGTTAGACCCCTCGCGCAGGCGGGCGGCCGCATTCCTTTCCGCTCAAGTGATTTCGGGTCACCGCTTTCGATTGTGAAAAGCGAGGGGTTCCAGGGACACAATTTTTCTTTTCGGCTATTCAGGGGCAGAACATTCCGGAACATTTTTTTTCTTCTTCTTCTTCTTCTATCCTCCTCGCTAATAGCCTGCGATTTTATATCGTTCCTTTTATCAGTTATTGGGCCTCAATGGAGCCCTGTAGGCCCTTTGAAATATTGTGTGGGCAGCCGGTCTGGTGATTCAGCACTCACCCCTGGGGTGGCAGCGCTGGCTGTGGAAATAGCTGTGCATTACAGAAGCAAGGCTGTTTATTGAAGTTCGCATGTATTTAATGTCAATAATTTAGGAGGGTGTTACGTACCCCCCGCCTCTCGCTTCCTTCAAGTGAAACATGCCTTTGACATTACGTGTTCAAAATGTCTGCGGTTATCTTTTTTTACTTAATATGAATAAAAACAGAAAGAGAGAGAGGAACAAGGTTGGAGTAAGTACCTTTTGAAAAGCATTCCAGTTGCCTGCATTTTGTTTGTTCCTGGAACCCAACACACATGCACGCACACACACACACACACCTACACGCACACATACACACACACACACACACACAAGGGCTCAAATGTATTGAATTAAAAAGTCAGAAGGCGATATCAGGGTCAGCACGATCTGGAAGTCCTGAGAAGACGCTGGAGCTGACGCTGCTCTCTTGCTAAAGCATGGACTATTAATGGGGAATAACCCAGTTGTGGTGGTTTGGCGTCGTTTGAGTGCTATTACCTTTGTAATGCTGACTGTGTGCTCATAAAAATGGTAATGCCGCAGCAGCCTTAGCCATATTGTTTTTGGCAGCACATCCTGTCCCACATGTCACATCTGTGTAATTAATGGTTACCCTGTAATTCCTGAGTCATTTCTAAACTGTTGGCTCTGTTGCCCCTTGGAAGAGTCCTGAAATACAGCGAATGGACATGAACCTACACGTGTTTGATATTACTGAAATTGCTTCATTAGTAAATAGTGGCGAGTCATCAAATTAATTGCTACTTTTTAAACACTGTTTGAAGTGATTGTACTATTAAAACTTGATGGAGCTGCCTCAGTGGACGTGCTTGAAATACAGCCAAATACGTTAAGTACCTACAATTAATCTTCGGGATGAGGTCGCCCGAGTTTGATCCAGTAATTCAAAATGCCTTTAAAAACATTTTTAAACTCTGAACATGATAGGCCGGAGTGAGACCAGGGGTCTGGCTAGAAGTAAGCAACCTAACTGAAGGGAGATAGATATCTACAGGATATAGATTGACTGATCAATAGATGATTATGACAGATATAGATGTGTGCAATAGTATGTAAAGCAAGGAGAGGGAGGGATAAATGCTTTGTACATTTTTTGATACAATTCACATAAATTTCATCATACAATATAAAACCGGGTGTCCTTTGACAGCATATTTAAAATATGCTTATGAAACTGCAGCCATGGTGATAGATAGTTTTTATGATTATGATGCACTAATCTGTAACACAAGAATAGAGATCACTGCCCCCATGAATCTGCTGACATTGGCTGAGAGGTTATCCACCGTGACACTTCTGATCCTGTCATTTCTGAATAAAGTGAATGATTAGGAGAGAGAAATAAATAATTTAATCTATATCATAAATTGTGTAGCCTCTGTTAGTAACCGGTGTTATCACATCGACTAAAACCTTTTTGTTTGGTTCAGAGTTAAGTTCCTAGAATAGTAGGTGCGTTAAGTTGTGTAATGGAAAGTTGTGGTTAGTTTTGGGGTTTTGTTTAGGATTAGGGTTAGGCCCGGGATTAGAAAGATAATTGGAGTGCTGCTTTCTCATCAACTTGCGGATGCTTTTCCACCCTGTGTAATTACGTAGACCGCCAACCCGCCCACACACAGATAGTCACAAGGTGTAGAAGCAGTGAAACAGCCCTGCTGCAGCTTCAGGTTAAGTCCATCAGTGAATTGCATGCTGAAGTGATCCCTGTGTCCACTTTTTCATTAATGCACCTCTTCCCCCCCCCTTCCCCCCCCAGGGAAACTGGGCATATTCCTGCAGGAGAACAACACCATCGACACGGGGGAGGTGGACGTGGGGAGGCGCGCCGTGCAGGAGGTGCCGCCCGGCATTTTCTGGCGCTCCCAGCTCTTCATCGACCAGCCGCAGTTCCTCAAGTTCAACATCTCCGTTCAGAAGGACGCGCTGGTGGGGGTGTACGGCCGGAAGGGCCTGCCCCCCTCCCATACGCAGGTACGGCTCGCCGGGGCGCTTTCGGGCCTGCTTTCAGTGGGGGTGGGGTTCAGTGGTTCCCATGGTAACAGGATGGGGAGGGAGGGGTCTTTAGCGCAGTTCGTGGGGCACAGGAGTCTGAAGCCATAGAGGAATCCCGCCATGCGCCTGGGGGGTCAGTCCCTTATCATGGTGCTGTCTGCACTAGTATGACTCCATCTCTGTTTGCTACCCTCTCTGCTTTCCTCCTGTCTGAATAAAGGAAAATAGGAAAGGAAGTGTGGCCTGTCTAGTGTCCTTTAACCCCTTTAAGTTGTGACATCACAAATGTGTGATTAGAATGTTCTTGACCGAACATTCTAATGCTGATGTAACAATCACTGCTGGTAACTGAAAGTTCTAGAACACTGACAAAAACCTACTCTTCAAAGGGTTAACAAATAAAATTTAATAAAAGTAACGGGAGGGATGGGGAAACTTTATGAGGATCGTGGCCGTTGGAAATAGTTTTGAAACAGGAGCCCGATGAAAGATAATTCTTGATTTCCCATTCTTGTCATTTTGAGTTTCCCCAACGGAGGTTTCCTTGAACGTTCAATTTGTCTCTCTTTTTACATCAAGAGGAAAGAAGTGAAGAGTTTGCACCTTGTTTGGAGGGCCATTCATTTGGCAGAGAACTTCATTCAGAGCATCGATAAAAGCTGAAGAATGCCGTCGCGGGCTTGATTACTGTTTTTTTTTTTTTTCCTCAATTTATTGAGCTCAGTATTGCAGCCTTTCCGAGGGTCACCTGCCTCTGTCAGTAAGCGCCGCCGCGTGGCGGTTTGTCTTTCGCGGCTACGCCTGCTCAGCCTCCGTAAGCCGCTCTGTGCTAACACAGGGGCCAGCGGCCAGTGCGGCTTTACACACAATCTCCCAGAGTGCCATCTGCTAGCGCCGCGGCCGGGGCAACCACCCAGGTGACCGGGTCTCTGCCTCCGTACACAGACTGAAACTATATTTAAAGGAGCATTTGCAAATATGTGCATATATTTATATATTTAAAAAATAAATACGCAAAAAATGAAATGATTAATGATTAACTTTATCTGTTTAAGTGTGTATTTATGTTTTTAAATGTGTCGTATTTGTTATTGGTGTTTTCGTGGTCCTTTTTAGAGAATTAATCTTTTTTTTTTATTTTGCAGAAAAATACTAATCCTTTAGCCTGTTAAAATAACTGAAGCAGATTATGATTAATGTTTATCTCACATAGTAAAATGAATTAGACTGTTCCACAGCATTTGCTGTAGGTGTGCTGTAAAAGTGCTAAGCTTGACCATGTTTCAATGCCCTTAAAAAAACAAAAAGATAATCCCTCAGAACTATGTGGCTGTGTCCCTCTGTGTTAAATCATTCAGAGTATGATAACGTGTATATGGGGGGGTGGAGATGGCAGGGCGGGGGGGCTATATGGTGATGGTGGTGATTATGTATGGCAGGGGGGTGGGGGGTGGGAGTGGCTATATGGTGATGGTGGTGATTGTGAATGATTGATGGGGGTGGGGGGCTATATGGTGATGGTGGTGATTGTCTGAAGGTCATACACAAATCTCCATCAAGCAAAGCGCAAAACGAAACCACTTTCCCGTAACGCAGAAGATGTGTGACGAATGTGCGCGCCGCACCGATCCATATCTGTCACAGATGTCTGAATCGCTGCTTTAATTGTAGCGGAGGAATCAATGGGACTCTTTGAGGAAGCATAAAAAATAATAACCAAAGCTATTGGTGTATCGGCGCTCGGGGGAAAATGAAGAAATGAATGAATCGGCTTTTTGCCCTCATGGATACATTTCTGTCGGAATGTTTATTTATTTATTTATTCTCCGGTTTTATTTCCAGCCTGATCATTTGAGGATGAATTATTAAATCATCCTCCGTACGCCTTTTTCAGTAAATAGTGAGGAGAGGGAAATTTGACGCAAAGCATTTTTTCGTGGCCCTAGATGTTAAAACATCGTGATCGACTTTTCGTTAGCCGCTAGCGGCGTCGTTGCCTGCGCTGGGCCAAGCCAGCGTGGAGAGCGAGGCTGTGTCCGTCTCCTCCGGGCCGTCATTAGTTTATCTGAATGAGATCAGACTGGGCGTGTGCGCTTTTCATAGGGCGTAATCCTGCCACATGCTCTTACTGGTGAATTAAGGCATGAAAGCTTAGGCCCTTCATCGCCATTGTGCCTCGTCCGCTGCACGAGGAACCCTCGGCATCAGTCGAGCTCTCAGAATCGGCCGGCTGATAACCGCCGTTTAAAGTTCAGACCTCCCCGCCCGCCGCAGCCTCTTTCCGCCGGCTTGCAGATCGCCCCTCGTCCTTCGGCGGTAACGACTCGCGTTCCGGTGGACCTGCGACTGCTGAAGCGAACTGGGGGGGGAAGAAAAGGTTTCTCCGCGCCTTGCATACGTTTTATCGTTGGCTTCGGTCGCGCGTCGGCCTTTTTTGTTCCTTTTAAGACGTGACAGTTGCTGGCACGCAACGCGTTCAGCGGGCTTTTAACAACAAGTGAGTACGAACTGAGGGCGGCTCGCGAGGCGGGTGAGGGATTGGAACTGATGCGCTGATTCAGTGAAGATAAAATCTCACATTAAATTTTTTGTGTCATTGACACGTGAAATTGACACCGGAAAATGTGCACGGATTGTAACGTTTTAGGATTATCACCGTCTGCTTGTTAAAGGAACCCTTGAAATATGACAAAAATACTTGTTTTTTTATGAAAAAATGCATGTAATATTCTTCGTTTTTTTTTTTTCATTTGTACACTCACACGCACATTCATATTCACATATGTACATGGATATTTATTTTTACTACTGTTTTTACCATTTAAATACAATTGATTTTATTAAAATAATATTATCACCAGTATAATTGCACAGGTTAAATATTCCTGACATTAAACCTTAAAATGCTATTTGAATATTTCACTTTCAGTTTGTAGTTTATATATATATTGGATCCTACTTTTTCTCTGAAGCAAGGAGAACAGGCAATCATCACCCAAGCTCTTTACTCATAAAGAGATGTGCTGTACAGTACAGAAGCAAGAAAATTTGGCACATTGACTAAAATAAATGCATAGCATCCTCCTATGTTTTACCAATATAGCTATTTATTTGTCTATAGTCATAAAATAAGCTTATTTATTGTTTATGCATAATCGTTGATAAATGCAAAGGGAAACGTTGGAATGAACAAATAAGATTTATAAGAACTTTTTATTAGTACTTGGATAGTACTGCCCTGTACAAATACAGTCCAGCTTTTCATTAACCTTGTCTTACCCTTACCCTGAATGAGCCTGGTAGATAATATGGCTCTAGCAAAATATTTTCTATATAATATAAAATATTGTAAAATATTATAATATAAAATATTGTAGAATTGTCACAGTAGTAATGCAAATGCAAAAGAAATTCTGAGGATATGATTGTCTCTTACGCAAAGAAGCAGCTTAATTTCCTCTCAGACTTCATTATATCTTATACACATTTTTACAAGTTTGCCACATTTTTCAGCTGTGATATGCAGAGATGTTTTTTAAATTGGCCTTTAAAGTCTTTTGTGAAATTCTTCATTTAAATTATTCTTCTTTTTTATATTTTCTCAGGAAGAGCAAGGCTTTTTATTTTGTTTCAAATAAATGTGGATATTCATGAGCCTAACTGCTGAGAAAATAAAGATCAATAACTACTGAAATTTAGCATTTGTAATGCCTGAATTATGAAAAATGATTTATAGATTATTCTGTTTCTGCTGATTTTCTTGAAATTTGTAAAATTATTTTCTTAAACATAGCGAACATTATTTAATATATTTAAATAAATATTTCTATTTTGATGAGGTACTCATAAGACAGCATGACATTCAAAGGGATTCTGCGTAGGTCTCAGTGCTAAGATCAAGAGAGAGAGATGAACATTATGCACTCACCGCTTGGTGCATTTTACAGAATAACAGCAATGACTTTTTAAAATGTAAACAGCTGCCCTCTCATTTTTAATGCAAAACAAAATTATAAGTTAATGCAACAAAAGGGAATAGCCAATGTGCTATGATCACTTACACTATGTCATTTAACGTTAGAAAAAAGTATATTATTTCTATATAACCACGTGAGATCTGTGTCTTTTTGGCTGGACCGCAACAGCGGGGCCAGCCCTACAAACGTGGATGTCTGTGACTGAGTGAGTGAGCGATGAAGTTACACCATTGGTCGGCCAGATCACGTGTGTTAGGTCCAGCCATATACTAGGTTTTAACCTGGTCTTGTTTTCTTGCGTTTTCTCAGTATGACTTTGTGGAGCTGCTGGACGGCAGCCGTCTCATCGCCAAGGAGAAGCGGGCCCTGATCGAGGCCGAGGGCGGGGGCCGAAGGGCCCGGTCGGTCAACGTGCACGAGGCCGGCTTCATCCAGTACCTGGACTCCGGCGTCTGGCACCTGGCCTTCTACAACGACGGCAAAAACATCGAGCAGGTCTCCTACAACACCATCGTCATCGGTGGGTGTAGACTTAGAGAACGGGCTTCTTTCTTTGAGATTTTAAAACACTGCCAAGCACTGTTTTAAATATTAAGGTGAAGGATATATTGTAAATTTTCATGAGATACATTTAATGTTTTTAAAAATTATTCACATCCGTTGAATGGAATTCTATCTTCCATCTAATTCTGGGAATTTTTGTGATTATGATTAACAGTACACATGCGTATCCATGGCTAACAATTTTACACTGATAATTTTGCATTGATGAGTGATAATTTTACATGTGTGTGTGTGTGAGAGAGAGAGAGAGAGAGAGATTCTGTGTGTGTGTGTGTGTGTGTGTGTAATATGGTCAGGTGGTGTGATTAGCCTGTGAGTAACAGCAGGAGAGCCCAAACCAGCATCAGAGAGGCTGAGCACGGTGCAGATGAGGCTTTTCTTGTGGGCTCTCCTCCTTTTGTACATTTCCCACTTTTACAAATCAGAGGATAATAACAGGGCAACACTCTTGCTCACCTCTCCGGAATCTGATTTCTAATCAAACCATGCTCTCCCGACAGTGTCACAAAATTTCTACCTCTTTCTCCACCACTTTATTTTCAGATTGCTGCAAATTAGAGCAATTTCCTTTTCAAACTGAGCATTTTGGAGGGCGGGTGGGTTGACGGGGGAGTTGGGGGGGGGGGGGGGGGGGGGGAGGGGGGCACATTTTATATTCCAACATTTTATATTCAGATTACAGTGTGAGCGGGTCAGCTCCGAATAGCGGTATTGCAAACGAGTAAGCTCATGGGGTTGACGTGTTATATATTAACCTTAGGAAATTAAAATTGATTATTTCATCCGGAGAGCATGAGGCTGAGAAATGATGAACAGGGAACACGGCTCCCCGGCGTCCCCGTGGTAACTACACGGGGAACAGGAAGGGGGCCCGACTCTATTATGCTGTCAAAGCACACGCTGGGCCTCTGCGCTTTTTCGTTTGTCCACGTCTAATGAAATTATTGACAGGTGATGTCATAATCGCCCGGCGGGCGCTGACATCATCGCGAGCGTCCAGTAAGGCCGAGAGAGCGAGCGATGAGAAAAAGCCTGCTCTCCTCAAACATCTGAGAGGGGAAGGGGGGGGGGGGCACAACCTTGAGAAAAAATATGTGCGGGGGGGGGGAAAGGGAAAGATTTTGTGAGAACTGCATTGATTTTGGTCATCTTTGTAAATTAAAATCTTGTTTGTGAGTATGTGGAGTTGTGGGGGAGGCGGGGGGGGGGGGGGGTGATGCTATTGAAATCATGTCCTTACATAACCACTGCAAAAACGTGGGGCCATATTGGATGGTAATAAGGAAGTGAAGACTGCTGTACCAATTCAGCTGTTTTGTCCCTGCGTTTGAATTTTTTTTTTTAAGTGAAAGTAAAATGCCGCTTCAGACGATTAATGTCCTATCTCGCAGTGGAAGAGGGAATAATCTGCTTGTGCTGCCAGTTGATAATTGGTCATAATAATGTGTTGATTGGTTCATTACTGCAAGCGAAGAGCCACGCTTTTGCCTTAATCAAGCATCTGGCAGTGGTTTAATTAAAGATTGGAGAACCGCGTGTCTGAAACTCTGAATGTATGCTAATTTCAGAGCAGAGAGACCCGTTAAATCAACCTCCCCAATTAACTCTAGATTCTTTGAGCTTATGTTCTTCATTTTGATTCTTCTCCACAGACTCCATCATGGAGTGCCCTCACAATTGCCATGGAAACGGAGACTGTCTGTCCGGAACGTGTCACTGTTTCCCAGGATTCCTTGGACCCGACTGCTCGAGAGGTGCACGCCTTACCCATGAAAACATCCTGCCTTCAACCAGAGTGGCCATCCTCACACAATCAAGAGTAGTCGTAAAATACTTTCGGTGTAAAACACATTTGGCTTTCAGTTTCTAGTTTTTTTGTTGTTGTATTTTCACATGTTCATGTAACTTGTATCCACATTCTGAGCACATGTTTGGTTACTAAGAAACAGGGCTCCGCATCCCTGCCCTAGGATATGCTGTCTTTTTTTCATTGAATGAAAAAATATCAGCAGCCAATTGAGGGACCAGGTGTGACAGCTGTGTAATTGACTACCTTAATTGATCTCTTCATTGATGAGTCACAACAGAAACCAGCAGCCCCTGTAGCTGGCCAACACCTGGAGACAGGGCTGAGGACCACTAACGTGGGCACGCATGAAAGCCCCGCCCCCTTTATAAAGAAAACCGGGGCCAATGTGCGCGCTCTCTCCCACACAGCCGCCTGCCCCGTGCTGTGCAGCGGGAACGGGCAGTACTCCAGGGGGCGCTGTCTCTGCTTCAGCGGGTGGAAGGGGACGGAGTGCGACGTGCCCAACACCCAGTGCATCGACATCCACTGCGGGGGCCACGGCATCTGCGTCATGGGGTCCTGCGCCTGCAACACTGGCTACAAGGGGGACAACTGCGAGGAAGGTGAGGAGGTGCCCCAGAGTCTGTTCAGTAGTGCCATATGAATGCCAGTCACTGTTCTTTCTATATATTTTTAAGAGGGAATGCAAAGGAAAGACTGATCTCACCTCACCTCAACTTCTGTTTGGTTCAAAACGGCGCCGATGCGTTGCGTTCGCCCGCCCGCTCCAGAGAGCGATTTCTGTCGGCCTTTTTTCGACTGCCGTGCGTGTCTGTGATAATCACTTACCGCGAGCTAATAGTTCAGCGCTCCAGAAACAATCGCTATTTTCTACTTCGCAGAGCAAATAATTGCATTGATGTCCTTATTGATACGGAGCTCCCGCTCGACGCGTGGCTGTGGAGCCGGCGCTCTCAGCTGCAGCCCCGGACCGGAATGGATTTTCTTGCGAGAGCTGATTAGCTAAATTAGCTTTGCGTGTTCCAATCGCGCTAATACTGCAGACAAAATGGTGGATTGTTCACAGCTTTTTTTTTCTTTTCTTTTTTTTTTTTCCTTTTTCCTGGTTTCCTATCCTCTGGAGAACGTCTTTTCTCCACCTACTCAATAAAATGGGTTTTTATCGATTCCCATACAGGAGGCTAATGCAATTAACTCCCCAGAATTAAGTTTTCAGGCCACTGACCCCCATGCATAAAGCGCGGTGGAGTCGATGGGGTAATTAAGTCACGTCGTTTCCGCCACGTTAAAGGGAATTAGGGGGGGGGGAGGAGCGGGATCCCGCCATGTCCGGGCGCGTAAGGGCGCCAGTCCGCCCCCCGGGGCCGCCGTACCGTACCCCGATCGCTGGGAGTAGACCGCACATTTTACCCCCCCCCTCAGCAGGAGAGGCTAAGTGACTCCCCCCCGAGCACGGCTCTAATGAAATTCAGATCCAGGGAAATTTCGGGGGCCAGGGCATCAGGGCTGTACGCGCTCTCCGTCCCCGTGTACAGTGCGTATACCTGAAGTGCACGCAAGCGTTGAGGAAGAGAACAATGCGTGGTCACCAATTATATAAACACTTAGAAAATCACATATACCCTGGGCTTTCTTATTGCTTTCTCCCAGTATGTGGTTTCTTATTGTCTTTAAATTACTGTTGTATATGTCGTAGGGAAATTGAATTATTTATATAATATTTAGCGATAAGAACGTGTAATTATGATGGATTATGTAATTATAATGCTAAGTAATTATATTGTTTAATTACGTATTTTCAGTTTGCTGCTCCTGTCAGCATCCTCTCGGCACTGACATCATCTCCTTGGGAAATTATAATGAGCGTGTTTACAAGTGGCGGTTTGCCGAAGTGTTGCACAGAGATGTCAGACCAGGCTTCTGGAAGCTTCCGGCCCACGCGGTGTCTTTCTCTAATCCGATTCCAGGGGCTCAAATTGGCTCAGTTAGTTTGCAAGGCACACAAGTTCTGGCATTTACAAAAGGGTTCAAGAAGTCAAATTATTGTGATGTCAGCAAGTACATACTCCAAAGTGGTTTAATGAGAGCCTGCTTCCCACTAGGGCAGGAGTTAGTATTAGTGTAGGTGTTTTCATCACAATATGTACAGGCTAAAATATGGTTTCATGTTCTCTTTCCATCTTTCTCTGTCGTATTTTCTCTCCTGCTGTCTCTCTTTGTGTTTTCCCCTTATCCTCTTGCCCTCTCTAATATTCTCTCTCTCTCTCCCTGTCTGTCTCTCTCACACTCTCTCTATCTCTGTTGCTCTCTCTCTCTCTCTCTCAGTGGACTGTTTGGACCCATCGTGTTCAGCACACGGGGTCTGCATCCACGGAGAGTGCCACTGCAACCCGGGCTGGGGGGGAACCAGCTGTGAGATCCTCAAGACCATGTGCCCAGACCAGTGTTCAGGGCACGGCACCTACCAGACCGACACCGGGACCTGCACCTGCGACGCCAACTGGACCGGGCCGGACTGCTCCGTCGGTAAGGATCGCACCGGTGGGTTTGTCGTACACTCCGTGTTTAACCCTTTAAAGGGTCACTTCACAAATATGTGATTAAGAGTAACAGTCAGTAACAGACAGCTCTGGAACACTGAACGTTCCAAAAAAAGAAATATTCTTAACCCTTTGAAGAGTAGGTTTTTTTGGAATGTTTTTCAAAAGTCAGTGTTCTAGAACTCCATTGCCTTCAATGACCAGTAGTGATTGTGACATCAGCATCGGAATGTTCCGTTAGGAGCATTCTAATCACACATTTATGATCTCATTTGCATTTGTTTGGCAGTAAGCTTCAACCACACCACCCGCCAATCACTCCCCGCCGGTCGAACCCTAATTTCCTGGGCCTTTATAGCTCCCGTTCCTGACCTGCGTCTGATGTCTGACACAGCGCTGCCAAATGAAAAGACGCTAAATTCGACGCCGCGGGCGCCGTAGGTGGCCAGGGCGTCGTGTAGCGCGGGGACATATTTTCAGACGCGCATCATATTTTTCCTCCCCCCCGCCAGAAGACGCTTTATTCATTACCCGTACGGCGAGCGGGCTATTAAACGCGGCGCGAGGGGCGGTGATGTGGGCTTGATGGCGGGTAATAAAAACGCTGCGGGCCCCCCGCCGGGCTGCGTGATCCGCGGGGCGGCGGGAGAGGGGCGAGCACACATCACGGGCCCGTTACCGAAATAACTCAGCGGGACTGCCCGATTCTCTCCCGGACACCGTCGCCAAATGAAACAGTGTGTGTTTCATGCAGAAAGTTTAAAAGGGCTGTACCCCCCCCCCCCTTCCCTCACTGATATCCACCCACGTCTAGACTCATTTTTTTTACAAGGAGGTTAAGAGGGAGGGAGGGGAGAAGCTGGAGTCAGCAGGTTCAGCCTTCTACCCCTATGGAGAGAGGTTATCTCCCCCCCCACTCTCCCTTCTCTATCTCCCTTTCCCTTCCTCTGCCACCTCCTCTCTTCCCCTCCCTCCCATCTCTTTCCCTCTTTATCTTCCTCTGTCTCCCTCCCACCCGCCTCTGTTTTTCTCCCTCCCTCTCTCTCTCTTTCTCTCTCCCTCTCTATGTCTCTTCCCCTCTCTCCCCTTTCTTTCCCTCTCTGTCTTCCTCTGTCTACCTCCCTCCCCCCTCCCCTCCTCCCCCCACCCCCCACCCCCCACCCCTCCGATCTGTTTTTCTGTCTCTTTTCTATTAATTAGCTCTGCAGCTCCTCTTCAATTAAAGGCGGTTCGATTAATAAAAGGCGCGGCGCGGCTCGACCTCCCTGGGAGCGGCGCCCGCCGTGTTAAGAGCTGATAAACACCGCCGCGCGCTAATGAAAAATTGATCAACATCGATTACCGGCGCGGAGGGGCCCTCGCCGCACCCCGGCGCCGGAGTGACAGGGTTCATCAGAACCCGTCCCCCGTTCCCCCGCCACAAAGAATTAAGTGGCCTTATAAACGACGAAGAGAGAGCGCGCGAGAGAGGGAGAGAGACAGAGAGAGAAAGAGGGGGATATCGATAGAAGAGCACACAGGTAGGCCGTTATATGGATATGTAGCGGAAATAAATGGATTGGTATCCAGACAGATGGATGGATGGATGGATGGATGGATGGATGGATGGGTCGCTGTCAATCTACGGAACAGCTATCAATCTACAGAACGAGCAGGCGCTCAGGTTATATTTGATGTGAATCAAATTTTTTGGGTTGGTTCAGCCAGTCAACTGATATCTCGGGGCATAATCTAATAAGTTCATGTCTGTGTGCGTTGTAATTAAAATATGTCCAGATATATTTTCATTCCCGTCGCTGCTGTGTTCTCCGTCAGTTCAGCGCTCAAAGCGAAGACGCGATGTTTTCATGTGCAATTAGTGCAGGCGAACTACGGGTGCCCTGTCTCCTTGGCAATGCTCACCCACCCCATACAGTTACCAGCTATTCCTACACCGAAACCTAGCGCTTTAGTGGAGCAAGCCTAACCGCCATGTTTGTCAACGAATTAACAAACAATAATAAAGAGATTCTACTATTATAGTGTTAACCCTTCAAAGAGTACGGTTTTTGGAATGCCCTTTCAAAATTCCAAGTCGGCGTTCTAGAACTCCATTGCTTTTGATTGCCAGTGGCGATTGTTACATCACCATTAGAACATTCAGTTAAGAACATTCTAATCGCATATTTGTGATGTCACACATGAAAGGGTTATGTGTGATCTTCTCTCCTTCCCCCATTACTTACTGGAGGGCCACAGAGCTTCAAAGGCTCCCAAAGAAAAGTGTGAGACTGCGTCAGCTGCCACTAAAGGCTCGATCCGCGGATAGCTATGATACGCAGACAGATGTTTGATCGAGGCTGAGGCGGGGAAGGCTCAGGCGAGCAAGCGCTTCCCCCCCATTTCCCCGTGAGTTATCTCCCTCCCTCTCTCCCCCTCTCCATCTTCCTCTCTCCCTCCCTCCCTCCGTCGCTCCCTCCCTCCTCGGGGGGCTCGTACGTTCCCCGCGCTTATTTGTTTTGCTTCGTAATGGAGGCGAGGAAAGCGTGACGAACATTTCTCCAGTCGCGAGAGCGTCCCCCCCACACCCACCCCCCACCCCCACCCCCCCGGCCTTCACCTGGGCAGCAGTGGGTTCGGTTCTTAACCTCCAGGACCAAATTAAAGCAAGCCTTGCTCCTTCTTTTTTATTACATTGCTAATTAAAAGTGAAATGCCTCACAGCCTAAGCCCATATCGACAGCATGTCTTTTCTAAGCTTTGACATGTTTGTCAATGTTTTTGCCAGTGTGGAGTTGATACACCTGAAATGATGTCAAGGATTAAAAAAGTCTTCAGGTTTATCCCTCCATGTCGGTGATAGCTGAAGAATTACAGGTGATTGTATTGGCATGGGAGACCATTAAAGCAATTGTCCAAACCCTTCACTCAGAGTTAAAGACAAAGCACTGGGCAGTGATGTTAAAGCCTTTGGGAGAGGGGTACTTATTCAAGCCTCTCAAATCTACAAAACAGAAAGAGGAAAGTCTTCTTTAACATGAAGCTGGATGGGCATGGAACTACTGGTCCTCCCTACCTTTGCTCATCTATGAAATCATGCCACTGATGGCGTGAAGCTTTCAGGCCTACGTGGTGTATATGCAACCTCCTAACTGACCAGAGGTGTCGCTCTTGCGCAGTGAGACGAGGACAGCCTCATCGACACCCCACCCCCTCCCTCCCTCACCTAGGCAACGCTGTAGCCAATTATGCGCTGGCCGTGGACTGCACCGCGCAGTCCATTACCAGGAGGATCCACCCGACAGCCCCATCATGGCACCCTTCAAGTAAATTACCACAGGCCCTTATCTTATTCCGCAGATATGTGTGTGTGACCACACGTGCACGAGGTTCCATAACACACACACACACACACACACACACACCCAGGCGGTGGAAGTGACAGTTTGAAATATCAGAGATAACGAAAAGGCATTCGATAATAATGGCGCGAGCCCGTGAAGCAAAAAGCTCGGGAGAACAGAGAGTTTTCCCCGTCGGGTGACGGCACGTCTCGGAGAGAGAGGCTGAGAAGGCGGGGTCACGCTCCGGTTAGGGGGGGGGGGGGCGTCATCGCGCCCGCAGCCCGCCGAGGTGTTCGCCGTGCGTCAATTAATGTGTCACCGCCGCCTTATTGGCCGGTCGGGAGAACCCCCCCCTCCTCCTCCTCCTCCTCCTCCTCCCGCACCCCCCCGCCCCTTAAGAAAAGCTCCGGTCGTGAATGGAATGGCAACCACTGCCCTGCGTCTGCTTGGCTTCATACTTTCAGCGAGCGAGCGAGCAGCAGAAGAAGGAGCGAGGCAGGAGCTCAAAGCATCATGGGTACTCATGGGCTCTCTTTGAAGAGCAGGAGAATGTGTCGTTTCTTCTGTGTCACATGGAGAGGGGGGGTGCCAGAGCCATTTCTTTTTCAATTTTTTATTTTATTTCATTTATTTATTATCTTATCGGCAAAATGCAGTCAAGGTCCTTTTTTAATGAGTGAAGAAGCTATTTAATTTTTTTTAAGGAGAAGAAGGTAAAAGAGGGAGCAGTTTTTTGATAACTGACGTGACGTTGGCAGGGGCGGTCGGACCGCGGTGGGGACGGAAGACCGCGAGCGCAGATGTTCCGGGCGTGCGCAGAGCGGCTGCCCCTCTCTCCCCCTCATTAGCTGATTTATATGCGGCTGTTTGTTTCTCTCTGTCACCCGCGCTGCAGGGAGCCGCTTTCACAATGCCCCCGCCACCCCCGCCACCCCCCCCCGCCTCCCCCCCAGCCCCCACCACCACCCCCCCACCCCCCCCCACCCCCCCCCACCCCCCCGCCGCCGTGGAGAAGTTCAGCGCCTCCGCTTTGAACCAGGGAGTCACTTTTTACAATGGGCCCCCGCCCACCGCAGAAAAGTTCAACACCTCCGTCTAGATAACCGCCTTCTTGCTGCCCCCCCCCCCCCCCGTCATGGATTCATGGACTCCTACCTTCTCCTCCTCCTCATCCTCATCCTCTTTCTTGTCTGGCTGTCGGATCGGTCGGCTCGGAAGATGACAAAGGAAAGATTTGTGAACGGCCCAGGACTCCTGCGGACTTCTGGCCGCTAGCCCGCAGATACCGAGTGCCCTGAGGAAGAAGGGTCAGCTAGAAACTTTCAGCAGGACGTGTGAAGACTGCTGACTGTGGAGAGACTGCTAGTAAAACGCGCGCGTCTCTTTAAACAAGGATCACCTGCAGCTTATTCCACTTTTATTGGATTCCGTCTAATGGTAGTAGAGCTTTAGTGTATTTCACATTAAGGTATTGAAATTGTATTACACAGCAAAGGAATTGGGTTACACTGAATCATTTTTATGATGTCCAAAGAGGTTGGGGGATCTGTCGTAAGTTGTATACCAATCTTTTTTGTTACGATCAAGTACTTTGAGGTAATGATGCAATTTATACAAATAAATAAAAAAATTTATAAAAAAAGGGATTGGCTTCAGACAGGTTAGCCTCTTTTAAATTGCCAGCTGTGTAAAAAAAAGATTTTTTGAAAAATTGGCAGATCAAAAGTGTGTTAGCCTGTTTCAAACACATGAGATTCTGCCAGCTATTGCCCTTAGCAGATAATCTGTGACCCCCCCCCCCCATTCTCCCAGCACCCTGAGGCTCCAATGAGGGGGGGGGGGGTTCTGCCTGTTGGTTTCATATCACTTTCCTAATCAATGAATAAAGACAGGAATCATTCCTGTGGGTGAGCATGAGCTAACACATCTGATCTCCAACGCATCTCAGAAAGGCTGCTGCACCCAACGGGCCAACAAATAAATAAATAACCGAATCGAGCATAAATGGATTTGTACGTGACAAAGCACTTACGGGCATATCATCCCTTCAGGATAACGCCCTTGTTAATCCAAGTTTTGGGAATCGCGGTCTTGAGCATCGGTGCCTTGTTCCAGTCTCTGTCCCTGTTCCAGGCAAGCAGTACAATGCGGACAACGCAACGCAAGAGCACTGTTCTGCGCATCACAGCGAAGCCGTTTACATGCTTAATGCAGTACTGCCACATGTAATTATCTCCTTTAAGGCGCGAGATCACAAATATGTGATTAGAATGTTCTAAGCTGAATGTTCTAATGCTGATGTCACAATCACTACTGGTAACTGAAAACAACAGAGTTCTAGAACTCTGATTTGGAATTTTGAAAAAAACATTCCAAAAAACCTACTCTTCGAAGGGTTGAAGGGTGTGCACAGTTGAAAGGTACTGGTTAGCATGTGCGTGCTAATCAGGATTTTCCTGATTCACAAAAAATTTAGGTACTGCTCCCAATCTAGCCCCCAAATTCCCACTGCCTCCTCCAACCCCACTTCAAATAACAAAAGATACCTGCACTTTTATACCACTGTCTCCATTCTGATGTGTTGAAGAAGGTAAATAAAGTCATAAATGATGTATGTGTCCAGGCACTTTGGGTTTTCAGTGAACTGTGACACTTACTGGGTGTGGGTCAGTGCCGGTGCGTGAGAAGGACTTTCCATTTCGCCAATTGTAGGATGACGGCTCAAAGATTTATTGCGACCAAACTCCTGGAGTGTGCACTTAATTGTTATTCACCACGTAAACAAAACAGTTGTGAAACATGCATGTTTATATATTCATTGAAAATGAATAAATCATGAGTTGGTATCGATAATTGATCCTTGCCCCTGTGTTTGTGTGTGTATATGCGTGTGTGTGTGTGCTGATCTGTGTGTGTGCACACACTCGTGTGTGTGTGTCTGTGTGCATGCGTGCATCTGTGTGTGTGTGTCTCTGTGTGTGGGTGTGTGTGTGTGTGTGTGCGCGCATGTGTCTGTGTGTGTGTGCGTGTCTGTGTGTGTGTGTGTGTGTGTGTGTGTGTGTCTGTGTGTGTGTGTGTGTGTGTGTGTGTGCGTGTCTGTGTGTGTGTGTGTGTGTGTCTGTCTGTGCATGTGTCTCTGTGTGTGTGTGTGTGTGTGTGTGTGCTGATCTGTGTGTGTGTGTGTGTGTGTGTGTGTGTGTGTGTGTGTGCGTGTCTGTGTGTGTGTGTGTGTGTGTGTGTGTGTGTGTGTGTGTGTGTGTGTGTGTCTCTGTGTGTGTGTGTGCGTGTCTCTCTGTGTGTGTGTGTGTGTCTCTGTGTGTCTATGTGTGTGTGTGTGTGTGTACACAGAGGTGTGCTCGGTGGACTGCGGGAGCCACGGCGTGTGCCTGGGCGGGGCGTGCCGCTGCGAGGAGGGCTGGACGGGCTCCGTGTGCGACCAGAAGTCCTGCCACCCGCGCTGCGCCGAGCACGGCTCCTGCAAGGACGGCAAGTGCGAGTGCAGCCAGGGCTGGACCGGAGAGCACTGCACCATCGGTACGTGCTTCCCGCCCGCCACCCGCGACCCACCACCCACGACCCACCACCCACGACCCACCACCCGCGCCCACCACCCGCGCCCACCCTGGTCCTCACACCACAGCTACACACACACACCCCAAAGGCCTATCTGGGAGGGGGGGCAGAGCCAGGCTTTGAACTGCCGCCTCTTTCTGATCTTCCCCCTCTCCACCGAGCGCTTTTGATGAACCGACCACTCCCCCCCACACACCCCTGAAAGGGCTGTGATCACATCGGTTAACCTGTGGGGGAACCGTGTTGGGTGCCCCTCCCCCCCGTACCCATTTTTCATATTCTTCAAAGGCTCGGTTTATTTTATTTATTTATTTATTTATTTCTGTTAGGTTATCAGCTGTGAGGGAGAGTGGGAATATGTGGGCGGAGTTACAGTATAGCTCTGCCCACTAGGGGGTGAGATGCCCTTGAGTGGCAGTTGGGAAACGGGCAGAACAGCGTGTTGGTTCCATTTTGTCTGAATCTGGCCGTCATTAGTGTTGTATATCAACTGGAAAGCAACAGCTGATATTGCAGTCGAGAGCTTAATGATTTATTGGGTTTTCCGGTTAGCACCTCACCCCCCCCCCCCCCCCCCCAAAAGCCAATTTTTCTAATTGATTAATATTTTTTTTTTGCTGGCTGAATCTTGTTTATCGGCTGCTGGTATGTTTGCAGAGTTTGAATTCGTATTCCACAGCGTCTCCTTGGGCTGCTCGCGGCAGGGAATGCAGGGAGTCTGAGCGTTCAATTAGTCAAACTCCTTTTATCTCTTTAACAAATGAGCTTTGTCGTTGTCAGGCATTCTTGTGAATTTTGCAATTATTCCGTGATTAATCAAACCCATTAGGCAAATTATGGCCTAATCCCGGTGGCGCTTCGCAGCTCGGACAGCCCCGGAACGCCTGCTACCCTTTCTGAGCGGGCACGGATTCTCTCTGTCGTGAGGGGACTCAGAATCACCGGAATGGGAATTATTTTGTGTGTGTGTGTGATGACAATTACCGCATTCTTTTCAGGAATTACAGGAACACATACTGTAGAAACATGAAAAGGATTTGGGGAGATTATTCTCTCAGTATAAGAGACACTGAGTACACTTGGCCAAGTCCTGAAAACCATGTTTCACTTAAATATGTGATTTTAACACTGCTAGATGGCTAGCTAACATACATGGTAGATAGGCTAGTTTATTAATCTTACATATCATAATGATTCCAGGCTAGTTTATTAATCTTACATATCATAATGATTCCTGCTTGTTGCATATGAACTAACTTTAACACTAATGATAACTACCAAGTTAGTTATCATACCAGTATTTTTCGTTATTCCTGATGGCTAGCTAGCTAACAGTATTTACCAGTCTTCACCTTTCTTGTGAACAGCAGTATTAGTGAAATAATGTCTGGTATATTTACAGGTATTTCTGTAGTTTACCTTCTGCTCGGTTCTAAACAGAGTCCCATGTAGCGCTCATGGCAGGGCAGTGCCTCCTAAGTTTAATGAAGTTCACCAAGGCCAACTCCAGCTATTTCATGAGTGAATTCTTTTTAGAATCGCAGGTCTTGAGGTCATATTGAGCCCAACGTGTGGAGTTTGCTTTTCTCATTCTATCAGTGGTATCTGTCCAGATTTCGTTTAAACCAGTTGCCATGGCCATTTGTGTCATAATTAGTCAAAGTTTAGTTTTCAAAGTAATAATATTGCAATAAATATTTATAATCTACTCTTGGCATCAGTCTAGTTTTACTTGAGTGCTTTAGGTAATAGTAGGATATGGTAATAACCTGTTATAAACAAAAACAAAATATCACTGTTCCATGAAATAAAATCATTTCTGTGTGTGTGTGTGTGTGTGTGCTCATCACATATGCACACACAGACACCCTCTCCTCAAGACCTTGGGGTCACTGTGCATCACAGGTCTGGCCTGGTATGAGAGGTCGTTTGCTGGGCGAGCTCTCACAGGCAGGCTGGGAGAGTGGCAGAATATTGATTGGGCGCTGGGTTACTTACGGGAATGACCCGCTACGGCCAGCGAGCGCTTCCTGGCATCGTTTGCAGTTTCTTCTTCGTAAGAGGAGCAGTGTGCGCGTTCGCCATCGTCCGCGCGGGCCACTCCCTCCACCTCTCCTGCAGCCGTTAACAGCAGCAGTCCCACCCAGTCCGTGGCGTACCTTACCCCAGAGCTTGCCCCCGTGTCCCTGTACTGTATTTAGCTTTGACCCCCTGCCAAGCCCCCCCCCCCCCGTAGTGACACGTACATTCCATATGAGACAAAATGACATCAGTGCAGAGTTACACCAGCCCTCCAGTAGATTGCTGACGGCTCGGCCAGCGTACCTGGCGAATGCACCCGGCGTGTGTACCCGGCGAGCGTGCCCGGTGAGCGTACCCGGCGAGCGTGCCCGGTGAGCGTGCCCAGCGAGCGTACCCGACGAGCGTACCCGGTGAGCGTACCCGGCGAGCACGCCCCGCGTCTCGAAAGCGAAGCCGGCTGCTGCGGAGCTCGGAGGAATGACGGAGGAGGGCTCCGGGCGCGTCGTGACAGGATTTCAGATTGCGTCCCCCCCCCGGTCGCACGATACCGCCGTCACTCCGTCCGTTTATATAAAACACTCTGAGGCCCGTTCCTGGAAGCGCTCTCTCTCTCTCTCTCTCTCTCTCTCTCTCTGTCTCTCTCTCTCTCTCTCTCTCTCTCTCTCTCCCTCTCCCTCTCTCTCTCTCTCTCTCTCTCCCTCCCTCCCTCTCTCTCCCTCTCTCTCTCTCTCTCTCCGCGAGGCGTGGGCGGGAGAGGAGAGGAGCCGCTTCTCACGCCGCACGGCACAAGGACAGCTCCGGCGTCTCTGGCCATTGAGTGACTTGCCTCTTTGACAAAGCACCTTTAATCCAATTACGCGCCATCCAAAGGACAAGTGTAGCAGCGGGCAATTTGGAAAAGATTGATTCTGCAGTCCGCTCCTTCTCTGACGCGCGGAGCTTTAATATTTTTTTTTTTTTATTTGTCCATTTTCCCGCCGCTCCGGGGGACAGGTGTTTTTTTCTGCCGCTTGAAGGCCGTTCATTTCCTGTTTCTCACGAAGCCGCGCTGTCGTTCCGTTAAAAAAAAGTTATTATGGACTCTCAGCTTGTCAGGCCGCCGCTTGTGACTGTTAGCGGCAAAAAAAAAAACTCCTGAAGTTCATTCAAATTGAACTTACGCGAGCAGAAAATATACACACATCCTTCGTGACTTCAGTAAAAATCCATTCTTGTGGATAGAGTAAATTGACTCAAATGACTGAGGTGACCTTTGAAGTAAAGTGAGATTTCTGTTTATTTATTTATTTCTGTTTTTCTCGATTTTTTCATGAACCTATCCAACAAATGTGATCTCCCAGAAGCAGCTGCTATACCAACATGAAATCCTTCAACATGTACTGTACAGTAGATTGAAATAGCAACAGTGATTCAACATGACAGTAATTATGCAAGCAAATTATATGCAAGTAACTGTTTTTTTTGTTGTATAGCAAATAATTGTGTTGTTGTATTGTATTGTATTATAGCAAATAATTGTACTGCACCGCCCCCCCCCCCCGCCCCGTACAGTATGTTTACAATAGGTCAAATTAAGCAATTAATCCTCATCAAGCCAGAATGCATTTGATTACCAAACATTGCAGATTTTAATTAATGTAATTGTAGAATCTCACACAGACACATGCACACACACACACACACACACTCATGCACTTCTGCACGCATGCGCGCACACACACACGTGCACTCTTACGCACACGTGCTCACACACACACACGTGCACTCCAGCACACACGCGTGCACGCACACACACATTCACTCATGCACACACACACATATGATGTAAGCCGAGAAAATTTAAGGGGCTAGTTTAGTGTGTAGTGAGAAGAAATAGCATACTCTAGGCATTTCTCCTCACACCCCTTCCCAATATTTGTAACATTCTCCCCTAAACTGTGCTGGTTCGGGGGCAGGCGCATGCTGGGTCGCTGGGGGGGGGGGGGGGTAGCCCGTCCCAAATCTGCGCCCAAATGGCTCCTGAGTGAACCTTCAGTCCGCCGTTTACCACGTCACAGACTGCACCCCGTTTAATGTCTGTCCATCAGTGTTTCCACGGGCTTGCAATTACTGCTTTGCGTGCTGAACATTCAGCACCATAAGGAAGATGAGCCCCTTTCTCTCTTTCCTCTCACAGGAAACGGTACGGCTCAGCATGTCGAAAGCAATGAATTTTAATGGGGTGCCAAAACAAAACCAAAAAAAACAAAAGAAAACAATTAAATTTCTCCGCGCCGATGTTTCATTCATCGTTGCATGTAATGCCTGTACAGTGTGCGGTGCATCGCTGCATAATGAAATGTTAAATTATAGGTAGTATAACAGGAAGCGAATTAATGGTGCATGGAGCCTTGTATAAGCCGAAAGTGTTCGTTTAACGGCACCGGAGTTCATAAGGCAGTTGAGTAAAACGGTGTCCTGTGCGACTCTCCGGGTCATTACATCAATATTACTTGGGGGGGGGCGGGGGGGGGGGGCTGTTTTACAGTGGCCTCAGAGCTGTCATTTAGGCTGCATTGTTTAAACGATGCACGCGCTCTCCTGCCAGGATAGAAGTACATCAAACCTCCTCTCTCTGCCCCCCCCATACCCTTACCCACCCCCACCCCCTCTATCCCTCCCCAAATTTCTTTTTTTATTATGGAGTTACCTGCTGCTGCGGGGCAATAAAACCACAGTATTCTAAATGGCAATTAAGATAATGTAAATCAACGTATGCTGGGGCTCCGCCTCCAAGGGCTGAGTTGATTGAACTCTGTGGGCACAGTGTATAATTGTTCACAGATTAATGTCACTTTAATCACGGCTCGCAGAATCAGCAGACAAATAATGAAGCATTGACGTCGATGAGGGGGCGATTAGTTCTCTCCGTCTCTCTCTCTCTCTCCCCCTCTCCTCTCTTGTCTCAGAAAATTGAGGTAAATGAGGAGAAAAGATGAAAAAAAATCTTCATCGTCTAATGCGGGCAAATCGCAGAGTTTGCATTGCCGGAGTTCAGGGTTGGTTTAGCAGTGACTGAGAAACAGCGCTGCCATCTTTCAGCGTCCCCCACAGACATGATATTAGCGTGTTACACAGGTGATTGTCTAAGAAAACATGACCATCGAATGAAAAACAAATGAAGTCTAGGAAGACTGGATAGGGAATGATTGCCAAAATGATAAAGTTCCTACAAGAACTGTAATATAAAAGCCAATTTTCCAAAAGCCTGTTCTCAATTTATCTGAAATCTTAAAACAATAGTGAATCGTCAAATAATAACGTACAAGATTAAATCTTAAAGTGTTTTCTTATAATCAGAAAAGAAAATCTTTTGGTTTCAGTCTATCTACAATAAACAAGCCTTAGTTCAAAAACAAAAATTTTTGTTAGAAACTTTTTTTGAGTTGATATGGGAAAAAACTGTGGTGAAAAAAAAATAAGAAAAAGTAATCATATTCCACTTGTGTAATGAGATAAGCTTGTGGGGAAAAAAATGTTCCTTGTATGATTTTTTTTTTTTTTTTTTGATGTGGCCATTTCCTCAGGTGAATATGAAAACAGGGAGCGGAGGAGGGGGGTGTACTTTTTTACTTGGACTGGATACATATCTCAGGATGCATAACTCCTTCGGCTGTTCAGGACTGCCGAAAGGACAAGAAGAACAGGATCAAAATGCACACTGCGCCGCCTCCATTTACATTTTAATATTTTTTGTACCTTTCAGGCATTTAGCGGTCGCTAATCCGGAGCGACTTACATTCTTCCTTTCTTCACATACGAGCCGTTCATGAACCCGGGTTTATTTACCATTCAGGTTGAGCACCTTGCTCAAGGTCGCGGCTGCGGCGCTCCACCCGCGCACTGAACCCGCGGCGTCAGAGTCGCTAGCTCGGTTTGCTAATCGCTACGCAGCGCCCGCGGGTTTCGGCGAGAGGCAAACAGATGTTTAAGTAGGGCCCGAGCGCGGGTGGGCGGGGTGAGCTACGGGTAGCGGCGGCTCATCTAAATTTTCCTCTCCTTACGCCGTGTCTGGGCCGCGGAGCCCGCTTGGCTGCGGAGGACGGCGCACGCAGCGATGGAGCACAGCGCGCACACAGAGATGGAGCTGTGCAAACGCAGGCTGGAGACTGCGTTATGATCCGTCGGAAGCCTTGCTGCGGTCCACAGACCTGCTGTGGAGGGGTGAGGGAGAAGCAGACTTAGCGTGGGACGTGCCTGCCGTTGGCTAAACGGGCCTGATGTCGTGCCGGTCGTTCAAAGGAAACTCTGCCTCCCAGCGAGTCGTTTCCAGGAGTGCAGATTACGTCAGCGCAAACGAAAGTAAAACCGATGAAGTTTTGAGTGAAGTCAGGTGTGAGTTGTAGAGAGAGGTTGTCTTTGCCCTAATGTAGTGGTGAATGTGACTGTGTACCACCCCATGTACCACCAGTCTCTCTCCCTCTCCCTCTCCCTGTCTCTCTCTCTCTCTCTCTCTCTCTCTCTCTCTCTCTCCTCTCTGTCTGTCTGTCTCCCTCTCTCTCTTTCCACTCCGTCTGAATGTTGTTTTCAGGAAATGTCCCGTCGCTCCACGAAACATTGTTCTGAAATGTCTGTTCTCTTTCTCTTTCTCTCTTTCCTCTGCCGTTCACCTCTCTCAAGCTCATTATCTGGATAGGAGGGTTAAAGGTACTGTGCTTTCTTTCCTTCTACATGCGTCCGTGCTCTGTATGTAATTCCTGTAGCGTGCACCATGATTCTCTATTAACGTTTCTCTTTTCTCTTTTTTTATGCTTCCCCTCCTTTTTTTACTGTCAAAAATCAAATGCCATGTCATTTTTTTTCGTAACCTGTGACATTGTTACACCGCTTTTAATTTCCTGTCATACCACATATGTTCACCTTGTAAGAGACAAGTATATTGCATCAGTTTTGACCAATATAACTTTCTTTACAGCATACTGTAGCGACAATGAGTCTCCCTTCAATGTGTCCAGAAAAAGAAGGGGGAAAAAAAATCACACGTGGCGACAGATTGTTCGACAAACTTTAAAACCATCCCTCCTCTGATTCGCCAGAAATTTCTCATATGTTGTCATTCAAAAACATAACATTTTTTTCATTTTAATTATTATTTTAAAAATTTTTCATTTGTACCAAATTACATGGATTTATTTAATTTTCTTCCAATATGGCCCCAGTTGATATTTGGATCGAAATGAATCCAAATGAATTTGTTTGTCGAATAACCAGAACACACGTCAATTTGCATCTGATTCTACCAGCATTGTGCAATCCAGTGTCTGCAAACCTGCTTTTTCCATTTCCCCCTACCCCCCACCCCACCCCCCCTCCTCCTACGTGTTTGTCGGACTGAAACGTCCTTCACAGAGATGCGTTCTGAGTATTTTAATTTTCTTTCCCAAATTTTCCTCCTGCCTTCCCTCCCTCCCTCCCTCCCCACTCCTCCTCCTCCTCCTCCTCCTCCTCCTACTCCTCCTCCTCCTTGCCTATATTAGGAGACAAGATAGGATACAAAGGTAATGGAACCAAAGCCCCAGGGAGATTGTCACGGAACAATCGCTCTCCGCTCCTCTTGTCTTGAAGCACGGCGTAAACGTGTCTTTGTTTCAGTCTTTCTCCGTGTTTACTTTTCTTGTGGTCCTCTTCTGGTTCTGTCCCTCATTCTTGTCCGTCCCGACACAGTCAGCACACACACCAAAACACTGGCTACTGCGTTTTGTTGGGAGCACTGTTGGCCTCCTCCTCCCGCCCTCCCACTCCCCACCCCACCCCCCCCCCCTTCCTTTTTTTCATGCATCTATGGCCTGAATCCTAATGTCTGTTAGAATAGCCGCTAAAGCTGCTTAAGTTACTTCCTGGGCTTCGCTTATTATTCTGTGAATAAAGGAATGTGAACTCCGGCATAAAGTATAGATGTGGAGAGATGGGAATTAAGAAGCCCTCCCTATACTTTGTGCTTGTACCTTGAATGGGCTGTAAATTCACATGGATGCTGTGCTACCCGGAAGCCAGAAGGAGAAAAAAAAAGGACCGTCTTTTATTTTTTGTCCTTATTTTTATTTATTTAAAAGAAAAATATTAATTCAATTTGTGCATAAACAACTATGCGCTGAACAACTCCAAATCTATTCTGCGAAAAGAAAAAACCAAACGTATCAAAAGAAAACATTTTTTTAAAGATCTTGAGGGCTGCCTAAATTCTGTGACCTTTTGTTTGGCTATCAACTTTTCATGTCATTTTTTTTTTTATTCTTACAATATTTTGTTTTATGGGATTGCCAGGTTGTGAGTCTAGAAAACCCTATGGTCTTTAATTCAGAGGTGTGGCTTGAAACCCAATTCTGAGCTCAACAGTGCTGACAGTGGCTAATATTCAAATGGGCCTGGTTGTAATTGGCTGCAGCATCACCCAGAGAGGGAGGCTTTCGGTTGGCAGGGTATCCCCTGCCTAACTGCACACTAGCTGTTGTTCTGGTCTAGTAGGTCTGCCTATGGCAGCTGTGTAAATAGACTGTGGTGCAGTTTTCTGAGCCACTCGAGCTGGACTGTAGTTTTGCTTGCCTGGACTGTGCACCCTTCGGTGGAGGCACATGTTCCTGTGCACTCTCCCAATTTAGTGAGGATGTTAAAGTGACCTGGTGGGGTTAAAATTGCGATTGGGCATTTACAAATTTGGAGACTAAAAAAGATCAAAGATCAAGATCAAAGGAAAAAAAAATTTTGGAAACTTGTTTTGATGGATAAAATGACTGAACTGGCACAAAGAAGTCTGTATGGTGAAAGTGGCTTTTACATTCATGTGAAATTACAGATTTGTGCATTTCTCAAGGCCTGTCTGACATCCAGTGTCAGTATATGTTCACCAAATGTTATTTTGATATCGTATCTGTCTGTTATTTTTTCTGTTTCGGTTTTGTTTGTTTGTTCGTTTGTTTGTTTCATTTGAATGAGAAGGGTTTTTTTTTTTTTTTCCTTCCCCGCCCCTCGCAACTGGTGGTGTTTTCTGATTGGTCACAGCGTTTGACTGACGCGCTTTCCTTTTGACAGAGGGCTGCCCTGGGTTGTGCAACAGCAATGGGAGGTGTACCCTGGACCAGAACGGCTGGCACTGCGTCTGCCAGTCCGGGTGGAGAGGGGTGGGGTGCGACGTCGCCATGGAGACCCTCTGTGCAGATGGCAAGGACAACGAGGGAGGTAATAAGGGCAGATCCGTGGGGACTGGGATTGACAGAAATGGGGAATTAGTTAAAGGAGCCATGTTTCTTTTCCTTATTTGTGATTTCCAGTGGTTAGCAAAAACACAGCTGTGTGTGTTTGTGGGCATGTGTGTGTATGTACGTGTAATGTGTGTGTGTGTGTGTTTGTGTTTTTGTTTGCGTGTTTCTGTGTCTGTGTGCGAGTGTGTGTGACCAGAAGAACGCCTGTGTGAACTGAGACCCCCTGTGAATAAAAAGTAAGAAATGAAAATGCATTGTGTGTTTCTCAGTGACCGTGTGCCCGTGGCTGCCTGGAATAGGGCCAGTATCCCTCCAAGAAGCTTCCCCCAAGAAATCCACATCCCAGCGGGGAATGTGTCAAAACTCTCGAAACCCTTTAATCGCTAATTACAAACTTGCTGTACTTTAATTTAGTTTCTAAAGTCATTTTAGAAGGCATCAGTGCTAAGCAATTATTAATGAACTCAACCTTTTATGCTTTCTTTTAATCAATGTGCTAACCCGACGGCGCTCGCTGTGCGTCGCGCTGGAAGTATTTTTAAAAGTACTCTGAGACCAGGACTGGTCCCGCTTCCTTCAGTCACTGTATTCACATTAACAGCGCGCGTCTGGCGGTAACAGAGCCGTGCTCTGGCGGGTCAGGCCCACGGCCTTGAATCTTCCAAGCGGCTCTGCGGACGCGGTTACTATAGTGATTTGTGGAGGAGCGAGTTTGTACCCAATCAGGCCCCGGGACATGGGAATGAGATACATTCCGCTTTTTTTTGGATCCTTACCCGTCTTCCAACGCCGAGAAGCTCATTGGTCGTGATGGATGCTGAATGAACCAAAAAAGAAACAAGTGTCTCCTTCCATGCTGTGCTCTAAAACAAGCCTTCGACACAGTTTGCCTCCAGACGGGTTTTATCATGCATTTTACTCAGGGGTGTTAGAATTCTGGTTTATTTCACAAAACTGAAATGCACACTGTATCTTGTCAGCACGGCTATCCCTGAGGAGAATTTTTTTTTTTTTACGCAAATGTACTCTTATACAGGAAATGGGGGGCATAGCTTGGGTGGGGGGGAGTTGGGGAGGGGGGGAGGACTTCCAAATCTACGCAGGCAGAGTACGAGCTCCTGCATGGACAGTCAGACAGTTGAGATCAGCTGCTGCGAACGACACTCGAACAAATAGCAAAAACATGAACCCGCTGTAATCTGTCACTCGCTTTGGCGAAGTCAAGGGTAAACGCCTGTGAAAAACAGCAAACGGCGCGTCTCTCCATCACGAGCCGCGGAAATGAGATTTGGGCTCCTGATTTATGTCGGCGGACGGAAACTTGTAAAAAAATTTGTTTCCCGCTGATTAGTTCAGGAGGGCGTGGATCGCACACTGTTTTACGATCCCCAGACTGGTGGCGTGCCAGATACGAGCCGGCTTTTTATAAACTAACAAAGACGAACGACCGCCTTTTATGAGGCGTGCGCTAGACTGTACCTGCGGGAGAAGGGATCATTTCTGCGCGGGGCGTTAACCGCCTCCCTACCAGGAGAGAGCGGGGCGGCGGCCGTCCTCTCTAACCCCGCGCTCTGCGCGTTCGCCGCACGCGAGCAGGCGCGGGGGACTGGAGCCACGTGGTACAAAACCGTCACAGAGCAGCAGAGGGGATTGGCTGATTTGGGTCTGAGCGTTCTTATTAGCGTCAGACACATCTTCAGACAAGTGCAGAGATTTTTTTATTTTATTAATTAATTTTTTTTTTTTTTTGCAAAAGTTCCAGTCAAATACACCATTCAGACAACCTTGTGTCATGTCAAGTGTGCCGTGCCACACAATGGCCTTTACTTGCAGCTGTAAATGCGGACCCGTATATGTATACATGTAATTGTTCTGTGGTATCTTATTCCTTTCGGTGATGTTGCTGTGGCAACTGGTTTGCTCTCAGCATGTAGAAAGTTGGCTGACATCACAGCCGGAAGGCGGGGAAACGTCATCGCCGGTGTCATGCGTGTGTGTGTGTGTGTGTCCGCTCCCGCAGACGGTTTGGTGGACTGCATGGACCCCGACTGCTGCCTGCAGACCTCCTGCCAGAACCAGCCGTACTGCCGCGGCTCCCCCGACCCCGGCGACATCATCGGCCAGAGCCAGCAGGCCCCGCCCCAGCAGGCGGCCCGCTCCTTCTACCAGCGGGTCAGCTTCCTGGCCGGGCCGGGCAGCTGCCACGTCATAGCGGGGGAGAACCCCTTCAATAAGAGGTGAGAGCTGGGGGGGGGGGCGGCGAGGGGGGGACGGGGGTGGAGAGGAGGAGAGGCGACAGCACTGGAGTCACACATTCACACAGCTCCCTGACTCTTACCACCTGCTACCCAGCTCCTTCCACACAACACAAATACTGTACAAGTTCTGAAACCTGTATCGCACATGCAGTATATCAACAAGCACGGCACCGTCCAGACCCACGGCGCAACTCACTTCTGCAGACACATTTTAGCTGGAACCATCTGCGCATGCGTCCCACAAAACGTCCCTCAAAGGTCGTCCGTGAGTGAGTGACCACAGTTTGCCATGCATAGCCCAGTTCCTGCGCGCCGTGGGAAAAATGCCTTACACACAGCGTATTTCCTTGTATCGTTTTCCCAGGTGCTAGAGCCCAACTCCCCTAAAGGCAGCTTTTTAGCCAACCGCACACTCAAAAGAACAAAATTGAGACCTTATAGATTTTTTTTTTCCCCCTCTTCTGGGGTGGAGAAAAGGCTGTACGAGTACACGGGGAAGTAATATATATATATATATATATATAATCCAGTGGTGTTAAGTCCACCACTTTCCCCTGCATTGTATTCACCAGGGCATGCCCAATTTGTGTTGAGCAGGAAATGAAAAGCATTATTAGTCTGTTCCGGCCACTCTCTGTAGGTTAGCAATGAAGGCGCTCCTGCGGGAGCCCCTACGCGCCAGTAATCCAATCGGGGATGATCCTCGCCGATATTTTTCAACAGATAAAAAAAAAGGGGGGTGGGGGGGGGTTAACTTAACAGGATCAAAAGGATACTGAAGGGAAATCCAGCCCACTTCTGCGGCGTCCTGTGGCCGAGCGGATTTTTCCGTCGATAGGATTTACGAGCGGCCTTTTGCGCTTTTGTGGCCCGGCGCGGTCGTAGGCCCCGGCAAAGCCGATTGGCCCCCGGGTGTCAGCTCGACCCGGGCCCCGCCTCCACGCGCTCGCACCTGCAGGAAACCACCTAATCAATCGTCCGGGTACGTGGTGCCTTTTCCACACCTGCCGGGGGGGTCGGGACCGAGACCTCCTGCCAGGCTTGCGAAAAGCGCTTCGGTTCAGGGGTTCCCAGCACTGCTAGTTGGGGCCCCACTGGTGGGGCGTGGGAGGGGTTGAGGTGGTCAGGATGAGAAACGCATTGTGTTCCCCCAACCGAAGATCATTCACACTGATCAAGCTAACGCCGCACTGGCTACTTTGCTTTGGACACTCAGTGCTCCACACACGTACATACGTGGACACAGACGGTGCATTTCAGATGGCTTGCGTTCCTTGCTTTGGTCTGAGAAAATGGCATCACTCTTAAATTGGTTATAGGCTTGGGAGGTGTGGGAACCTGTAGTCGGTGGTCATTGTGTTAGGTTCCCTGTCAGCACTGTGGATTACAGTTGCAGGAATAGGGGAGCTGAGAAGGTTGTTTTTGCAGCTGGACCTGGGTTCCAGTGTAAATAAAACCATTCGGGTTTCTCACAGTGCATCGGTCCAAGCCTGCGCATAAGCAAGTGTGTGGTCTCTCCTTTTGTTTTCGTTCTATTCTGAATAAGAAAGAGTGGATTTAAAATAGTCTGATGAGTCATCGCTCCCTCTCCCTCCTGATGACTAAGGAGGGTATGTCTTCTCGATTGAACTCTGCGAAGAATTACGTTCGCATTTGACAGAATTCATTCATATTCATTGCAATGGTAGGTGTAGAATATCTCCTTTGTAGACGAGCCAAGCAGATATGTTTCACAAGGTAAATATTTAATATCAAAACTGCTACACATGTAAAGATGGACCTAGCTGAGGGAACTATTTCAGCAATCGCCAGAAGCTCAAACTGAAAACACATGTAGAGACTCTCCCAGCATTTACCAAAACCAGGTGATTAGGAATAACCTACCACGAGGCATTAGCGAATAAATATATAAACCGCGCATGTAGTGTTCCTCTTTGATATGTAAGACCATCGCATTTGTTTTGCTTTAAGGAATCAAGCTGCATAAGCCGTCGGCACAATTAGTGCTGATTACAGGAGTCACAAATCCACCCCAGCCCGCCTCCCCACCCACTATGAAAATATTACTGAATTCTTCCTCTAAATCCTATATTTATTCATGTGGGCGCGTTATTAAAATTGTCTCAAAGAGATCTGCGGGTTATTAAGGATGGCTCTGATTTTGAAGCGGCTGGTTTAGAATTTAGTAAATCATATGCAGGGAAACTGGTTGAATCATTCTAACATAGAAAAAGCATACATTCTGTTATGAAGAAAGTTCTATGGTCAGAAACAAAATGGAGGGCAACGGTAGGACTGACCCCAGCCCGGTCTGGGAGTGTAGCGCATTTTGTTAGTGAAACTTTACCCAACAGGCTGTAAGCAGGATTGGTTTGTGGAAAAGGTTGCGGGGTTGCTGGTGCCCTCAGGTCTACCTTGGTGGGAATTCACACAGACTTGATAAGAGTGGTAATAGGGGGGAAATGATGTCCCAATCGCTGGGCGACGTTCCAGAGCTGTGGATTTGGTGTCAAAATAAGTGATGAGTCTAGGGAACCACTGTTCCCACATTATTTGGGATTTTAAAAAGGACAGTGGTTAGACCCCCAAGGGAATGAGTTTTGGTTTGTTTGCCCCGTATTTTAAGTTGAAGCTCCTGTTTGTTCTACTTTTTTCCCTGTTAGTCTTCACTTGTTTGTTTTTTTTGTTTTTTTGTTCTGTGGATGGGGATATTTTAAGCAGGCTTTGCATTTTGTGCAGAAGTACAGTCCACCCCATGGACTCTATTTGGCAGAACACAGTGCATTTTTTACGTCCACTGTAGAAAAAGCCCGTCGGCCAGAGTCCAGGCCTACTGAAGAATGGCCTTAACATTTACAGTCTTGTTTCACGAGCACAATAAACAGTTTTACCTCCAATCTCTTTCCTTTTGTCCGATGGACCTGCTTTCATGAACGATGCCTGGTGGTGCGGGATAACTCAGCCGAATGTCCTTCCGGAAAGCCGGAAAAGGGGATTGAAGCCTCGGGCTGAAATTGCGGCGATGACAGGTCCTTTTCATTCCTTCGTGTTTATGGCGACGGAGGAAAAGAGGACGTTAAAATCATGAGTGCGTAACTCACACGCTGTTTACGCGTCGGGTCGGACGCACTCCGGGCGATGGGAGCGGCGCTGGAGAGAACGGCCGTAAAAAGCTTTTAAGTGGACAGGTTCCCTGAAATGGAAATAACTAATGAGGGCGTGCGGCGTTGCTCCGAGAGCCCTTGATTAGCACTTAGCGAAGCTGTAATGACCTCAGAATAAACCAATAAGTAAACACAGGTGTCCCGTAGCCCGCGGAGAAGTCGCTATCTCGCCGCTGCCATTGATTAAGAGCTGATTTAAATCTCTCTCTCTCTCTCTCTCTCTCCCTTTTCCGGAGGGCGTACGTGTTCGGCCTGCCTCGAAACTAATTGGCGGCGCGGCGCTTTCCGGCGAACGAGAAAAAAAAAAGAAAGAAACGGAGAGCGGCGACGGTTTCTCGGGGGTTGAGTTAAAACTGCGTAATTTACATTTCAATCGCTCACTTTCTGAATATCGATCCTGATGAAGCCTCGGACGGGGATGCCTTGCATCGCATTAAATGGCGAAATAATTCCAGAGCCTCTTAGGGGACCGTGTGAGTTATGTGCTGTTTAAAAGCTGTGTGTGAGGGCGGGGAGTGCTCGTATATGTGTGTGTGCAGCATTTATATGTGTGTGTGTGTGTGCGTGCATGTGTGTTCGCATATATGTTTGGGTGTGTGAGTTTTTGTATCGGGGAAAGACTGAGCGTGTGTGATTAATTGTGTGTGAGAGGCCGCTTGCATGTGTGAGTGATCGCGTTAGTGTGCGCACGCGTGCACATGCATGTGAGAGTGCACGAGCGTGCATTACTGACCTCGTGTCTGTGCGTGCGCGAGCGTGCATTACTGACCTCGTGTCTGTGCGTGCGCGAGCGTGCATTACTGACCTCGTGTCTGTGCGTGCGCGAGCGTGCATTACTGACCTCGTGTCTGTGCGTGCCGGTGAATGGGTTTGTGTGTACATCACGTGCACCGGAGCCTTGATTTGTTTTCTTGTACTTGCCCCCCAGCCTGGTGTCCATCATCCGGGGTCAGGTGTTGACGGCGGACGGGACGCCCCTCATCGGAGTGAACGTGTCCTTCGTGCACTACCCGGACCACGGATACACCATCACGCGCCAGGACGGCATGTACGTGCCCCGGCGGTTCCGCCTCCCTCCTCCTCCTCCTCCTCCTCCTCAGCGAAGGAATTTGAGTTTGAATTTGTTTGTGCTCTCCTCTGATTGGTCAGGGCGCCCCACGCGGCACAGTCGGGGCAGGATGGGAAATAGTTCTGTTCTTGAGCGGTTAGCGCATTAGTGGCAAATGCCACCGTAGACATCGAGCCATAATGGCGATAATTATGACCCAAATGAGCGTTGCTCCAATAGACCTGCGCCAATGTTATCTTTTAATTTGCGCATTTTCATTCTATTCATTCTGCGCTAAAGTGCTCCCCCAAAAGTTGTTAACCGCAGTGATTAACTCCTGTTAACGTTAACTTGCAGCCGAAGAGGCTCTTTAAAACAAGAGCTGCTTAAAATGCATTGAATTTACAAGGACGGAATCAGTCGGCGTGCTGCGGCTCCGTCGGTTCTCACTCGGTGTTGAAAAAAAAGTCAACACGTTATTCCTCCGAGCCGTGCGGTCCCCCGTTCGTACTGCAAGAGAAACTGCAAGCAATCATTGTGACCGAAATAGAGCATCGCTGTTTTACATGTGACACCACTAGTCTCGATTAAATTGTGCGTGAGTGTGGGGCTGGGGGGGGGGGGGGGTGGGGGTGGGGGTGTTAGAGTTAGAGAGGGGTTGACAAACTGTATTTTTGATTTTCTTTCACACTTATTTGAAAGATACACAACGTGTGATGGCTGTAAATTTAATCCAATGAGTCGCTGAGTTTGCTGCTTTTCCCGATCTCCTCTGAACTAGGCGGGTCACGGCATTTCGGGGGGGACGGTGTCGGATCAGATTAGGCGGCGAACGGAACGAGACCCGAGCAGCATTTCCATACAAACAGCGGGAAAAAAAGGAAACTGCCGGAAAACAGCTGCCAAGAAATAGCCTCTCAGATTAGTCCTCTCTGTCCAGATGTTACACCCCTGTTAGCCCCTCCTCCCCCCCGGCCACACAACGGGAGGCGTGACAAAAATCGCAGCGAATAATCACGCTTGGTCAACTTCCATATCCATTTAGGAAATTAAAAACAGGGGGAAAAAAAGATGGAGACACAGTCAGAGATCAAAGCCTGGATGCACACAGATGTTTGGATCCCATGGCCTGGGGAGGCTGGGGAGGGGCCGTCTGAGTCCAGACTGCGCCTCTCGCAGACCGCTGTGTGTGTGTGTGTGTGTGTGTGTGTGTGCGCGTGTGTGCGTGCTTGTGTGCAGGCGTGTGTATGCGTTAGCCCATGTGACCGTACAGGCAGGCATGTGAGTCCATTAGTGGGCCCCCCAAGGGTGGCTGATTGAATATAGGGCATTAGAGTTGGTGGCCCCCTCATTTACAAAAATCTTGACAGGCCCACCTATTTCAAAATAAAAAAAGTTCTATTTCACTGAGAAACACACAGTAGAAGTGATGCTGGCTGCATTAACATACTTGCCAGAGCAGTTTTTACCATGTTAGCAGAATGCTGGACCAGTGTTTTAATACAATGATTTGTAGAAATATTTTAAAATATTAATGAGGAGACACAGGACTTTTCACCTGTGAAAATGGGAAAATGATAATTTTTCAGTAAAATTCCTTCAGTGGTTTTCATGGTGTGAGCTGGCCGCGGATATAGTGTAGAACAAGCCTCTTGGGATTCTGGGTAATCTCCTGCCCTCTCCCTGTCCCAGGTTCGACCTGCTGGCCAACGGGGGCGCCTCGCTGACCCTGAGCTTCGAGCGCTCGCCCTTCCTCACCCAGTACCGCACGGTGTGGATCCCCTGGAACGTCTTCTACGTGATGGACACCCTGGTGATGAAGAAGGAGGAGAACGACATCCCCAGCTGTGACCTGAGCGGCTTCGTCAGGCCCAGCCCCCTCATCGTCTCCTCCCCGCTCTCCACCTTCTTCAGGTCCTCCCCCGACGACAGCCCCATCGTCCCCGAGACGCAGGTGAGCCCAAAACACAGTCCCCCACATCCCCCTCCCTGGGTATGAGCCATCCCCAAAACGCGTCCTCAGGGCGTGTGTGAGTCCCAAATTCATTATTCCTGAAATCCAGGTGTGGTCTAATGATGACATCATCAAAGCTCAGGTGTGTCCAAACAAGACCAGGTCAAAACCTAGTATATGGCTGGACCGGCCGACCAATGGTGTAACTTCATAACTCGGCCGACCAATGGTGTAACTTCATCACTCAGTCACAGACATTCGCGTTTGTAGGGCCGGCCCCGCTGTTGCGGTCCAGCCAAAAACAAATACGCCAATCACAATACATAGATGGACCGGACCACAAGAACCCATCGATGTGAGCTCCGTGTGAAGGATACTAGTGACTAAATTTCATTTCAACTTGAAATGTAGTTATTCATTCATTCATTCATTCATTCATTCGTTCGTTTTGTAAATCTGAGTGCTGTGAACGCACACACACAGCGCAAGGCTGTTTTGCTTAGGCTTCAGAATGTTAATGTCCCGCACTCGCAGCGGCAGTATCGAGCGCCGGAGTCTGTCCTTCGCCGTGATGTTTATTCATTTCGAGTCAATAAACGTTGAGGAAATGAAGCGCTGCGGGGGAAGGGTTCGGTCGGCCACAGCGGCCGCGAAGCGCCCGTTCACGGCCCGCCACGAGGCCCGTTTCGAAAAGCGCTGAGCGCAGCCGATCGCGTTCCCCGGGGGGGGCGGGGGGGTCCCGATTTTCTCGCAGGACACCCGCGGCTGCCCTTCGGGCCGACAGCGGGGCAGCGCCATCATCGCGGGTTTCCGGAAGAGCGGAGCGATTACATCGGGAACGAGAAGAAGAAATGATGTTCTGTAAACGAGGCGGTGCCGGAGGAAGAGGGGGCGTGGGGGGGGGGGGGCGTGGTGGGGGGGGTGGTGTGTGTATCCCTCTCGCTCGCTTTGAGGAGGCTCAAATGCGTTCCCCGCCTCGTCAGACCGCTTCCTTCCACGGCTGCCCCCGTGGTTCTCTTCTCAAACGGCTCTGGATGCGCTCGTGGGTTTGTGGGAGTTCCACAACCCAACCTTTCTTTCTCTTTTCCCCCCATTACCGTCGGAAGCCGTGGCACATCTGCGGGGGGAGATCTTCCGTATTGCGATATGATGGGCGGGCGCGAGTGGGCTGTCCGTATCCCCGCTCCCAGCCGCTGTACAGCAGATAATATCTCTCTGATGATGCCCGGCCCTTCACTACAACCTGGTGCCTGTTGGCGGTCCTGTAGCCTCGGCGCTGGTTTAATACTGCCTGTTCAGCTGTTTATTAGGCTAAGAAAAAAAAGAATTGTGTCCGGTCCTCGAAGCGGATTTATCCCGTGTTGAATAATAGCTTCAAAACGGAACGGGTAAGTGTGAAATGTGTAAATTTAGCTCCCGCTAAAGCTCCAGTGATTTGGAGAAAGGATAGAAAGCAGTCTTTTATACATAAATGATGAACAAATATCTCCCCTCTAACTGAACCCATTAATAGTAATTAGGTGCTAAATAGGTCAATATTAAACTGGCTCCAAGCTTTTGCATTCATATGATATGCAGACCACTGTATTGTAATGCAGCACACATTTGTATGAAATTAGAAAGCAATATTTCATGCAGGGCAAACCTTTGGAGCTATAAAAACTTTGTATTTATTAAGTTCATTGCACATGCTAGACGCATCTGTCTTTACCATCTATACAGTCTAAAGAGAGTTCTACCTCTATTCCTGAAGGTGAACCAAGTGGTACTTTACAGAAGCTGGTTATAATTCCAGATGAATGTTGATAACGGTTGCTCTGCTGCCGCCATAATTGCTATATTGACAGCCGTGTGAAATGGGGATAAGGGAACTGGAGTCTCCTCCAGGTTGCAGGTTCAAATCTCGTGTCGTGGCACTGAAGTTGTTACCTTGAGCCGAAGCACTTAATTTGAATTGCGCTGGTGAATGCCCAGCTAAGCATGATGATCTCACGTCTTGTCTGTTGTGATAGAAATTACCCAGACAACCAACAGATGTTCCCCCTTGCTCCTCATCAACACGTAGACCAAGCTCACACCTTATTATCTTCCATCTGAAAATTGGTATGCTATATGTCACAGGCTGGGTAAAAAAAAAGAACTAATCAGATACGGCTATTATTATAAAAAACCATTATGACACTACAAACCTGAAACCGCCAGTAAAATTCTTAATGCAGCACAAAAGATATGCTAAGATTCACAGGAGGGGGGTTGGGATCCAGAGGGAGAGAACAGTGTCAGTGATAAATGCAGAAATTGTTCATCTTGTGTTCTTCAGTGTGTCCCGAACCAACAGCGTACTGAATGCACAATGAGCTAAACCTTTCCCCTGAAGAGTGGGGGGAGGGGGAGGTGGGATTATTCATAAATAAAAGACAAATTAATAAATAAATGAAACATTTATAGGGTAGGCGTAGCTATTAAGCTCACCCAAATATATGTTTTGACATTTTTTACATAATTGTAAAACATGAGTAAAAATGCAAGATTTTTTTCTCGTGAGGTTTGATCGCTAACTCAGAAAATCCATTGTTTTATCAGATAAAAGATAATATTCTGTTCATAATTTGAGGCCATGTACAGATATCAAAATTCGAATCTCTTTATTTCACAAATCAGCTCTTACAAGGAGAGGCGCCTGTTTATTTGACAGGGCCATTGCACATTAATATCATTTCAGAGTGAACCAGGGTGGCTTATTTTCATCTGTATTCTGCAGTCTCTGATCTACATGTCTTTGGTGTAGATCTACTGTATGAGTCTAGAGTCAAGACAATATGTAATAAATTTATATTCCGTTTTTTTATATGTACTGTAAAAGCCTCAGATGACAGCTAATCCCATCATTTATATTCAAGAAGCAGAATAGCCTGTAAGCTACTGTGCTGCCTACTGTACTTTGTGAGTCTGAGAAAAGTAAGCTCCACAGTTCCACCATGAGAAGGCATTTGTGCATCTTAATAATGCCTAATAACAGCTGATACGAGCAGTCAAATGCCAAATGCTAACCAGCTCCTCCTGCAGGCATAAGCTTCAGTGAGATTGTGACTGGAATTATGAAGTGCTATATCTGCACGTAGGGCTTCTTGGTCGTAATAATTCACCATGAAGTTTACTCATTAAACATGGATGGTCCCCATTGATATCAGCTAAAAGAAAAATAAATTTAAAAAAAGAACACAAACGTAAAAATAAAAAAAACCATGTAGTAAAATGGTATTAAATAATGATGCCCAACTGCAAATAAGAGCTAGAGCCAGGAAGTGGCGGTGGGTTTTTAATTACTGGTTTGTTTGAGGGCCACGGAAAGGAGCTAGCGGTGTCACTTCCGTAATTGGTGATCAGAGAGAGGAGTCACGGCAGGAATTCGTTCAACCCTTCAAGTTCACGCTGCGGAGAAACGCGCGACGGGCGCACGCACGGTGATGAAGTCCGCGTGTCCGATGCCATCGACTGCTGTGACTTGCGGATGACACAAGCGACCACATGATTCCTTTGACTCAGTGACTTGCGGAATTGCGTGTCACCGTAAAAGAAAACACACATACACGCGCACATCTCACGCACACATACACACCTCTCTGCGTGCATTATCACAACATAGAGCTTAAATGCTTCCCACATTAGAGGGGCTAGACATTTCCAATCAGGGGAAGTCATTTTTCAGTATTTCGCTTATTTTCATGATATATATATATATATACGTCTTGCAGCAATGTTTTGTGGATTATTGCCTTTTTCTGTAGAGCCTGTTTGCATGCCTTTTAACTGTGGGGAAAAACTGGACTTAGATTGCCCTGGGACTTGAAGGCATTTGTTAACCAGATGAACCTCATTTTCAGTGAATCCTCAGTTCAGAGACATGGAGTGTTCACATATAGTGCAGTCCATAAGTATTTGGACATCGACACAGCTGAAAATGGGGGGACTCAACACAGAAACTGAAACTAAAATGATATCTGTACGTAAATACCATGAAACCAAAGCTGATCGTGTGTCCTTTTGTCTTCGTCTGTTGATCTCAAATCCAAATTCTTTAATTACATAGCAAAATAAATAAATAAATCACTCTGCCGTTACCATACCTTTCAATAGCATAGTATAACTTTCCTGGGGGAACTTCAGGTGAAGTCGCTAGGATACAAGAAATTCAAGAAACAATCTACTGACAATCTAATGACATTAAGAAATTAAATTGCACATAGAAATGAAGAGATCTATTAAAAGAATTCTAGTAAGAACCTCCATCCATCAATTCCAAAGAACTTAATATAAAATACTTAAAGACCGCAAACACTAAAATACATTTTGGACTACGCTAAATTAGAAAATTAAATGAAACGATAAAATTAAGGCGTGCTGTGTCATTCATGAGACAAAATATTTAAAAAAACATTGGCGTGAATCCATTGCGAAACCGTCCAGCACTGGCGAGAACAATGGAAGCGGAGGACAGGCATTTCTCTTGGCAGGTCTCTTCCGCCCTCCCCTCCACCCTCACCTATGACGTTATTATTATGATGTACGTATGATGTATGTATATTCATGGTGCTTTATATATACAATTATTCTTAACAGCTATGTGATTATGGAAATGTGCAAGCATTAATCTTGGGGACATCTTCCCTTTTTTTTTGGAGGAAATTTGAAATAGGCTGGGGTTTTTTTCTCATGCACTTGTAATGATGAGACCTGGGGCCAGTGGAGGAAGACAGATGATTTAATATTTAGATCATTATTCCGCTGGTGACACTTCGTCGGAGTGGTGAAGAGGGGGTCAGGGCTTGGAAGACTAGAAGGAGAGTTCCACTGCTCTGACTCCCCAGGGGGGTGTTGGTTCTGTTCTCCTCCAAAGGTCCTGCAAGAGGAGACGGCCATCCCAGGAAGTGACCTCACCCTGCTCTACCTGAGCTCCAGGGCGGCGGGCTACAAGCCCATCCTCAAGGTGATCATGACCCAGGCCAACATCCCCTTCAACCTGATGAAGGTCCACCTCATGGTGGCCGTGGTGGGCCGCCTCTTCCAGAAGTGGTTCCCCGCCTCCCCGAACCTGTCCTACACCTTCATATGGGACAAGACCGATGCCTACAACCAGAAGGTCTATGGTCTGTCAGAAGCCGTGGGTGAGTCCTCAATATATATTTTTTGTTTTCCACAGCAACTATACTGTATAACAATCATTTCTTTTGTATTTAAATAATTGCTTTAATTTGTGTTGACCAAATGTGATTCATATTGATTAAAAGTTCTTTTTTATATCCTTACTTGTTGAATGCAGTGAGAAGAGTGTAAATGGAAATACTTATAATCTATGTAGACGTTCCAGCTGTAGCATTTGTTTTTTACTTTAGGTCTCAATAGTGTGTCTGCGCAGTCTGGACTTTGAATCGGCTGTTAGGATCTGTTATTTGCATTATGTGCAGTTTGTTGAAATGCGTGTAAAACATGAAGCCTGCATTTCCAATTTTGTGAAGGTCAAGGCTGTTTTTTGTTTTTTTTTGCACACTTCCCAGTGTGTTCATGCATGTGCGGTTACCTTCCACCCAAAAGTATTTCTTTGCCTGGCTTTTTTTCTCTCTTTTAATTTATCCATTTAAAACTGCAGATAAGGACAGTTCTTTCATTTCAGCAAATAGAAATGTATTTGGCATCCTTGAGTGAAATGTAAAAACCCTTTGGTTAGAATCTTCTCCGTCAGTTGACAGGGAATTGAAAGAAAATACAACAGTGAGAGAATACGTTTTTCTCTTCAAGACGGATGATTCACTTGATGTGAAACATTAAAGAGATGGTTCAAAAAGCCGTTCTTTCATAAAGTATTTGTGTGTGCGTGCGTGTGTGTGTGTGTGTGTGTGTAATGTCTATAGTAGATGTAACAGAAATCTGACCTTTTCTCCACAGCCCACAATTATAGATTATAGATAAGTTAAAATTTCACTTTCATAATTTACATCCAATCGCATTGCATGTGTAATTTCACTACCTCTGCTTGAGCACATCTATCGATTCCCAGGGTTATGAGGTCACTCTCGTAATGTTATTGGACGAGGACAGACACCAAGCTAAACAGATTTGCAGGGAGAGGAGGCTGTCAGGAGATATGTTATCAAATTTGGAAAGTTAACAGAAAAAGTTTGGCTGTGTGGAATGCTGGTCAGCGCGATTGGGTTTGGGAACCCGGATGCCTGAGTCCTTCTGGGGACCTCCTGTCCTGAGATGCCCTCTCGTCTGCCCCCCCCCCCCCCCCCCTCCCCCACGCAGTGTCTGTGGGCTTCGAGTACGAGTCCTGCCTGGACCTGATTCTCTGGGAGAAGAGGACGGCCGTTCTGCAGGGGTACGAGCTGGACGCCTCCAACATGGGCGGCTGGACCTTGGACAAGCACCACGTGCTGGATGTTCAGAACGGTACCGATGCTTACTGCGCTTGCTCCTCAGATGAGGTGCCTCTAATCAGTGTTAAACGCAATTCAACAAGCTCTTATTTAGCACTCTTCACACAAGCATGCTTGGGCACTTTACGAAAAAATAAAAAATGGAGATTAAAAAAAAAAGTATAAATCTACCAGTGAGGAACCGGAGCCAAAGAACAGGTAGTAAGTTAAAGCGTCTGTGTAGCATATTGCTTGATTTTACACACAGGTTGATTTGGAGTGTGGCCAGAATTTTCCTCTTGGCCGTAAAAAGTAACAAAGCTCTGTGTGCTAGACAAAACAAAAAGCATTTATTTTAGTTTTTCTTATTTCGTTGACACTGTAGCTGGTTAAGGTCCCAGTAAATGTTGGTCGTAGGTAAGATACAGTGAAGGTGAATGAGCATTCCACGACATGATGATCGTCGACAGCACAGATGCTCTTGAAGGTTAAAATAAAAAGTTTTAACAAGGTTCTAGCTGGAACAGAATCACGTAAGTAAATTAGAAAAGTAGGAAGTCATCAGCATCCATCTTGCACAAGACAGAACGCATTAAGCTTAAATATCAACTAAACATTAAGACGGCCAGACGTTCTCCGAAAAAAAAAAATATATGAAAAATAGAAAGGGAATATGAAAAGGCGCTGGGTGAATTGATCCGAGATTTAAATTGCACACTGGAGCAGAGGAAGTCGGAGGGGCGACTGCTCAAAGTGACGCATGCCTAATTGAATAAGCCCGGATGATTAGCGCTAATGGCGGACCGGATGAGGCAGAAAAACTTCATTCGTAACGGGGTGACGCGAACGGGGGCAGGTCACCGCACCAGGGGCCCCCGAAAAAAAACGGCTCTAAATATGCCAGCGGAAACGAAACATCTTCCGTCGTCCCATTTGGAGATAATAGTAGAGTTTGTGAAGGACCGATCTCTCAGAGTAATGACAGCGGAAATGAGGCGTGATAACATGGTGCGTTGACTAGCCTGAGTCGCTGTTCTGCACAGTCACAGAACTCGGCTGTTTGGGGAGGGGTGTGGGGGGTGGGGGGCTCGTTCGATGGCTGGCGGCACAGGATGATCCCGGAAAGGTGGCTCCTCCAAGAATGTACGCCGTCCTTCTTTGTTTCGCCTTCCCAGAAAAGGAGCCCTCCGCGGTAAACAGGCTTGTGGGGTTTGGCGGTCCCCAGAACAAAAGGGGACAAAGCTAATAAACCTATAATTACACGTCCGGTTGTCTGGAGCGATTGTGCTCAAGCCGGGGCTTTCTGTGCGCGGGGCCCGGGTCGCTGCTTTCAGCCGGCCTTGTCTTGACTGACTCTAAGCCCCGCTTCGCCTCTCCGGCTTAGTGCCAGTTGTCTGGGGGGATTTCACAGGCCTTTAATCTCAGAGCTCATTGAACTGAGAGCTGGTCAGGCCTGCAGTTCAGCCCGCATACACCCCCGCTAACCTAACCCCCCTCCTGCCCCCCCCCACCACCCCACTTCCCTCCACTCCACTGCTTTTATTCCATTTTGGGGGCCCCTGCAGCACCGCCTCCCAGCAGTTAAGTAAAGATCCTTCTTCCCCGGCGCTATCCCAGCATGCTCGGTCGTTTTTGTCCCATCTCTCGGGCGGAATGGCCCGCTCGCTCTCTTTTTTTTTTCTTCCCCGAGCTTCCCCCTCCATTAAACACAATAACTTCCCCTCCGCCGGTGCTTGCCCTCTGTTTCTCGTCTAAGGCAACGGCGCCGTTACTCCATCATCAAGAAACGCAATCACGCTCTATTACTGAGCCCTGCTCTTAACGGGCCCGACGAACAGCGAGCCTCCCGCTCCGCAGTACCCTCCCGCGGTCTGCCGCTGGAACTCGGGCCTGCGAACCCCCTTTATTCACCCTTCAAAGCCCCATGGATCAAACCAAACAAGGGCAGCCCGCTCCAGGCGACGTTTCCCCACTGGCATTTGGAGATAGATCAGCTTAATGAACGAGCCTGAGAAGGAAATCCAGCTTTAAAAGTTCACTAGCGTTAGGCAGCACGGCGAGGTCGGTGTGCGGTGTATCAATTAATGATTTGTCGGACTCCGAAGCAGTGCGTGTGAGAAACCGTACCTGGATGTGTATGTTCTTCTAACATTTCCAGCCGTTCAGCTATTCAGAATATATTGAACTCTGGCCCTCACTGTGTTCTGAAATCCCTCAGTTTTAGTTCACGACATCTTCCTGTGCTGCTCATTTGCGTACCTCCTCAAAATAGAATCCAAGTTTCCCTTCTTGCATACTTCATTCAGCTGGTACAGTGGAGACACTAGATTGTGACCATAGAAAGAATATGTAAAACAGAATCGGTGACTGACCCAAACTTGTCTCCTCTGTGCATTCCTGCCTGCTTTGTGATGTCACAGTCAGCCGGTCCATCCGTCTCTGACATTCAAACTTTTCCCAGGGGTCTCCTCTAGCACACGTCCAGGCAAATGCTCTTCGACCGGAATGCTACGTGTCAAACATGGCGCCGTTTTTCCTTGGCATTCCACAGCGACAGCTTGCTTCAATCCGCGGTCTGGGCCAGACCCAAAGAGATCATTTTGACCATGCTCAGTTTAGGCTGTAGCGGCAGCAGCAGCAGTCATTGTCTCCCTGCACTCCCAACACTGCAACAGATTGTCCAGACCTGGCGAGACCTTGCGATGGCAAGCGCTAGCAGCAGCAGTCGTAATCTTTCAGGTGATATTTTACTGTTGGCTACAAAAACCGAAGGCCCAGGCCTGTCGGCACGGACCAGCCTGAAGAGCTGTCCTTGATACCCAGTGCTTTTTTTTTTGCATTCCTGGGGCGATATTATCCTAAAGAGCCCCAGACGTGAAGTTCAGTAAATTTCGCAGTTTCGCCTCTGCGGCAGAGACCGAATCATCAGCGATGTGCCTTTTTCATTTATTCACATATTTATATTTAATGTCCAATACGTTCAGATCGCAGTGTGAGATGAGGTCCCTGCCGGTGCTGGAACAGTACCCGTAACAGGCTTGGGATTGGACGCCAGCGCCTGATCTGGCGGGGGGCCTTTCTCCCCCTCACGTTGGTCCGTCACACCCACTCTTCCGGGCTCCTCTTCCTCTCTCGTGACGGCTTGCGCAGCCCCAGGTACTGCTCCGCGGACATATCCCGCTCCCTCCCTTTCATGTCTCTTATCGGCTTTATTCAGATATTCAGGGGGGCATCCCGCGCAATCGGCAGGCCCAGAAGCCGCTGATGGGAATGCCAGCAGGTGTCTTGTAATGGGGGAAATGGCACCTGGGATATTAACGCTTGTGGAGAAGAACCCCCCCCCCCACCCCCTTCCCCTTTTCTAATGTGTTTCTGCCTCCCCCCTCTGTGTGTATGTGAGGGGGGGCGGGTTCTCTAAATGCGTTCCTATCTGTGGTTTATGGAGCTTAGCTTTCATTGGCAGGCTTCAGTAAGCAGGTTTCAGGATCATTACTCCCATTGGATAACTTCAGCAAGCAGGTTTCAGGAATTTTGCTCCCATTGGCTGACTACAGTGAGCAGTTTTCAAAAACTTTACTCCCATCCGATGACTACAGTTAAGCAGGTTTCACAAGCTTAATTGAGACAATTTCTTGTTCAGTGCTGAGGGGTGTGTTTACTCATTATTTAAATTAGGTTTTGACATGTTAGAAAGTGTTTGCAATTTTATGCAATGCTGCTTGGCAAACTTAGCTCAGAAATGATGGGAAAGTGCAAAAGAAACTGAACTAAATTGATTTTGCCAGAGCTCAGCTCCAATGTGTGGATCTTGTAAATCTCCATATAAACTGTGCAAATGACACAACCCAAAATATGATTGTCCCCTTTTTATAATGCACCAGCCTTGATTTAAGCACGTTTATTTTGGGGCAGAGAGAAATGCTTGTCAGTTTATCATGGGATTTTGCTAGTCTCCCAGTTTCAAAATATAGAACCGTTCACTGCAGTACACCTTATCCACTCCAGTGTATGGGGTAAAGGGGAAGGGAAGGGTGGGTGGTGGCAGACTTCCAGTTTTTGCCCATAGTAATATTGTGTACTCACTGATCAACACTGGAGGGACCATTTAAGTTGTGAGATCACAGACATGTGATTAGAATGTTGTTAACCAGACATTCTAATGCTGATGTAACAGCGCTACTGGTGATTGAAAGCAATGGAGTTCTAGAACACTGACTTAGTATTTGTAAAAATACTTTGGCTGTGGTCTACACAGGGAGGCAAGTTCAGGTGAGAGGGTGATGTGTTAGCACACTGCAGCGGGCCGACCTCCCACCGTCCCCTCCCAGAACACCCTTCTTTAAAGCTGCGCTTCAAAAAAAAAAGGACTTAGCAAGGAAAGCCAGTGGCCTACAAGCTCTAAGCTGTGAAAGTAAATGAAACAGACTCAAACTTCGGCCCCGCCCTGCTCTCCTGCTCTCCGTACAGTAGCCCATCAACCACTTATTTAAATCCCACAAGCTTCCCGTCTTTGGTGCTTCACGAAAAAAAATCACTGAGAGCTTTTCATTTCCAAAAAAAAAAAAAAATTCCAGCAGTGGAGATCTCTCTCACCTTACCCTTTTGTTGCCGACTTCATTTTATTGTATTTCAGCAGGGAGAGGGGGAGATGGGGGGGCTTTATAAGACCGCAGTGGTTTTCCTCATGCACTTAAGTCTTCCATATCCGTCATTTGTGGGGAAAATTGTTGTTTATGTTTCCAATTAGATGTTGCAGGAGCACAGGAGCCCGTGCAGTGGCACAGGAAGACTTTAAGTCATCTCTTAAGCCATTCAGATTGAAGTCCTGGGGGCAGCGGGTGTTTTGTGGGACGTGTCACACGCAAAACCCTTCCTGGGACCAGTCTGTCTTCATTACCGCGGCGACTCTGCGCGACTCGCGATCCTGAGAGCATCGGTGGCGCTCACCAATATCACCCCTCCCAATTTCAGCCCCTTGCTCGCCGCACCCCCTGCACATGCACACACATACATACACTCACACATGCACACACTCACTCACACATATGCACACACACACACACACTCACTCACACACATGCACACACACACACACACTCACTCACACACATGCACACACACATGCACACACATACACACACTCACTCACACACTTTTACACACACATTCACTCACTCACTCACTCACACACTCACACACTCACACACATACACTCACTCACTCACACACATGCACACACACATGCACACACATACACACACTCACTCACACACTTTTACACACACATACACTCACTCACTCACTCACTCACTCACATACACACACATGCACACACATACACTCACTCACTCACACACATACACACACACTCACACATGCACACGCATACACACACTCACTCACACACATGCACACCCACACACATACACACACTCACTCACACACATGCACACACACACACACACACATACACACTCACACACATACTTACACATACACTCACTCACTCACATACACACACACTCACACACACACATGCACACGCATACACACACTCACTCACACACATGCACACACACACACACACACTTACACTTTCACTCATACACACACACACACACACACACACATTCACACACACACACACGCCAATTCAGACACATACACACACACCCAGTCTCACTCACACACATAAACGCACACACACATTCACACGTGCACACTCACACACTAGCACTTAATCAATCAAACGTGCTGCAGCAGAGAGGGCAGCCATGCGGAAAATGCAGGCCCACCATTGGCCGTGATTTATAGTGACGTAAGGGAAACGCGGCCAATGGTAACAGCGCCAGCTCTCAGAAACATGCCTCGGATGGCGTCATTGATCTTCGTAGTAATTAGCACGGAGCCTGCCTTCCAAATTCCAACGTTGCTGAAAGTGAATAATTTAACACGCGCAGTGTGTACTCGCCCTTTGAAGTCCTTCTTTGAAGACCCAAAAAAACAAGTTATATTTTCTTCCCCCAGTACTTCTAATGCTCGGCAATAATGGCTCCCCGCGTTCTGCAGTGCCACCGGTGAAAAGAAAAGGTTTCGGCTGGCCCAAGGGTCGAGGCGATTTAGCATCTTGTTTGTTAGCGCAGTATTGTTTGAAGTCCAACCTTAGGAGGGGGTAGTCGCCATCATGACACAACCACTTCTTTAGACCGGGGGTTCCCAAACAAAGGGGTGGAACTGGACGTTTAAACAGGTCCACCTCACGCCGCTCACGCCGCTCGGCCCGTGTGACTGGGCTGCATCGACTCAGACGTCCGACTCATGGTGCGGAGGAAGCGCGTGCTTGTTTTTCTTATCTAACGTCGGGCCATCGAGGGATAAAAATAGAAGATGTCATTAGACCTGGGGATGACATTTTGTTGAATCTCGAGCCATTTGTGTTGGGTATTCGTGGGGAACACAGTGCAGGTGTGAATTCTCATTTCTCACATGCAGTTGACACCTGGTATTTTCAACCTTTTTCACGAGGGGGAAAAAAATAAATTAAAAATCGACTGATATCAGCTGTCTTGCTCGCCAAACATCAGCAGTGGTATCAGCGTTTTGAAAAGCCATGTCAATTGACCTCAGAACCAGAACCCACTTGTGGGTTGTGAGAGGGGGTTGTAGAGGATAAATAGACAGAAGTGGGAGAAATAGCTTATAATAAACAACTGATATTGCATTTTGTATTTTAACGTATGTTGGGCTACATTTTATGAGGAGGACTGCCCATGTGAAAAAATTATATGCGGAAGTATACCTAAAGTGTATTATTTTATACTGAAGAATACTTGATGTATGCTTAATTCCAGCTTTATATTAGGTATGCATAGTATACTATTTTTTCACATGGGTGTCCAAGTCCATAAGTTGATCCTGGGCATGGAAAATGTAGCAACCAATGTTACAGACTGTATTATTATTGACGATCGACTTTAAGATGTCTGATATGTTGTGCATATGAGGTGTTGTGCATGTTGACAGAGAACATTGCAGTGAAGCAAGTTAAAATGTGGGATTAAAATAAAAATATGTATTTTCTGCAAGTCAGGTAACTGCCATATATAATTAACCTTTAATTACTGTTATATGTCTGAAAAAGGTTGTGCCAGTAACAGAAAAGGTAATGCAGGAATTTCACGTTTACACTCTCCACATGTGAACAGGTGTTTGCTAGCGCCTGAATCAGCTCCAATGAATCACGCGACACGCAGACAGTATTATCATTAGGCTCGCACATCTTTAATCAAGAGGGTTTTCACACACAATCAAAACCTTTTTTTTTTTTTTTTTTTTTTTTTTCAACGTGACGTCCTTGGGCTGCATATCAACCCACGGCTCTTGCCTCAAATCTAAATCTTGGCAACCCCTCCCCTCCCCGCCCCTACCGCCCGCCCCCCCGCTCATCAGAAACGACAAATCCGCAGCCCGTGGCACCCGCCTCGTCCCCGCCCGCTCCTGACATCCATCAGAAAGCCCTTCATTAAGGTATCTGGCTGGTAATTTGTGATCAGCCCGTGGGTGAGAAGTTGATTTCGGTTCGGGCCGCAGCCACAGATCAGGCCCGGGGTAATCAAGTAGGCTTTTCTCAGCTGTGCCGTTAAAAATTCCTCAAGGTGACCCCGGCAGTGCCTTACATTACCCGCCCCGCCACCCTCTCTCCCTCCCTCTCCCTCTTTCCGTTTGGCACGTTCCCAATTCACCTTCGGAGAGGGGATGCTGACTGCCCCCGGCCCCCCAGGAAGCTGTGGTGGGGACAGACACAAGGCGGGAGCTCATTTGACTTGCCTAACGCTCGACGGAGGCTTGTTTAAGGAAGCAATCAATCATCCGTTTATCCGTTGGCCCAGATCTCACCGTTATTAGGCGCACAGTATTTTTATTTTATTTTATTTTTTTGCGCCACCTTCTCTCAAATTGTTTCTGTAAATGTGTCTTCGATTTTACTCTTTGCTTGTCGCTGTAGGGAATTCAGCGTTGCGTTCAGACATGCCGGACAAGGAAAATAAGAATTAATGACATATTTTGGCCTATAAACAATAACAGTTTTTTTTACGCAATAAAAAACATTTCCCACATCTTAAAGTAATATGAATTTTACACCCTTTTGAAGTACAACATGCTGTTATATGTGTCATTTTTATATGAGGACAATTGGGGTGAAACATTGCAATATTTGGCACTGAGTAATAATAATAATAATAATAATAATAATAAATAATTTTGTTTAGCTTATTAGTGGTATTGGCGCTGAATGTTTTTTTCTTTTCATATCTTTTCCTGGTATCTTTTTTGATGAAAATTGAAACATCTTTTCTTATTACAGTGGAATCCAATGGTTTAAATCAAGTTTTTCAAATTGTATTAAAAGTAAACGCTGTGTAAATATTCAACTATTTTTGGGGTGCTTCACTCTCAAGATAAATTCATTCAACAATGAAAAGGAATACATTAGCATAAATTAAATAGTTAATTACAAAAGGGGTCCTGTTTAAAAGGATTTAAACTCCAAATTTTCTTTGATCACATTTTCAGAAGCAGAAAAGCATCTTAGAAAGTAACATGCAAATCCAAATTAATGATCAGTTCTGAAATGTTAATAAAGTAGAACGCATTTATTCCTTTTTTTTCATCTTTTGTTTTTGCTTAGGGGGGCAATTCAACCAAAGGGAAAAGTCCCTTTTGCCTTAGGTTTTACATTTTAGGCAGTGATATTATTTGCCATAAAGCTAATCTAATCCAAAAATACCACAAAGAAAAATGATCCGATGAATAATGACTATTATTATTTTAAGTTTAGGCCTGACTTGCACTTTGATAAATTTTTTACTTAGAACATAATCAGAAATATATTCTGACAAGAAATACTAACATAATAGAGTTGAACTCTGCTGAGTGTGACGGAGAATGTAACAGAATGTGAGGATGTTACGTTCTCTGGTGCTGAGGTCCCTCCCCCTCAGGCCCTCTACGGGGGGGGGGGGGGGGGGGGGGGGGGGGGGGGGGGTCTCTACCGTCAACAGAAAAGAGCGTGAGGCTCAGATAATGAAGCGGCGCCGGTGGTCATTTCCCCCCGCAGGCATCCTGTACAAGGGGAGCGGGGAGAACCAGTTCATCTCGCTGCAGCCGCCGGTCGTCGGCACCATCATGGGCAACGGGCGCCGGCGCAGCATCTCCTGCCCCAGCTGCAACGGCCAGGCCGACGGCAACAAGCTGCTGGCGCCCGTGGCACTGGCCTGCGGCATCGACGGCAGCCTCTTCGTCGGCGACTTCAACTACGTCCGGCGCATCTTCCCCTCCGGGAACGTCACCAGCGTCATGGAGCTGAGGTAGGGGGTCATCGCCTACTTAGGTTTATTTTTTTAATATTGATTGATTTGGTTCGATTTACTGAATGGAACTATGGAAGTCGAAAAGTAGGATCTCCAGTTTTTTTTTCTTGTGCTGTGCTGAAGCAAAAGAGCAAGAAAGAGTTGCTTCTCAGCTTCAGAGGAGCAGAAGCTGTAAGGTCAGCGTGGAAGCTTCCGGTGACGAGGGTTACCACCACGCTAGTCCATTCAGCGCAAATATCCACGCGGTTTCTGTTCAGTGGTTTATGTGCTCCTCTTATTTAAAAGTTGTCCCTTGTCTTTATCCTCAGCTAGTTTGCCCCACATAAGCTTTACACCAGAGGGATTCAGCCATTCACCCTGCTGGCCAGATCAAACCCTGCACAAGCTCGTCTGTGGGTGCTGTGGTCTGTCCAGCTGTGCATAGTGGCCCAAAGCAGTGGCAGATGTTACAGAATGACGTGTTGCGTTTACCCCATGTTTTAACCTGTTCGCAAATTTCCAGGTTTTAACCGTTTCGAATTCCTCAATTTCATAATAATCTCAATTTCAGACAATGACCCAATTTTGTTGAACACTTGATGATAATATTAAAATTGATGATAATATTAAAATTGACTTTCTTGTGGCTCCCTGTGGATGCGGTTCTTTCGAATCCCTTCATTTGAAGGTCCACTTGGTCCCAATCACAACACCGTTCCCATCTGTCAAAGCACACTCTCAGCCTGCACAATCACAGGTGCGTGTGCAGCCAAGTCCCCGGGGCTAAAGAGTTTATTGGCGATTGCTGAAGCGGTCGTAAGTTTACCCCCCCACCCCCACCCCCTCCAAAATGCCTCTCAGCTTCTCAGAGTTGACCTCAAACACGTCTTCCTGTCAGTCTCTCTGCCCTGCCCCACCAGTGCGGACAGATTACCCAATGTACACTTTGGCTTGGTTATCACTTTTTTTTCCTGTTTGTAAGCTCCACTAATTAAATTGCTTATTAAAAATCGGTAGACGGTAATAAACGGGGAGAAAAAAAAACACAAGCCTTAACCTGGCTCTGTCTCCCGGAAGCAGGCCCGACTGCCCTGATACAGTGCGCATGTTGAGGGAGCAGTTTAATAATGCGTTTTTATTGTCTGTGACACAATCAATAACCCATTATGAGCCTGTTACCCTAAGCATAAGCAGTGATCTAATGTGGCTGTGAAGTCCCAGGTGTAAAATTTGTACCTTTCCCACAGTTCAAGAGTTATTGCCGGAAAGATCCCCCTCCGCTCCAAAGGGGGGAGGGGGGAGCTCTCGCATTAGTGCCGTCTCTCCTCTCTCTTCCTTCATGCTGTGTCTTCAGAATATGCTGTTTATTTAACATGTCTTTTTCCCTGTGTCTTAAAACTCATACCATTCTCTTCTCTCTTTCCTGCTTCCGACCCTTTAAGAAATAAAGATTTCAGACATAGGTAAGGCCCTCGGTAAATGTGTACACAGTATTTTGTGGGAGTCTTGTGTTTGTAGTCTTTGTACAATGTGAGGCAGCTAATCTGCAGTCACTGTGGCTCACCTTAAAAAAGAAAAAAAAAAGAAAAAAGAGTCCCGGAATCTCAAAGTAAATCGTCCACGTCTCAGGGAATCCTTTCTCAAATTAGCCTGTCATGCAGGACATTTGTGTTCGGGGACTATTTATTTCTTTCCCTCTCTTGTCATTTTAATTTTGTGGCTTGTCCTTCCAAAAATAAAAAATAAAAAATCAGACGGTGCCGATTTAGTGAGATTATATCACGGAAAGCGAGACAGACAGGACTTTATTAGAGCTGAGAATTGAAGCGCGGCCTGACAGCCCCAGCCGTGCAGTTGGGCGGTCCCGCCGGGCGTCGCCGTCGCCCTGGTAAGGCCCAGAACGGGGCCGTTTTATGGGCTTGATATGAACTCGGGGACGCCGGGCAAATGAGCCGAGCGCCGCCTGCGCCTGTCCCTCGCTTAGCGAAGGCGCTCAGCACCGGACACGGGTTCGAGCCCTGCAGCCTGAACACAGTTAGCCGCGGATCAGGCCGTGTCATTCGTTAGCCGGCAGTCCGCTAGCCAGCGCGCTGGGAGGAGAGCGCACAAGCTTTTCCCTTGCTCTTTGCTCGGGTGCGAGTGGGATGACGGAATGGCTGGAGGCTCCAAAAGCTGGGGAAGAGGAGGAAATGGAATTGTTAAAGAAAAAATCAAGGCACTCTTCTTTTGTATGAATATTAAAAATTCCTTTACTGTTACGCCACGGCCAAAAAGGAAGCTACTTTAAAAGCACGTTGTACCGTACCTCTGCGCTTTGGCTTACTAGCCAAAGGATGAAATCTAGGAGGGAAAAAAAAAACAAAAACAAGGGTGATTCTACTCATTCTTCATACAGCAGCGTGCACAGGTGCAGAGTTTTGCCATGAAGATGCAGCAGGCCCATACACACCCACGGCTGAAGAACACAGCTGCCTTATCAATCAGTTCTGTCTCATTTGCAGTGCCGCTCAGTAAGCTGGAGTCTCTGCAGTTATAATTTACGCTAGGCAGTCCTGCCGGGGTCAAAACTTCCACCCCGCACTGCGAAAGATCCCAAATGATCTCATCACTTCACCCTTTAGGATTAGGGACACGTTACACCGCTTTATTGCATGATGTACTATATATGTGGGCAATAGTTTGAAGGGTTAGGAGTTTGCAAGGAAAGGCAGTTGGTAAGTTTGGTAGTCCTGCTGCTGCGCTTAAGAGTTGCAGTAAAATACTGCATCATTTATTCATTCTAAGCGTCTGAATGTTTTGCACAATGCAGTGTCTCAGATAGACCTTCCCAGACAATTCGGTCCACGTTTAAGTCTCGTAAAGATAGTATTGATTAATGAGTCCTCAGTCTCCTAAAATAAAGCCTTTGTTTCACAGTAGGATATTTTGTTCATCATTTATATGATTTCTTTTTGGGGTTTTTTCATTAATTCAAATCATGTTTTATGGATTATTTGTTTCGTCTTGTTTGCTTTTAAGTATTCAGCAAATGTGCCTTCAGCTACAAAAAGACAGTTTTCTTATGCATGTGAGTAGATGATAGTGAAGTATATGCAGTAGTTTTTGCCAGCTTGATTTGGTTTCAAGGCACACACTCACGCTTTCATGAACGATTTGAATGTGATTGAATTGGCAGTGGCTGACTCTTTAAAAAACACTACCTGACACCAGTCAGAGCACACCTGTTGCCTGTCGGCAGTTTCTGGAGACGTGAAAACAGCGTTTGTTTCTGGACGGGCTTCCCTTCAGAGCCGATCGCTTGAAAGAGCCCTCCACACAGGCAATCTGCAGACTGTCAGAGACATTATATTTAGCAGCTCTAATAAGAAGCCAAGTAAACATGGCCTGATGGATCAGTTGACGACTTTCGTTAATATATTCGCGTCGCTCTTTCTTTTTTTTTGTTTTCCGAAGGCGCGTTCTCACCAGGAGCTGATAATGATGGACGCAAACTGACAGTTTGTGAAGGCATCATTAATGCCCCGCCACGCGATAACGAATCCCAGTCATTTTCCGTTATGTTGGCGGTGACAGAAGGCCCTTTGCTGTTGGAGGGTCTCTCTCGCTTCCTTTTTCCGCGAGCAGACAGAACGTCTGTCTGGCTTTCAGAATAATACCGCAAACTACTATTAAAATGATAGAAAACAGACATTACGGCTGTTGTCCCCATGACAGTGTGCGAGGACGTACCATTTTTTCCCCCCGTTATTCTGCTGTACTGTAACCCTCATCTCCTGTGTCGTGCCGTAGCTATTATCTTTGTGCCAACAAAAAAGAAAGTTAGTTCCTTTTTTTAGCGACTGGCCCTTTAAATAGTGTTAGAATGGAGAAAAGGCCTTTAACTGTGTCCCCGCAGACATTCCGTAGTCATGACGACTGTCCCCTCCTTATCTCTGCAGTAACAACCCAGCGCACAGGTACTACCTGGCCACGGACCCGGTCACGGGCCAGCTCTACGTGTCGGACACCAACTCCCGCCGGATCTACAAGCCCAAATCGCTGACGGGGGCCAAGGACCTGCTCCAGAACACGGAGGTGGTGGCCGGGACGGGGGAGCAGTGCCTGCCCTTCGACGAGGCGCGCTGCGGGGACGGGGGCAAGGCCACCGAGGCCCTGCTGATGGGCCCCAAAGGTACGGCTGGACACCCTCCAAAAAACAGAACCTGCCGCGCTAAGCTGTAGTCAGAGGAGCACAATGGGCTGCTTTTTTAGGGGAGGTAAAAACAGAGTGTTCTGAATTTCTTCACGCCATCCGTCTTGGAGGACCTGAAAATTGGCCCAGGTCTGTTTCAACACAGCGCAAACTATACAAGCAGATGGTTGCCTATGTGGCAGAACAGGAAGCAGCAGAACCATGCTTTTCCCGTGAATACGGCTTCCCTCGTTCTCTCTTCTCTGACCGTTCCCTGTTGCACTCGCAAACCCCTCCAATTCCCCACCATTTAATGGCCTTTTTTAGTGAATGAACTTTAGCTATTTCTCACTGCTTCCTTTTCGCTGCAATAGCAGAGAGTCGAAGGTAACATAAAGCAGGGGGTGGGGTGGGGAGGGTGGGAGTCATTTAAATGAGTGTCACGGCCAGATGGCTGGAATGTCCCCCCGGCCCAGATGGCCAGTGCACTTGGCGGAACAGTGACACATTTCATCTGGCCGCCCCTTTTACCGAAACTGTCAGAGGCTGCTCTCCAGGGCTCGGTGCTGTACACCCGTAGTGCACCCTCCCCTGCTCTCCGCACCCACTGGAGCAGATAGCATTAGCCACAGGCTGACCTGGAAACAGGAGGCCGACAGGGTGGAGCTCAGAGAACCTTGCTCTCAACTGAGCTAAGCACACGTGCACTTTGTTTTTTCATATTAGAGAATATTTCAGATTCCTCTCTCTTTCTCCCTCACTCTCTCTCTCACTCTCTCTCACTCTCTCTCTCTCTCTCTTTCCCTCTCTCTCACTCTCTCTCTGTCTATCTCTCTGTCTCGGCTGTAATTTAATTCCTCCAAGTTGCTTATTTTCTCTCAGAATAGGGCGGGTGGTGTTGGTGGTGGTGGTGGTGGTGGTGTCGGGGCGGGAGGGTGGGGTTTAACACGCGTCTTCGCCGCGGTAACAAAGGCGTCAGGCGAGCACGGCGAACGCTCCTCCGTCTCAGCGCTCCGGGAACACGGGCCACTTTAGCCGTCCCCGCTCTTATCATGACCGCCCTCTTACACGGCTGGATATGGTAACCACGGCAACTGGCCATCTTTCATCTGTAACTGTGCATATCGAAAATAGTCCGAGCCGCACAAGAGGCGGCCAGGGCCTTTCCTTCCGCTGATTTACTGTCACCTTCCCCGCGTCTGAAAGCCACGTCTTTTTAAAGAAAGGACACACGCGCGCGCGCACGCACACACACACACACACACACGCGCGCGGTTGCAGCTTTTCCCAACATCTCGCCTTGAGAAATAATTCAGCACTAGGAGAGCATGACGTGAATTATTAACGGTGTACTTTTGCAGTGACCTGGATAATGGGAAGCCAAACTGGACACGTGTACCCGTCTTGGTAAATCATGCGTGCGGCAGCGGCATGTTTTGGGTGTGATGCGTCTGTCTGTCTGTTATTCACTCTCTGGCCCCTCCTCCACACCCTCCTCCTCCTCCTCCTCCCCAGGCATCGCAGTGGACAAGAACGGATTCATCTACTTCGTGGACGGGACCATGATCCGGAAGGTGGACCAGAACGGCATCATTTCCACCCTGCTGGGATCCAACGACCTCACGTCTGCCCGACCTTTGACCTGTGACACCAGCATGCACATCCGCCAGGTGACTCTCACTTTCCCTTTTTTTTTTACTTTTTTTTTTTTTCCTCTGCAATTTTTTTTTTCCTTACCAGATTAGCTTTCCCATCAGCAGCCAATACTGTGAGAGAAGATTACTCCGGAGCAGGGTCAGTGCTTTGTGAGCGGATTCCGTCCATGCCAATCGCTCAGCGTGTCCTGCAGAAGCGCCTGAAAGGGTTAGAGTGCCACCTGCTGGTGGCTCCTCCACAGCAGAAGCATGCCCTCTCTGTAATGATTGCAGAACTCACCTACTCACAGAAATATAAGGCACCAATCACAGTCATCATGCAGTCTCAAACTGCTGATTCTCTGTGTATTACAGCTGATAGATAAACATACTATCTTTTGTTTGATTCCCAGTTAATGATGATCATCAATAGCGTGATAACGGCAATGCATTTGAATTTTTCAGGTTATATATCGCTTATTTGGGGTTGAACAGTATTGGATGTCTTAAATGGTCAAGATGATGTAGCACAGGCAGAGTATTTGTATTTATCCATCAGATTAATGATCTTGGTGTGATCAACAGGCCAGCTGTAGCAACCTTAGCAGGCATTTCAATCCCCGTGATATTGACGGCTGAAGTTTATTGAAACTGGAGCAGCTGTTAAATGAGAAACATCCGCTGCATTTGTAATAGACCTCAGAGATCTAGTGGTCTGAAATTGAGGCCTAAACGTATTTGAATCGTTCCCGTATACTTGAGCAGGGCATTTAGCCACGAGTTACGTTATCAGAGGAAGGCTCAGTTCCTCTGATTAACAGGCCTTGGCGATGTGAGAATGCACCGGTGTGTTCTCTGTGTATTCACTGCGAGAGAGCACTGAGGTGTGTTCACACAAGTGCCACACAAGTGCACAACACAATCTCTCTATCTCTGCCAGCTCTGCCTCCACAGACAAACTCCCAGACTGCCCTATATACCTAAAGTGGGCCTGGCCCAAAACCCCCCTCCCCATTTGTCTTCCACTGCTCAGTCCTGCCTGTCACTGAGATGGAGGGAGGGAGATATTTACCTGAGTTGCATCCGGTGGAGAGTCAGTTATTCATAGGTTAGAGCTCCAGGGCCCAGGTGAGACTCACATCTGATTGGGATTCAATGGAGAAAATCAAAGCTGCAAGTCTTACCAAATTAATTACCATGGGGAAGAACCTCAACTCCATTAATTTGAAAAAGTGGCATATGCATTCAATGCTGTATGCAGAAATACACACACACACACACACACACATGGTATCACACACACTGACTTACCCGCACTCACACACTCACCATTTTTGTGCCTTTCCCTCAAGTCTCTGAAAAGTTTAGAGAATTTTTTTTTTTTTAAGTTACACAACCACTTTTGCAGCTAGATCTAGGCCATGACCTGTCCCTGATGAGTTTTTTATACGTTGGTCAGAGTGGAAGCTCCGTGTCACAAGAGCTTCGCAGCTCATCATTTATAATTCAGGGCCCAAATTGCGATCTTGACTGGTTCGAGCCGGGAAAGAAAAGAAGAAAACAAAAACAACGCTAGCGTTCGTCTGAACCCTCCACCCTTGAGCCGGCTACTCCCGAGTGACAGAGGCCGGGGGGTGATGTCACTCTCAGAACTGAGCAGACAGACCGTAGAAGTGCTTTCCACGCCTTACTGTGTGAAATCAGCGGCCCGTGGCCGTGTCTTCCCCCGGCATAATCACCTTTAAGCCAGGCGTAGAGTGACCAGCTGGACAAGGAGGGCTGGGATAGAGAGAGGCAACAGGATTAGGAAGGTCTGGTTTAGTTAATAAAGGCACTTGAATGCTCAGTGTAGGTTGTTTTTTTTTTTTTTTTTTTAAAGACTATTTCTTTTTGGTGGGAACCAGACTTCCCTCTCCTTAGGGCAACGAGGAAACATCTAGTCATAAAATGAATTACCCCAACGGCAGGCAAATTGAATCAAGCAGAAGCACACAATGTATTAAGCACTGGAAGTGAAATATCCTTCTTCATCAGTGTCAGGCTCCGGCAATTGCTTGTCGGGAGGAAACGAGGGATGGGCGAGCAAACCTGGGGCCCGCACATTTCTCATTCACGCCCCTCTCCCCTCCCCCTCCTCTCTCTCCCCTCCCCCGCCCCCCCCCCCCAACCCCTCCGTCCCGACTCTGCTGGTGTGCAGGTCCGTCTGGAGTGGCCCACCGACCTGGCCATCAACCCCATGGACAACTCCATCTACGTGCTGGACAACAACGTGGTGCTGCAGATCACGGAGAACCGGCAGGTGCGCATCGTGGCCGGGCGGCCCATGCACTGCCAGGTGCCGGGCATCGAGTACGCCATGGGCAAGCGGGCGGTGCAGACCACGCTGGAGTCGGCCAGCGCCATCGCCGTGTCCTACAGCGGCGTGCTCTACATCGCCGAGACGGACGAGAAGAAGATCAACCGCATCCGGCAGGTGTCGACGGACGGCGAGATCGCCCACCTGGCGGGCACGCCGTCCGAGTGCGACTGCAAGAACGACGCCAACTGCGACTGCTACCAGACGGGCGACGGCTACGCCAAGGACGCCAAGCTCAACTCGCCGTCCTCCATGGTGGTGTCGCCCGACGGCACGCTGTACGTGGCCGACCTGGGCAACATCCGCATCCGCGCCGTCTACCGCAACAAGCCGCCGCTCAACTCCGCCAACCTCTACGAGGTGGCCTCGCCGGCCGCGCAGGAGCTCTACGTCTTCGACGTCAACGGCACGCACCAGTACACCATGAGCCTGGTCACCGGCGACTACAAGTACAACTTCAGCTACAGCAACGAGAACGACATCACCGCCGTGACGGACAGCAGCGGCAACACGCTGCGCGTGCGCCGCGACCCCAACCGCATGCCCGTCCGCATCGTCGCCCCCGACAACCAGGTCATCTGGCTGACCATCGGCACCAACGGCGGGCTGAAGTCCCTCACCGCCCAGGGCCAGGAGCTGGTCCTCTTCACCTACCACGGCAGCAGCGGCCTCCTCGCCACCAAGAGCATCCAGATTGGCTGGACCACTTTCTTTGAGTGAGTGACGCTCCCTCCGTAGCATATTTTCCAATCACGATGCTTGATGTACACGCGAGCGCGTTGTCGGGGGTGGGCGGGGGATAATAGCATGGAACCAATCAAATTTGACTCGGAGTGAAAATTCCGTTAGCGCTGGTAATTTAGCAAGGTTAGCCGCCACCAAAGCTAATGAAAATAATCTCGTTTGCACTGCCCAAACAGTTTCCAACTAGATTTTGATTTATGAAAAGCTTAAGGACAAATGTCTTATGGTGTCCAGGCCAAGGGGACCCAAGTATTCAGTTATGAAAAATTCAGCTTTGAGATAAATCAATTATTTTGATTAGTATTCAAATACTGTTTAATTAAAAGGTAACAAAATGGAACAAGATGCAAAAAACCTAGAATTTATGTTTTCTTCATCAATATTTGTAAAAGCGAGCCAAGGAACCCTGCATAAAATGTAAGATAATTTAATTATATTCATTTTTCCTGCCAGATGGCTCTCTGTACTGAGCTATAATTTACACAGAAAAAAACTTGAACAACTTAAACAGTTTTACTTTAGTCCTTAGTGGGGGAAGAACAAATCAATTATGACTACTGATCTTTTAATATTCCACCTTGGGAGGCATCACTTATATCACATATCTGAGTAATCAATCTGTTTGTGTGGTGTCACAGAAATCACTGCTCCTTCAGGCAATATCGCTTCCACTCCATTTTCAAACCTCAGAACAAATTATTAAAAGTCAACTGAATGTCACATAATGTTGGAATGTGGAATTTGAGCGCATGGTTTCAGTGCCGTATTCGAAAATATGTCAAAATATTTTATTCATGAGCAGCGAGAGTTGTTAGTGACCCACCTCTGTGAATAAATTGGGAACCACTGCTTTACGGTATGTCTATATTCGTGTTGGGAGACCTTTCTGAAATAACTACCTGCGACATCTCATCAACCAGTCATTTGTCACGAGGGTCAGCAGTCAGATTTTATATAGGCGAGAAAAGTTTCCGGAAAGTTCAGTTGAAACAGCAGATTGCTTGAGGGTTTGGAATTAAAGCTGAAACTGCCAAATAGTTTCTCTGTTTTTCAGAACCACTGTGGCCTTTCTCTGCAGATCAGAAGTATAGATGTGCAAAATACAATGCAATACAACCCTGCTGTGAAGGTTGAGGCACAGAAAGAACCTAGTAGAACATTTTGTCACTGATCTCTGTGCTCTCTACTTAAGATTAACCAGTCTGCAAGTTGGGTACAGAAGAACGACACAAATAAGGACCTGACTCATCAAATCTCCATTTTCTTTTTTCTCACAGCTATGACAGTGAGGGCCGACTGACCAACGTGACCTTCCCCACCGGGGTGGTGACCAATCTCCACGGCGACATGGAAAGGGCTGTCACCGTGGACATCGAGACCTCCGGGAGAGAGGAGGACGTGAGCATCACCACCAACCTCTCCTCCATCGACTCCTTCTACACCCTAGTCCAAGGTACTGAGGCGTGGCTGGCCCAGTGCATTCTGGTTCCGCAGGCATAAACACAGGCAGATTAGGACCTACAGGGCATCACAGATAACCTCATCACAGCTTGCCTTCTGTGACTCTGAGAACCACCAGCTTTGCCAGCCCTAGTGGGAAAAAAAACAGATGTTCCTGTGTGAATTGGGTGTGAATAGCACACTGGATAGACGTGGTAGTCATTTTAGGTGTAAATTGTCCTTGTAGTCAGATACTATGTTAAATGATCGCATTCACACCTAAAAGCAAGCTTTCAAGGCTAAGCATGGTGGCCCACCGTTGTCTCGCGAGAAGGACATTCCAGGTTCCAGTCCTGGCTGGCCGCATCCTCTCCGCGTGGAGTTTTGCATTTTCTCCTCTTGTCCGCGTGGGTTTTCTCCGGGTACTCCAGTTTTCTCCCCTAGCCCAAGGACGTGGGCTCCAGGGTTCATTCAATGCGACTATCCTGGTTAAATAAAGGTTAAATCATTAAAAAATAACAGCCATGTACAGCCATCAGGGCTGTAGTAAACTGTTCAGGAAACAGCTGGTTAAATATTTTTAGGAGCCATAATGGAGGATCCTGGGCAAAGATAACAACAGTAGCATCTTTTATACAGTTGGCTGACTTAAGACTCTTGGACACTTTAAGCTTCAGGAATGATGGCTATGATTGCAGCTCTGCCAAAGGAGTCATCCATCAAAGAGATTCGATAAAAAAAAAAAGATCTCTACAAGCTTTTGTTACCTTTACATAATCCACAGCAGCTGTCACTGCACTGAAAAGACACATCGACCTTGGTATTCTGTCTAAGATCCCTCATAAAGATCCTGTTTGCCCTTTAGAATGGCTGACAGAAATTCTTTCCTCTTTAATTTGGGGGGATGAAGAAAGAGAATGTAAAATAAATGAACGCATTCATGTAAGGCGACAGCTTTCCTTAACGCCTTCCTTCCCGCCTCGTCTCGGCTGCGTTTTCCCAGACCAATTAAGGAACAGCTTCCAGGTCGGCTACGACAACTCCCTGCGGGTCATCTACGCCAACGGGATGGACACGCACTACCAGACGGAGCCGCACATCCTGGCGGGCGCCGCCAACCCCACCGTGGCCCGCCGGAACATGACGCTGCCCGGCGAGAACGGCCAGAACCTGGTGGAGTGGCGCTTCCGCAAGGAGCAGACCCGCGGGAAGGTCATCGTGTTCGGCAGGAAACTCCGGGTGAGGAAGGAGCGCTGGGGTGCGGAGGGAGGGATGGGGTGCGGAGGGAGCGCTGGGGTGCGGAGGGAGGGATGGGGGGGGGATGCTGATCAATACTCCCCAAAAAAAGGTGTAGATCAAGGCCAAAGGGTCAAAGGATTCCGAAAACTCGCTCTCTTGTGGTGGGTCGGGAGGCTTAAGGCCCTTTCACACCCGTGTAAATATACTGTAGAATAAGCCGGAAACAAATTCATGCATTTTTCCTCCCGTATGTTTTATTTGTTTCTGTAATATTTGCAGAAATCTGCTGAATTATTCACTGACGGCCTCCAAAGAAAATCTAAAGCAGGGTTAATTTAGTTTTATGTGCTGGCTTAATGTAAGTCCTTGGTGTTAATTCACACCCAGAAGACTCATAAGACCACTTCCTGAAAAACTGCAAGATTTCGTGGGAGCTTGGTGCCAACGCATGTCTGCCCGGTTTTGTGGGTGCCTGTCCCTCTTCTGGGTCATGTTCAATCCCCTGGTTATTGTTGGAAGATCTCCTATTTTTAGCATTATTATGCAAGCAAATGCTAATGCTTTCCACTTGCAGATCCACCAGCGCACTTTGTTGTTTTGTAAGAGGCAATGTGAAAGAATATTAATTTTATATAACAGTTTAACTTGCGCAGTCGTATTAGCTTGTTAGTATTATGTTGCACATGAAAGAGTTGCAATGTTGAAGAGAGTTTATAATGCACAAAGCCCTCCCATGCTTTTATATAGGGTGGGGGGACAGGAAAATACTGGCTTTAACCCCGAACACATATTTAAGTTATGTAATATTTAAATGTGCTGATGGTCCAGAATCTTTAAAGAAACAAAAAAAGAACTTACTCCTCGCGAAGAAAAGAGCCTTATGAAATTGGCATTTTCTTACAAGTCATTATACAAGAATGTCTGCGAGGCTTCTCGCTCCTTTAAAAAAACATGAGGCTGTTATTGATATCTTGCAGTGTTTTTTTCTCCTCAGAGCGTAAAGCCTGGGAGAATTTGGTATTCCCATCACATCAATAAAAGGGACGCCTTTTCTTATGTGAAATAAACTGGGCTGGGGTCAGCATATGAGTTGCTCTGCGTCCATTTATAAAAGCTTGTCATCTCTTATGTTGTCGCTGTTATGGAGAAACTTTGCATGGGTATTCTATTTCTCTCTCAGTGTAGTAAGTTCTGTGTGTGAGGGGTGTAGATTGGGGTGGGGGGGGGAAGGGGGACATTTGATTTTGAAAGAATGCCAGAGGGTCTTTCACTTTAATGAAAACCCTGTTTTTTTTTTTTTGTTTTGTTTTTTTTTTTTTTTTTACAAAACTAACAGTGAATCTAATGTAACCCCACTCGCGTCAGGAAATGCTTAAACGAATTTCGGTTTCATCTTCGAGAATCAATCGCAGCAAATGGCAATTAAAGGACAGGAGGTCAGCCGAGCGGCAATAAGGGGATGGGTTCCGGGGCATTCGGGGTGACCGACTTTGACCGTGATCTTCTGTTCCCCCCCCCCCGCCCCCTCCTCTTCCTCCGGTGAAGGTGAACGGCAGGAACCTGCTCTCCGTGGACTACGACCGGACGCTGCGAACTGAGAAGATCTACGACGACCACCGCAAGTTCCTCCTGAAGATCGTCTACGACAGCGCGGGTCACCCCGCCCTGTGGGTGCCCAGCAGCAAGCTGATGTCGGTGAACCTCACCTACTCCGCCACCGGCCAGGTGACCAGCCTGCAGAGAGGCGCCACCACCGAGAGGGTGGAGTACGACAGCCAGGGCCGCATCGTCTCCCGGGCCTTCGCCGACGGGAAGACCTGGAGCTACACCTACCTGGAGCGGGTGGGTGTTTCCCAAACGACGTCCCTCGACCCACGTCCTGCCCCCGGTTATAAATCTACCCTCGCCTTATGTCCCCTGTTCTGGTTCTCACAGAGCAGTCAGTGTTCCTGTTTGCAGTAGCAGTATTGTAGACCCTAGACTGTCCAACCCTGTTCCTGGAGATCTGTAGGTTTTCATTTAAGCACTAATTTGGCACTCTTGATTCTACTCATTATCAGCTCAACAAGATCTCTGGCTGTTGAATGGAGTGTGCTTTGGTAGGGTTGGAGTGAAAACCTACAGGAAGGTAGATCTCCAGGTCGGGAAGCCCTGTTCTCGACTAACACAGACCTTATTTCTTTTCATAACTGTGAGAAGAGCAGCTGCAACTGGGTGTGTAAAAGAGAAAATCACACTGGGTGGGGTACCTAGATGAACAGATCTTAGAATTTCTCAAACACATTTCAGATTTTCATAAAAAGAAAAGAAAAAAATAAGGAAACAAGAGAAAGCCGGCTTTATAAATGACTCGAAAATGCAAAATTCCAAGACCTACATTTCTCCAGAAAGCGTCTTCTGACGTGAATGCAGCAACGGGGACCGAGAGAGCCCAGCTCTGCTGCAGTCAGGAAGCAGCTGCTGAATAGAGAAAGATTTCTTTTGTTTGTTGCGGGTCGGTCCGCGGAGAGATGGCTAACAAGTAGCCGGAGCTTACAAAGGAGGAATGATGGCTCGGAAACGAGGCATGAGGGAGAGCTGGGAGCCCGGGCCAGGGAATCAGACAAAATCCTGGAGACAGCGGGGTCAGGTGGCTCAGCGCCACCAATTACCGATAATATTATCATTCTCAAAAAAGAAAAAAAATAGAGATTGATTTCCCCATTCCAGGAGGTAGGAAGAATATGAGGAAGCCAGTGGAAGCTGCGTTGAGTGCTTTGACATCCTGAGCGAGATTCAAAAGATTAAACCTGGAGGCAGAATCTTCTGCTTCTTCCCCGCCCCCCCCCCCCCCCCCCCCCCCCCACCCCCTACTTCTTTTTTCTGTTCTATTTTTGAGTGCCGGTGCCTCGTGAGGATAGCGGCTTTCTCTGAGTTTGAGGAGCTCAGAGGAATTTGCGAGATGAAAAGTAAACTACGCCGAGGAGTGCTCTACACGCGCGTGTGTGTGCGCGTCCGTGCGTGCGTGCGTGTGTGTGTGTGTGTGTGTGTGTGTGCATTAAATATGCATACGTTTCCTTCTCTTCTCGTCGCCTGCCACGAGAGCAGGTAGCGTGACCGTGATGAGGGATATCACCGCGGAAACACATGCCACTTCGAGCGCCCAGGGAGCCTGAGTAATGTCCGTCCAAGTACAGATGACAAGGGGAAGGATTCTCCTAGGCACCGCAGACACCCACTGGAGGTGCACTTAGAATACTAGATGCATGCAAAAATAGCCCTGAAATTCCCTTCCCCCCCCCCCCCCCCCCCTCCCCCCACCACTCTGGGGAGTTACAGGGGATGTTGTTTTTTTAACAAACTGGGAGAGAACAAAAAGACAAAGGCCCTTTGTAGAATTGACGTGACTCCGTACGCTACACATGTAAATATGCCACACGGATACAAGCAGCCGCAGTCTGCAGTCCGCTGTTCCTGCTGTCTTATTTTTATTCTGTGTGTGTTTGTGTATGAATGTGTCAGGGAGTGAGAGAGTTTGTGTGTGTGTGTGTGTGTGTCTCACTGAAACTGAAGTATTAAACGGTTGTAAGTCGGATTTGCGTGTTCTTTCCAGCTCTGCTTTATACAAAGGGGAACCAACGAAGCAAAATCCCTTTTGTTAAAAAAAAAATGAAATGAAATTTCAAATTCAAAATACTGTATTGGCGTGGCAAGATACATCCTTTGCTGTAAAAGCACAGGAAAAGAACATATACAGTTGAACGTATAAACACAGATATAGACTTAATCGAGACATGCAGTGTATCTAGCCACACTGCTTTTCTTCATAAAGTCCAGTTCGCTCTTGCCAGTATGCAAAGTGTGTGCATACCCACCGCTTCACTAAGTGATTGCAGCTTTAAATAGGCCCGGCCTCATAAAATAAGCAACGGCTCACCGCGAGGCAGAGGCTAATAATTGCCAAACACTTTAGATTTATGAGCCCAAGTACATTAAGTAAGGCCGGCATTAGAGATTTGCGGGTCAAGGATAACTCAATTAAAAAAAGGAAATCATCGGCAAAATGGAATGCTAATACCTGTTTTCATGCCATTTGCATTTAATACTCATTAGAGCAATTACGCGTGCTCCTTCTGCTTTTATCCCCCCAGTCCATGGTGCTGCTGCTTCACAGCCAGAGGCAGTACATCTTCGACTACGACCTGCAGGAACCGGCTGTCGGCCATTACGATGCCGAGCGTGGCCCGCCACACCATGCAGACCATTCGCTCCATCGGGTACTACCGCAACATCTACAACCCGCCGGAGAGCAACGCCTCGGTGGCGGTGGACTACAGCGAGGACGGCCAGCTGCTGCAGGTGGCCCACCTGGGCACGGGGAGGCGGGTCCTGTACAAGTACCGGCGGCAGAACAAGCTGTCGGAGATCCTGTACGACAGCACGCGGGTCAGCTTCACCTACGACGAGACGGCGGGCGTCCTCAAGACGGTCAACCTGCAGGAGCGAGGGCTTCATCTGCACCATCCGGTACCGGCAGATCGGGCCGCTCATCGACCGGCAGATCTTCCGCTTCAGCGAGGACGGCATGGTCAACGCCCGCTTCGACTACACCTACGACAACAGCTTCCGCGTGACCAGCATGCAGGGCGTCATCAACGAGACGCCGCTGCCCATCGACCCTCTACCAGTTCGACGACATCTCGGCAAGGTGGAGCAGTTCGGCAAGTTCGGCGTCATCTACTACGACATCAACCAGATCATCTCCACCGCCGTCATGACCTACACCAAGCACTTCGACGTCCACGGGCGCATCAAGGAGATCCAGTACGAGATCTTCCGCTCGCTCATGTACTGGATAACCATCCAGTATGACAACATGGGCGGGTCACCAAGAGGGAGATCAAGATCGGGCCCTTCGCCAACACCACCAAGTACGGCTACGAGTACGACATGGACGGCCAGCTCCAGGACCGTCTACCTGAACGAGAAGATCATGTGGCGCTACAACTACGACCTGAACGGGAACCTCCACCTGCTGAACCCCAGCAACAGCGCCCGGCTCACTCCGCTGCGCTACGACCTGCGGGACCGCATCACCCGGCTGGGGGACGTGCAGTACCGCAATGGACGAGGACGGCTTCCTGCGCCAGCGGGGGCGCCGAGATCTTCGAGTACAACTCCAAGGGCCTGCTGGTGCGGGTCTACAGCAAGGGCAACGGCTGGACCATACAGTACCGCTACGACGGGCTCGGGCCGCCGGGTGGCGGCCCGGACAGCCTCGGCCAGCACCTGCAGTACTTCTACGCCGACCTGAACTACCCGACCAGGATCACGCACGTCTACAACCACTCCAGCTCCGAGATCACCTCCCTCTACTACGGACCTGCAGGGCCACCTCTTCGCCATGGAGATCAGCAGCGGGACGAGTTTCTACATCGCCTGCGACAACACGGGCACCCCGCTGGCCGTCTTCAGCAGCAACGGCCTGCTGCTCAAGCAGGTACAGTACACGGCCTACGGCGAGATCTACTTCTACTCCAACCCGGACTTCCAGCTGGTGGTGGGCTTCCACGGCGGCCTGTACGACCCCCTGACCAAGCTGCTGCACTTCGGGGAGAGGGACTACGACATCCTGGCCGGGCGCTGGACCACCCCGGACATCACCACGTGGAAGAGGGTGGGGAGGGATCCCGCCCCCTTCAACCAGTACATGTCAGGAACAACAACCCCATCAGCAAAATACAGAGAGTGGAGGAGTACGTCACAGGTAAGCGAAGCATCATGCAGAAGTCTGTAGATGTTCAACAGATAATATCCACCACTGTATGATATTAGATAAGTTTATAATGAGCCACAGCATATGGTAACATCCAGCCTGAATCTCCAGTGTTTCTTCTGAATTGTCCCAGAAGCGGAAATATGATGATAAAGGTGAACTCTCTCTCGCTTCTCACTCACCCTTACTCTTTTTCTCCTTCAGATGTGAACACTTGGCTGGTAACGTTGGGTTCCACCTTCACAACGCCATTCCAGGCTTCCCCATCCCCAAGTTCGATCTCACCGAACCCTCCCTGGAGCTGCAGAAGGAGCCAGCTGTGGGACGACCTGCCAGTAAGACGCTTTACGCAGTCCTCAGTTTCAAAATCCTCCACGCATCCCCTTGACTTTCTTTATTCCTTGGGTTACTTAATATCATTGTAATTGTACTACTTGCGGTATAATTAGGTTATAATACATAACTTGCAATTAGAGCAGTTAGAAACATCTAGCACTGAAACCGAACTGGGTTATAATCGCCTGTGGAAGTGGTGGGAGAAAAACACAAACAAGCCAGACGTTGGTCCGCAACGGAGAGAACTTAAAAAGAAAATGGTCCAATTATTCTCCAAATCCAAAATTCTTTTTCTTTTTAAGTAGGCTTAAGCAAAGGCCATTACGACTGTGTGGTGAAAAGAAAATAAGTCCCCGTGTTTGTTTATTATTGCTGTTGTGTGCCACTATGGAGGTAGCAAGATTCCCCGCGGAGCTCAAAGCTCAACATTTGGAAGTAATTACTTAATTCAAGTACATTTTCCACCGTTAGCAGGCTTTCTTTTGCAGAAACAGCTCTCATGATGGGAAATGGTGTTGTTTTCTTGTTTATATTTTAGCTCTGCATTTTAGTTTATTCCATCACTTCTGAAATGAAAAAAAACTACAGTTTACCACCAGCCTCCACTTCTCTAGTTCTTTACATAAGAAATGTTTCAATATAAAATCCATCCAATATATGCTAGTTTTCTCAGAACACACTGCACATAGTGTAATGCATAAACTGTGGTAATATTCATGCTTGGATTTTAACACCAATCAGTGTTTTTTCAACCAATCAGATCATTTGATCAGTCCACATAAGGTCAGGTCAGGCCTGTTTGGTCACAGCCGTTCCTTTCTCCGCAGTCTATCTCTGGGGTGCAGCCAGAAGTGACCCGCCAAGCCAAGGCCTTCCTGTCGTTCGAGAGGCCGCCGCAGGTCCAGCTGGGCAGGAGGCGAGCCATCAGGGACAAGTCGTGGCTGTGGTTCTCCACCGTCAGTCCCTCATCGGCAAGGGTGTGATGATGGCCATCAGCCAAGGCCGGGTGACCACCAACGCGCTCAACATCGCCAATGAGGACTGCATCAAAGTGGCGGCCGTCCTCAAACAACGCCTTCTACCTGGAGGACCTGCACTTCACGGTGGAGGGGCGGGACACGCACTACTTCATCAAGACCAGCCTGCCGGAGACCGACCTGGGCACGCTGCGGCTGACCAGCGGCACAAGTCGCTGGAGAACGGCATCAACGTGACCGTCTCGCAGTCCACCACGGTGGTGAACGGCAGGACGCGCAGGTTCGCCGACGTGGAGATGCAGTACGGCGCGCTGGCGCTCCACGTGCGCTACGGCATGACCCTGGACGAGGAGAAGGCCCGCGTCCTGGAGCAGGCCCGCCAGAGGGCGCTGTCGCGGCCTGGGCCCGGGAGCAGCAGCGCGTGCGGGACGGGGAGGAGGGGCGCCCGCCTGTGGACCGAGGGGGAGAAGAGGCAGCTGCTGAGCAGCGGGAAGGTCCTGGGCTACGACGGGTACTACGTCCTCTCGGTGGAGCAGTACCCGGAGCTAGCGGACAGCGCTAACAACATTCAGTTCCTGAGGCAGAGCGAAATAGGGAAAGGTAACAGACTGCTGGTTTACTGGCTGCCAAAGAGACTGCCCACGGCCATTCCTGACCAGAAAGGGGGAGCGGGGTGGAGTGAGGGTGTGGGGGGGGGGGGGGGGGGGTAATTGCTGTGTGCTGTGGCACCTGGACTTAGCAACATTGAGAGAGGCCCTGAAGACCCTACCGCGTCTGGGCCTGAGCATGGCTGTGGCACAGACCGTGCTGTCTGTAGCACAACTTGGCCAAGTGGACAAACTCTCGCTTTCCTCCGAGAGAAGGACAAAGTCAAGGAGACAGACTGGTGTTCTGTAAAAGCAACACACGTTTTTTTTTACAAAATGTTGATCTGCTTCACAACATTGGAGTGAGGGGGGGGGGAGGGCAAATTAAATGTAAAAACAAAAACAAAGAAAAAAAACAAAAAAAAGTGTTTACATATGCATATCACTGCACTCAGCTGGAAAATATGTACAAATCCTATCCATTTTCTTACAATTCTGCCCATAATCACACGTTTTTGTTCTCATTCTGTATGGTAATCTTTACTTGCTTAAGGGTGTAGGGGGTTCTAGTCCTGCTCTCAGAGAATCCATAGGCCTGTCCTCATTTAATAAGGTAATGTTGCTCCTTTTTTACAGCATTCTAACAGATCATCTCTACCAGTGACATCTTCAAAATATCAAATGCTTTCAAGACGATTTTTATTTTGGTAGTGGGGGGGTTGGGGGCTCGTGAAAGTAAATTTATATGTAAATTAATGAGATACACACCCAATAGTACAAAACTATGCCCTACAATGAAACCATTTTATATATCTGAATTCCAGTCATCCACCCAATGAAATATTAGTCTCAGAGGAAGTAATTCATGTGAAATCTTTATACATATTGAGAAATTAAATCCTATCATGAGTTGTGCTTTATACTCCATAAATTTTTATATTTATCCAATCAGAATTTACGGCAATGCCAATTGAAATAAATCAAATGTATTGTTTTATTGATTTCTAAATATTTATTGCTGTGTAAAATATAAATCTTCCTTTTTTTTTAGATTATAAATGATCTGAGCAAAAGAGTTTGGTTTGTAGTTATATGGTCACATGTCTGCCCATCAAATGAACCAAACCCTTTTAGGTGCTAGATTTCTTAAATATTCAACATTATTTGCCTGTTGGTAGCAACCCATTGATTGGTTTCAGAGTAGAACTTTTTCCCCAGATAAAATGCAGTCCAGCTCACATTTTTTCCAAACAAATTTCAACAGATTTTTTGGTTTTACTTCAGCTTCACAGATCAGATGCAAGATGTCAACTTATTAAAACTGCGGTTCATCTTTGCCCTTCTGTTATTTCAAATTTTTAGTATGAATTGCTGAAGCACCCTTCACTCCCATATTTGGGCGTAAGATGAAATCAGATCAGCACAAAGAGGGGAGGGCGTGGCTGCCTAAGCCTACAAGGGGACCTGCCTCGAACAACCAAATACTGCTTCTGACTTGAACAAATATCCTACCATTTTCTAAAGGGACCATTCAGCATAAACCCATTTAAAATTTTCCTCTTTTTTTTTTCTTTCTTTAAACCAGGAGAGTTTTTTTTTTTCTTTCTTAAATCTGGATTTTTTAAAGAAATGCACGTTTGTAGTCGAGGGTTGAGCTGAGGAGAGCGGGAGATGAGGTTTTCTTTTCTTTTTTTTAAAGTAAGACTCGGGGAGAGAGGAAATGGCTCAGTGCTTCTATGAAGTGCTCTGGATTTAAAAGAATTTAGGAGACATAACCTGAATAACCTGTTCGGTGTACTGTGAACAAGTTGCCAGGGAGCGGGAGATAGGATCTGTGAGGACTGCTGTCATTAAAGCAGTGAAAATTGTCATTTCTTCTGGGCTGCACGTGTAACTGTTCCACCCAAAAAAAAAATCCTCAGTTTCAGTGTTTTGTTATTACAGTGATTTCATACATGCAGAGTGTGACTTATTAGCAAAATTAGAGGGGAAAACTTGAAAAGATCCAAGCCAAGTGTGCTATCTGTGATAAGGAGACTCATAGTAATGTTTTGTCAATATGAAAGACAAAAAAAAAAATACTTTTTTATCGGTACTATATGAATTTAGAAATACTTTTTAATGCAAAAAGATTGTACAACTGTGTACAGACTGACGTAGGAGAAGAAGAATAAGAAAGTATTGTTTTGTTTTTTAACCACTGAATTGTATTGCTTAGCCTATTTTTCTATTCATATTTGACTGGTGGGTTGAGTGTAAAAGGTTGTACGATAATCAATTCTATTTTTGTGTGTCTAACGCGTGGAGGTGATAATTGTCCTACAGCTATCAGCTGGACTCCCTGCTTGTTGAAGAGGTGTTGAAGGATGGGGGGAGGGGGCACGGGTTGGTGGGGAGGGGGGGCACATAGAAACCTGAGGCGCTGCCCAGGCAACCAGCCCTCAGTCCTGCCACCCTGTGATTGGTCCAGTTTTCAGGGCGGGACTCCGCCTCCCCTGTGTGGGGGAACCAACAAGTAGTCAGGGGTGAGCGAATCGCTTCATGGACGCCAAGCATGCCATTTTATGTCACTGTTGCTTTTTTTAATGGTTCTGTTCCATATCATGTGTGGCCTTGTGCGAAACGTCCACACATGCATATGAGTCGAGATGTTTTGAGATCGCCCTTAGGGATAAACGTTTGCAACTGTTGTATCTTGGACGGTGTTTATATTAGCTGTACTGCAGGGTGGGGGGGGGGGGGGGGGGGGGGGGGGGTTCGGGGGGTGAAAAGCAGGCCATTTTCACTGTGGTCCCAGGACATGAAACCATGTACAGCTATCACAGTTAGGAGGCGTCCAAAAAGTAAGGGAGACGAAGGTTTTCGTTTTTTCACTTTTTTTCTTGATTGCATGCCTACGCTGTAAAATGCCCATCTACATGCATTAAAAATGAATACGCATTTCAGTCTTAGTTCCCACGAAGTAACGTGAAGAGGCGTTAACGTAGTTGCATTTAATACGCGGATGTTGCACTGAAGTGACCGTAGTGCAGGTAACATAGTTGCTTTGTCGATTTACATCGCCTCCGGAGTACTAGACGATGCCAAACGGGGCCCGGGTCCGAATCGAGGCATCAGCACGGGGAGGGGGGGGGGGGTGGGGGGGGTTGTGCAGTTTTGCTCTTTGTGACGTGAAAAAAAGTGTGGAGCTGTCACGTGACGGTGTGTCCGCGTGCCGTACATCCCACAACAGACGATGTAACGTTACAGACATGACGACATCCACAGCTGCAGACTACAGTCACGGCATCTCCCTACGAAATGTAGTACCGAGTGTGAAAATATCAAATCCAAAGGAATACGTATTTTTTAATACCGTCGACATAAACTGCATATATGTACTTTAGAATATACCGTTTAATGCCTCTTCAATATGTCTGATTTTATAGATACATTGTGTATGATCTAGCCAAACTGTCAATACCTGTAAAATTATAGTCTAAAACACAGATTGCGAAATATATTTTACAGCGTACGCATTTTGAGTGGTAATAAAGGCCTTTTGAAATACACAAGGTATCTTTTGACATATTAAGAAATATGTATTTCTTCTTTTTGGATTTCATATTTTGAAATGTATTGTCATCTGCTACTTTTCCCATGGGGTCCAGCGACCAGCCCTAGTGACTGTGATGAAACGTCTTTCCTGGAGTGTAGAAATCTGTACAAATCTGGGGGTGGGGGAGGGGGGGATTGCAGAATGATTAATATGCCTGATACTTCTCCATCGTATGGTGGGATCAGGAGCAGGCAAGCAATGAATTACATTTACTCTTATAGTTACTGTCTTGAGTAACAAGGTAAAATGTCAATGTTTTGCTTTAGATATTTTTTTCTTTTTGTATTTTTGGAAGGGAATTTGGTAAATATGTCGCCTTTTTGTATGTTTTTTTTTTCTTTCTTTCTTTCTTTCTGAAATCGAATCAGAAGTAAAAATGCTAAAGTTTGACACGACGGAAGTCTGAAATCTGATACGTGAACATAATCTTAAATCTTAATTGTAAAAACCAATAATGTGTCAGTCTTTGTAACGAAGGTACAGATCTATCTTAATTTATTCTCAGAATCGTTTTCTAGAGCTACATCCACTGCAGGTTCATTACAATGTTTTATATATTCATGGCTGTTTAGAGTGCAATTAAGTGCAATTTATTGTAATCTTAAAAAGGTTGTTTCGGGGACTCGATCCCTATTCTCAGCAACATGTTATTTCTCCACAGAGATCAATCATACAAATAAAAATGTAATACTGTAAAGATTTCCGAACAAGCGGCGAGGTCCTGGTTCTTGTTCCTACTTGTGTTTATATGATAGTACGCTGTTCCACAATGTGTGTGTGTGTGTGTGTGTGTGTGTACACATTCTGGCTCATCCGTGTTTAATATAAAATGTCAATATCCTCCTGAGACCTAGGTGAAAAAATGTGTAAGTATTTAAAAATTTTTCATAACCTTTGGAGGAGAAAAAAAAAACTATTTTCAGAAGTATTATTTGTATTACTTTTATTGAAGTCTCCTTGTAGTTCAGGTTTCAGCATGGAGGAACACATGACTCTTGGGACCAGAGACTCGGTCCCCTACAGGGGACAGAAATGAGCGACCGGGTCTCAGGGGGGATACGCATCCCGCTCACACCTCGTCTGGCTGGTAGAGGGCGTCACGGGGAACGGATGAGAATAGAACAGAGCGTGATGCCAGGCGAGGGGTTACGTGAGACTTGTGGTGCCTGCAGGGGCCACAAACACTCACCCCCACCCCCTTCCTCGGCCCCTAATTCAGTCCCGCCGAAGGGTTCTGCTTTTGTGTGCCAGGAGCCAGCGTCCAGGAACCCTGCCAGCCTAGCCCACGCATCCAGCGGCTATCTGCGCCCGTCTCAGAGACCGAGAGAGAGAGGGGGGGGGAGAACGAGGGAGGGAGGGAGGGAGAGAGGCAGGAAGAACATCAGAAAGAGGTATACAGAAGACAGGAGGTCAAAGCGAATGATGGATCTCATGAGAGAGCTCCAGACTCAGGTAACCAGTGGCCCACCTGATTTCACAGAGAGGGAAGGAGGGAAGGAAGGGCGGAGACGGACTGTTCACTGGCCCGAGGTTGCCTCTGCGCGTCTTGTGGGGGACGAGAGCGAGCGAGCCCCCCCCCCCGCCCCCCCCCCCCATTCTCCTGCCCTTCTCCCAGAACAGACGCGCTCCGCTCGCGCTGGAGAACGCATCTGTGGCGGAGCCCGGGGGGCCACGTGAGCCGGCGGGGGGGGGGGGGAGGCATGATTGAGACGTTAGCAGCCGTCTCCATAATCCCGCTGTCATGATCATGACCCCTCGAATAAAACCCGCAGACCATTCATTAAAACCCCAGTCATGGAGCAGAGGTGTGGGGTTCACCTCCCGCACACTGCTGGGCTGCTCTGACGCTTTTTCAATGCGACAACCCTGTCAGTTCACAGCAGAGTAGTTTACTGACTTTATATTTACCTCATTTAGATATTTCATCTGATGAATATAGAACATTAGGCAAATCTGTATTTTTTGCATTTATGTCCTTGAAATGCACTAGTCCTGCTGCATGTCTGCGAACATATTTGGATTTATACTTATTCAATTTATATACACTGTATTCTATCTACTGTGTATGAATATAGAAATCTCATAACTATTCACACAATCACATTTGCATGTTTTATTTCACTCTTTAAAGTTACAGCTGTTAGCCTGTGTTTTGGGTAATGTCCCGTATCTGTAGCATCGGGACCTTGCAGTCGATCCACGGTGACAGCAGAGGGGCGCTGGGCCTGGTTCATACCCTTTCACCGCTACGCCATCGCTAACACTGGTTACGCCTTCTAAAGAGTACGCGCTGGAAGAGCACCAGGGAGATGAGTCGAGGGAGAAGTAAAACAGGTCTCGTCCCCATTCGCAAGCTTGTTTGCAAACCCATTGGTCAGGAATGACTGTTTCCCCCTTGGATTTGCGAACACTGAACAGCGTTAGCATTTTTTCATTCTGGCGGCGTGCATCATGGCAGTCAACTGGTGCCCCTTTTTTTTTTTTTTTTCTTGCTTCACCTGAGCGTTTCTCCAGAGGTTTCGTATTCACCGTGGACCCGAGGGTTTTCTTTGCCTGCAGGTGCAAGGCCGGTGCAGTGGAACAGGAGAATTGGAAATCCTTGCTTTGTCTGAAGCACATCTTTGCCATCTTAGTCGATTAAAGGCCTCCAGCTCAGGCCTGGAATTTTTTATTGTGCTGCACTGCACTATGCTGCACTGTGTGCGGGAGGGGAAGACCCATTTCTGTGCCGCCAAACACCACATCCTTCACACGCCGTTTCTAACGCTCATCTGAACTCACGACTCTCTCGCCATTCGGTGGAGGCGATCGCATTTCGAAAACCCATCAGAGGCGATCAGCCGGTCCTTTGAGGCTTCTTTCTAAGCCAGACCTTTTCAATCATTGTTTTTTTTTTTTTTTTTCGCCAAAAGAAGAAGAGCCACACAGTGCTTGGGGTGCAGCTCATCTCTATTATTAGAACTCCCCTGCCGTCTCCCCGGAGCTGTTTTCGAGCGAACGTTCTCCCGCCACGCATGCCACTCGAGGCTGTCCTTCAGAGACCTTGCAGCTTCCCGCGCTCTTCTCGAGAAACGGGCTGGGAGCCACGCAACTGGCATTCATGGCCTGACCGTGTCCTTCCCTGACACGAGCGATTGAAACACACGTCTTTTGAGGCTACACTCCCGTCGCTCCCTGTCTCGCTGCTAATCCGCTCGAACCATCTCAGCAGCTTCCGGTGCATCTCTGGTTGTGTTTTCAGCCGCCGTCCAGTAGGCTGGCCACTGTGGAACATTTTGAAAAAGGAAATCCATCAGCATTCTTAAAATAGGATCGAAAGAGTGGTTTAGGAAGATTTCACTTCGATAAACGTTTTTCATGTAGAAAACCAGTGCTGTGGTGTGCATGGAAGCCTCGTGGGCTTGGATCGAATCCGAACCGCGCCAGTGCCAACTGTGGCCTGTAGGGCAGGGTGATGTGCAATTGGCGATTGTGTCACCCAGTGTATGGAAGGGTTCAGTCAGTTAGGGATCCCCCTTCATCGCTATACAGCGCCCCCGCTGGTCGATTGAACACCCTGTGGACTATATGCGTAAGCTGCATATGAAAGGTAAATGGTAAATGGTAAATGGACTGCATTTATATAGCGCTTTTATCCAAAGCGCTTTACAATTGATGCCTCTCATTCGCCAGAGCAGTTAGGGGTTAGGTGTCTTGCTCAAGGACACTTCGACACGCCCAGGGTGGGGTTTGAACCGGCAACCCTCCGACTGCCAGACAATCGGTCTTACCTCCTGAGCTATGTCGCCCCCAAGGTCTTCTTCCGACTCTGTGCAAGCGTAGCTGTTGTGTGAAAAGAGCTATGACATCACATATTTTTGGAGCAGAACTGTGGATGGTCTACACTCTCCCAAATTGGCGGCGGAGTTTGCAGCATGAACATGGCTACGGCTGCAGACGATTGGCCATTCCAAATTGGGGTGGGAATTGGAGATGCTCAGCCCAACGTTGGGCGCCAAAAACATTTAAAAAAGGAACCAGCGATAGTCAAATAAATGTTGTATAACTGTTATAGCTGGTTGTCTGTTTAATTTAAGTGAGTTAATCAGGTTTGCCCCTGTGTATTCACGCTACCACGGCCGGTATATAAAATGGCCGCCTGCTGTCCTGTCTCCCCCGCTTGGTCTCAGTCTGCAGTCTGACTGAGCCTGTGCTGATTAGTGGAGGGACATTTTGGACGCAGCTGCTGGAGGCTGCCTACAGACACCTGTTCAAGGGGGAGGCCCATATGGGGATGACCTTGCCAACTGTAACCCTCCCTTACTGGTCAACACTACAGGACTGCTGCTCACAGATGCTTTCCGGTCAGGCTGATCAGAAGCCTCATTATATTGCAATAAGTATCCTTTTTTTAGTGAGAAAAGTATTTTGATGTTTTTTTCCCCCAGTGTAGTCACTGTAACATGACAGGAACAGCATGTGCAGTAATTGGGTGCAAGTTTCCTTTGTTTGGAATGCAGATTGCTGACCCCCACCACCAAGTGGTCTCCCGTACCTCAAGGACCAGCGCTGTCATGGCAATAATGAGAAGAGCCAGTAGATATCATGATGGGATGCGTGAAAACTGTCACCTTCATCACAATCTGTGTCTGAAAAAAAGTGTTTGACAAATGTAAGTATCTGCGAGATATATATATATATATATATATATATACATACATATATATATATGTACGTATATATATATATGTATATATATATGTATATATATATTATATATATACATACGTATATATATATATGTACGTACATATATATATATACGTATGTATATATATATATTGTGGCAGACGGCAGGGAGAGGTGAGGGGAGTGGTAATTGAGGGCAGATACGTTGCCGCCCGCTGGCTCCACCCCGAGCCTTGTATGGACTTCCTGCCCAACGAGGCAAGCCTGGGCCTAATTAAGCCATTAAGGGCAGAGGATAAAAGGGGAAGCGAAGTGAACAAACGGCGCAAAGTACCGTGAGGGAAACGCGTGTTGTGGAGAGTAAGTGAGAGCGAAAAATATCTGTGTGATTACCTGTTGTGACCCGGACTGTTTGACAAACCCCACTGTGTACCGAACTGTTTTGGCTGAGGACCTGGTTTTTGGATATCCCTGGATTACGGAAAAGGACAACGAGAACGGATTGTGGACTTTGAATTGGTTGCTGAATTTCCCCTTCCCTCCTTGTGTAAATTTTCCCTAAATAAATCCCCAATTTCACTCCAGTCGTGTTTCGTGTGATTGTTTAGTTATTGAATTGGTGACGTGGAAACCCCACACCCGTGAGCCTGCCACAATATATATATATATATATATATATATGACACAACGTATATATATATGTATGTATATATATATATGTATATATATATATATATATGTACGTATATATATGTACTTATATATATATTATGTATGTATATTATATATATCTATACATATAATATATGTATACATATATATATACGTACATATATATATATATATATAATATATATATATATACGTACATATATATATACGTATGTGGTTATCCATGGTTTATCCCTGCACAATGGCTGAGCAGCAGGTTTGGCTTTTTTTTTAATGATGGGAGGCTTACTTAAGTAAGTTATGTCATATATATATATATATATATATATTATATACATGCATATATATATATATGTACGTATATATATATATATATATATATGTACGTATATATATATATATATATATATGTACGTATGTATATATATATATACATGTATATAATATAAATACATGTATATATATATATATGTATACATATAGATATATATATACATATATATATATATATATATATATATATATATACATGCATATATATATATATGTCGTATATATATATATATATGTGTACGTATATATATATATATATATGTACGTATGTGTTTATCCCATGGTTTATCCCTGCACAATGGCTGGAGCAGAGCAGGGTTTGGCTTTTTTTTATATATAAGAGCCAGTAGATATCATGATGGGATGCGTGAAAACTGTCACCTTCATCACAATCTGTGTCTGAAAAAAAGTGTTTGACAAATGTAAGTATCTGCGAGATATATATATATATATATATATATATTATATATATAATACATATATATATATATATGTACGTATATATATATATATGTATATATATATAATATATATATATACATCATACGTATATATATGTACGTATATATATATGTATATATATATATACATACGTACATATATATTATATATATACGTACATATATATATATATATACGTATGTATATATACATACGTATAATATATATATGACACAACTTACTTAAGTAAGCCTCCCATCATTAAAAAAAAAGCCAAACCCTGCTCTGCTCCAGCCATTGTGCAGGGATAAACCATGGGATAAACCACATACGTATATATATATATATGTACGTATATATATATAATAATATTATACGTATATATATATATATATATATATATGTACGTATGTATATATATATGTACGTATGTATATATATAATACATGTATATATATATAAATACATGTATATATATATATATGTATATACATATATATATTATACATATATATATATATACATATATATATATACATACATATACATATATATACATACACATGCATATATATGTACGTATATATATATATATAGTACGTATATATATATATATATGTACGTATGTATATATATATATACATGTATATATTATATATACATGTATATATATAAATACATGTATATATATATATATATATGTATACATATATATTATACATATATATATATATATATATAATATATATACATAATATATATACATACATATATATATATACGTATGTGGTTTATCCCATGGTTATCCCTGCACAATGGCTGGAGCAGAGCAGGGTTTGGCTTTTTTTTATATATAAGAGCCAGTAGATATCATGATGGGATGCGTGAAAACTGTCACCTTCATCACAATCTGTGTCTGAAAAAAAGTGTTTGACAAATGTAAGTATCTGCGAGATAATATATATATATATATATATATATATATACATACATATATATATATATGACGTATATATATATATATATAGTAATATATATATAATATATATATTATATATATATATATATACATACGTATATATATGTACGTATATATATATGTATATATATATATATCATACGTACATATATATATTAGAATATAATATATATAATATATATATATCGTACATATATATATATACGTATGTATATATCTATATATATATGTACTATATATATATATATATTATAATGCACAACTTACTTAAGTAAGCCTCCCATCATTAAAAAAAAAGCCAAACCCTGCTCTGCTCCAGCCATTGTGCAGGGATAAACCATGGGATAAACCACATACGTATATATTATATATTGCGTATATGTATATATATATATATATATATATGTATGTATATATATATATATGTATATATGTATATATATATATACGTATGTGGTTTATCCCATGGTTTATCCCTGCACAATGGCTGGAGCAGAGCAGGGTTTGGCTTTTTTTTTAATGATGGGAGGCTTACTTAAGTAAGTTGTGTCATATATATATACGTACATATATATATATATATATATTTTACATACATATATATATATATATATATATACGTATATATATAATATATATATATATTATTACGTACATATTATATATATTATATATACGTACATATATACGTATGTATATATATGTACGTATATATATATATTATATATGGCACAACTTACTTAGTAAGCCTCCCATCATTAAAAAAAAAAGCCAAACCCTGCTCTGCTCCAGCCATTGTGCAGGGATAAACCATGGAATGGTGAGGTCTACTGGTCAATGGGCCTCCATTAATATAGTCCATATCATGGACTACATTAAGTCACGATCCGTGTGGAGAGAGCCTCTCACATCAAGCACAGGGGGAACAGGTGCAGGAATCCGGCCAATCGAACGCAGACGGCTGTGGGAGCTGTGCAAGCTGGTGTTCAGATGCAGGGACTCTACTTATGATCCTACTTCTTAAGTACCAGCCCTACTCCTCAGTGTAATAGGACCACTGTTGTAAGCTTGTTGTAAGCCGATTATTGTGCTGCTCTCAGTACAATAAATATTTTTCATAAGTAAGTTGTGTCATATATATATATATATATATACGTACATATATATATATATATATATATATACGTATGTATATATATGTACGTATATATATATATATATAATGTACGTAATATATATATATATATATATATATGTATGTATATATATATGTATATATATATATATATATATATATATACGTACATATATATATATTTATATATATATCGTACATATATATATATATATATACATATATATATATACATACATATATATATATATATATATACGTACATATATATATATACGTACATATATATATATATATACATACATACATATATATATATATATATATATATATATATATATATATACGTACATATATATACATACGTATATATATATATATATATATATATATGTACGTATATAATATATATATATATATTATATATGACACAACTTACTTATGAGAAATATTTATTGTACTGAGAGCAGCACAATAATCGGCTTAGAACAAGCTTACAACAGTGGTCCTATTCACTGAGGAGTAGGGCTGGTACTTAAGAAGTAGGATCATAAGTAGAGTCCCTGCATCTGAACACCAGCTTGCACAGCTCCCACAGCCGTCTGCGTTCGATTGGCCGGATTCCTGCACCTGTTCCCCCTGTGCTTGATGTGAGAGGCTCTCTCCACACGGATCTGTGACTTAATGTAGTCCATGATATGGACTACATTAATGGAGGCCCATTGGCCAGTAGACCTCACCATTCCATGGTTTATCCCTGCACAATGGCTGGAGCAGAGCAGGGTTTGGCTTTTTTTTTTTATGATGGGAGGCTTACTGGGAAAACCAGGTTTAGCGCAGGAAGTGATGTCAGTGGGCCAGCCTTCCCCCCGGACAGTGGAAAGCCTGTGTCCCTGTGCAGTGACAGGCACTTCGCTGCTGTAGGCTCCGCCTTTCAAATATAACCTCGAGCTGAGGGCGAAGTGTAGGCCCTTAATTTTCCCCTGCGGTCTAGCACACATCCAGTACTGTGAAAAGCTATCCCAGGATTCTCTGCTTCCACGACACACCCGGAAAGTTAACGCCCTGTTTTCATCCTAGAGAAGTATGAGATTGCCATCCATTTCCCACTTATGCCTTGCTCTGTGTGCTAACAGAACTCAAAGCGAAAGCCAGGTGAGGTCATGTTGGGTCAAATGAAACTTTTAAGTACTGGTGGTGATAGGAATGTTTTCTCATTAAACTATATTGTACGTAAGATATTAGACATAACATTTCTGGCAATGTCTGCTTTTGGTGTCCTCTGTGAGCTGTGGGGATGAATTAAAGTTAACTACAGTGAGGATGCACTTTGGGTAAGAACAAGAAACTGCAAATTGTAATTCCATGTGTCAGTTTAATAGCAACTACAGCATAACCACATGCATATTTCATACTTAGACACTGCAATGCATTTGGGCGTTATGTATGATAAACATTTATATATGATTTAAAAAATCATTTTATATTTTTTTGTTACAGCGTATGTTGTTGATTAGCCCACATCTTTTGAATGTGATGGCGCATATTTTAAATATGGAAGTTTAGACCATAAAACTCAATACATCCCATTGTAAAAACCTGCAGGTTATCAGAAGCTTCTGTAAATATCTAAAATATGCTTCAGCACACACAAAAACTTTCTTAGCCGTAACTGTGACCATTCATTCGCAAATTTCCATTAATTTAATTTTGATTTCTTCTGGAGCCAATTTTGAATTTGTACTTCTAGGCTTCACTTTCCTGACAGTTGCTTCATATTGCCCTTTTTAACGATATGAAAAAAGAATAGAACAAGAAAATACACTTCCGCCCCCTCCGTGTACAAGTAAAATTGCTTTTGGGTTTTCACATTTCCCAGCCTCTGAATTATGAAAAGAAAAGAGGAAAGAAAAGAGAAAATTCCATATTTGTTTGCGCATTCGTCCTTTCCACTTCCCAATTTAGCCGACAGTTTTATTTTCCACACTCCTTACCCTCACAAAGGTTATTTTTCCAAATTACCCATCACTGTCAGATCAATCACAGAAAGAACCAGCGTTGCCGTGGAAATCTACCGTCTCACTGAGACCGAGAGAGAAACTTTGTCGAAAAACACAAATCGGGGGAAACGATAATAAGAAAGAAAAGAACTGGGAGACAGGAGACAACAAAAGTCAAATTTAGCCAAAAGGTATAAAAAAAAAAACCAGATCTAGTGGGTGCCAGAAATGTCCTAATCATTTTTATTTTACTTTTTTATTGATGCTCTTTGTATTCTCATTCCTCTACCGTGTCA